>NC_090926.1:974056575-974385929 GCF_040938575.1 Ambystoma mexicanum
TTGATGTAACAAGAATCGCCATTTTGTTTTCTAACCATTGCTCATTGCTTTCTGTTCCTATTGCTTCGCAGTATATTTTCCGCTTACACTGCTCGACTGTGGAACATTGTTGTCTGTATTAAGGACAAGGCCGCAAGGCCGTGAGGCTAACAAGAGTTCACTGAAACACAAACGTAGACAGCGCCAGAAAGAATGCCCAGCTCCCTCCTTAATGTAGCCGTGAAGCAGAGCTGCAGGGCATTTAATCATTTCACAGCTGCCAGCCAGTCTCGTTATATGGTAGAATATGTTAGAATAATACCGCTAAAGGCTTGAATTGTGCTTTTCTAACGGCCCCCCTTTGCTGAGCCCGCTAAGAGCATGTCGGCTCCCACGACGCGAATAGCACCTGATAGATAGCAAGGTCCGGAATGCAACTCCCACCCGTATGTAGTTCGCTTCCAAGAACAGAAGCGCCTTGTTCTATTCAATAACCAAAAGATGCCTTTGCACTCTCAAATTACAAATTGTTACTAGAATAGATGTTTGAAAGTGTCATGGTGGTCGGAGATGTCCATCATCACACCAAGTTCAAAGAAACCCAATAAAGGAGGGTGTTCAACATGTCATAGCTGATTGTTTGATATGCATTTTGTATATATGTAACTGATGTACGTAATTCACTCTCTTGCGTCCCTCGAGGTCTAGAGATACACGTCACGGGGCGTGAGACCAAGTTGGTCAACTGAGACTTTTGCTTTGCAATAAAACCCTATCTTTGGGAATACAACCTCGTGTCTGGCATCTCTATCGTGTGTGGTGACCCGCCTTGTTTCCATAGACATCAGGGTCCCCTAGAGGCCCCCTTCAAGGACACCAACTTCCTTCTGACTGAAGCTGGTGGCCCTCTGCCCCTCTGGCTGGGGGTCACCAGTGGTCTCAGATGGTGTTTGCCCCGACATGGCGACCCCTGAGGCAGGTGTGGGTGGGCAACTGGGTCCTGGGGCTGGCCTGTGGAGCGATGGTATATCAGTCGGGAGTCTTCTGTTCCAGCAGGGGTGGACACAGCAACTGGACGCCTGCAGATGGCAGATGTGCAGGCACAAAATGGCAGGGCACGATGGCAGCAGGCAGGCAGCAGCAGATGGCTCGTGGGAGGCTGGTTGGGGCTCTGGGGGGCAGTAATTTGGCCTTTTGGGCAGGAGCGTGGTCTTCCATGTGTTTTCGCGTGGCCAGCTTGATACGGAGTGATTTGGCACGTGAAATTCTTGCATGTCAGCGTGTAATTCGAGGAAAGTCCCTTAGCGCGTAGGCGCGTCAGCACGCATACGCAATTTCGTTGGACCAAAGGCCCTCAGCGCGTAAGCGCGTCTGTGACGTATCGCGAGCGGGCCTGTACATGCTTTTTGTGGGGTGTGGTGCGTGTGTTTTCCAGGCATTGGGGTTCACACGCTATTACTTCACGGCGGGTGGGTGTTGGTTACGCATTCTTCTACACGCAAGGCAGACGGTGAGAGGTACCCCGCTCGCCCAGGCCCAATCGCGTGTGAAACTTCACGCGCACCCCTGAAATACACATACCCAGGCCAATCGTGTGTGAAACTTCACACGCACCCCTAAAATACAAGTACCCAGGCCAATCTTGTGTGAAACTTCACGCGCACCCCTGAAATACACGTACCCAGGCCAATCGCGTGTGAAACTTCACACGCACCCCTGAAATACACGTACCCAGGCCAATCGCGTGTGAAACTTCACCCGCACCCCTGAAATACACGTACCCAGGCCTATCGCATGTGAAACTTCACACGAACCCCTGTAATACACGTACCCCGCTCCCCCAGGGCAAATAGAGTGTAGAACGTCCCACGCACTCCCGAAATACACGCACACGCTATTTTTCACACAGCGGGTGTCCGTGTTTGTCGAGTACCCCTTTGCACGTCATTTGTCCTAGAGGCCCACAGTATGGGACATTCTACATAGCTGTATATACCTGCTTTTTGTGGGCGCACATTTTGGCGCACATTTTTTCATGCACAGGGACGCGACCGCCTGCACGTCTTTGACCATGCGCTGTTTTGCCCTATTTGATTCCATGAATACGTGTTGTAGGCAAGCGTGTGGGCATTCCGCGCACTTGCCTCCTGTACTTCCCCCGTGACGCCCACATTTTCACGAGTTGTTCCCCATTCCGCGTGTCACGCCCCATGTTCCGCCTACTTTTGTTATGTGCGCCGCACTATGTGCGCTTTTGCTGTGGCCTTAGCACACGCCGTTAGATGACCTGTGCGCCGGCGTGCGCCGCGCACTTTTTCAGCGCACATCCCAGATTTTACTCACGCACGGACTTCCATGAATAGATGTGCGCTGGTTTCCCTGCGATATTCGCACTTGCACTGCGATTTTCGCTCTTTCACTGCGAATCGCACGTTTTCCCACGCTTGCGCCGATATTTTCAGCGCACATTAATTCCATGAATCGGCCTGTAAGTATGCATGTTACACTTTATGTTAACATTGTGTATGGCATAGAAAAGCGGTTGATACAGAAATATATTACTGTCACCTTTTCTTCACTATGCATATTGTCTACAATTTTCATTTGCATGAAATGTATTGGTAATGAAAATGTTAGATATTGTTATAGAGTCTTGAACTTTAAGTATACATATAAAGTAGATGGAGTCTAAAAGAGTACTTTGTTCTCATTCTATTTTTAAACTTTGAAAGGTGGTTCCTTGAGGAACTAGTTTCTTTGTTTTTTTTTATTTTATTTTTTTATTTTCGTTAGCTTTTTGGCAGAGGGAATCAGTTAGGGAGAGATGGAGGGAAGAAAGGAGCACCAACCACCATAAGGGACGGACAGGTGGACAACAATGCCTCAGATACTCTCCCTTATGACCTAAGTAGATTATTGTGTCACAATACATACAAAGGGATTCATTATCAGTGAGCCAGTCTGGAAATAAAGGTGCCACAAACAAGTTACCAGCACCTTTTACAGACCGGTTCACTGACAGCCTTCCAATAGGGACACTGAACTGTAGGCAGGCCTGGCCTGCTAGGAGTTCAGGCCTCTAACAGCAGGTTTTTCACTGAAGCATCTTTACCGTTACTAATTGTGCCAGTGCTTCAGGGATACCATCCACCATGGAGTCCTATTGGACTCCATGGGAATGGGAAATTAGTGTACCGACGCTTGTTATATCCCAGTAGCACAGGGATGTCAAGCGATGGTAATGGTAATACAGTGTTGCCGACAACACGCCAGCTACCGGTGGGTTTTACCGGTAACCTCGTAATGAGGCCCAAAGTACTGTTCACTGTGCAAGGTATGGGTCAACAGCCTCCTGTATGGCCTGTGAGATGGCAGTTGGAATCCTATGTCCCACTACATTGTCCCTAGTTATGCCAGGAGTAGTCAAGGAGGGTGTAGTGGCCAAAGTAATCATACTCCTTGAGTAGGGAATGACCTTTCTCAGGATAGCCGGGTGGAAGGTGTGGGTGTGGCAGCACATGGTGGTAGTACCAAAGGAGTACTGCTCCTTTTGGCTGCAACTAAGTACAATTTTGCACTCAGTGCAGTGCATGCGGGCAGCCTGAACCTTTGACACTGAAGGGCCCTTGTTCCCCTGTCCAGGCTGTGGTGGTGGTGGCCCCTGGGGAGATGGGATGGCTTTTGCAGATGCCATTGTAAAGTGTTTGCTGCTCTCAGGACAAACAGGTGTTCTCTGCTGGTGTGCCAGATTGAGAATGACTAACAGGAATGAGTCGGCCCCCCTGGAGGAAATGTCTGCAGACTATCATCTTGTCTGCTGACTTCAGCGCCCAAATAAGGCCTTAAAAAGTTGTGTAACATTTCTAAATGAAGTAAGAATGATACTGGGAGCTGTGGAAGTACCAATGTGTTACTTGAAAGTCCCTAGAGTGGCCAGAAAATGAATTTAAAGATGTCATCGAAGCACAGACACCTATTGTGGACAAATCATTGTGCAACACGTGCACAGTCAAATGGTGATGTCTGGGGATATCCATAGCCACATTACGTCATTTAGGAAGTACCACATGACATATGACATAGCGTATACATGGTGCAGCATCATCACCCCGACAATGACTTTCGCAGACAAATTAAAAGTGTGTAAGCATATGATAAACCTGGCCGCTGTAAAGGACTCTGTCAGTCGTCATTCCAAGTGACATCTTCCCCTACCCTGAGTTGATTTGTTTTTTATTTGTTTGTCATTGTGAGTTCCCTGAGACCTTTGGGTGAGAGTTACGCAAAAACAAAGAGGTGATGGCTGGAAGGTTTAGAATGAATCTTAACCACTGGCGTTGTTCTGGGCAACCCTCCAGACCACCGTTCTTCGCCTGCCAAGCCATTACAGAAGGGGAAAGACCATATGCAAATCAGACTTGGCCCCACCCCAAAAGGGGCAGTCCAGCCCGAACTGCTAGGTCACATACGTTCTGCACGACACCACAAGCATCCTCAAACATGTTTTGCCCTTGTTGGGGCACATCAGCGAGGAGTAGCTTGGGTTTCTAGGCCCAGCAGGCACGGGACCCACGTCCTGGCATACCCGTCCCACTCGGGGTGACAAAGCTATATAAAAATCCATTTAGTTAGCTAGTTAGTTAGTTATTTAGTTCTCTCCGCAGACTAGGTGATACATTTGCCGACATCAAAACATTTGTGCTGCATCACTGAATGTAAATATGCAAATATGCAGACAAAGACATTATTATAGTCCACAGATTTAAAAATGGCATTTTAAAAAGAAAAAAAAACATTTTTAGAAATATTGGAACATTATATTTTTTTGAAATTCAAGTTTTATTGATTTTCAAAGGGACATTACCATCACTATTAGAAACAATATAAGGAGACATGGTATCTGGGAAACGAACATCGTCGGAAAACATGTTATTAATCATATTAAAGACATATCTCCATAACAATTTGAACAATCACTTTCCCCAATTTCCCACTCCCCACCCCTTTCCATTTCATCATATACAAGATCGAAAAAGTCTCATTATCTCGCTTCAAAGTTCTTCGATGTCACCATTGTAAGAGACGGAAACACAGATAGGCACATTATAACTCTTTGCGGGTGTTGTCAGCAGAACTTGTGAATGCCAGTTACCTATTGCTATATCATACACACTTCTCTTCATGTAATATATTTGGTACAAAATTCAGACCATTCATTGTCAATAGAAGTACGGTCTCCATGGAAGGCAGCAGTCATCTTATCCATTCTAAATATATTTAGAACGACAGCTATCCC
Organism: Ambystoma mexicanum; assembly: GCF_040938575.1. Taxonomy (NCBI): domain Eukaryota; kingdom Metazoa; phylum Chordata; class Amphibia; order Caudata; family Ambystomatidae; genus Ambystoma; species Ambystoma mexicanum. The sequence continues at coordinate 974,061,851 of NC_090926.1, forward strand.
CTCAGTCTTAGTGGGAAGATAGGCCCTTTTCCACACTGTCGTCAGACAAGCCCTCACGGCCATCAGCAAGCCATGGACCATTTTAGGTACCCTGATGACCGCCTTCTCCGTTTTGACCAAAGCAAATAAAATCAAAATTGGCTGTTTATGCCTTTCCTGCCCATCTAGCTCCTTAAACCAGCTAAATACCTTGTCCCAATATGCCTGCACCACTTTGCATTCCCACCACATGTGCCAATAATCTGCCTTCTGGCCACAGTTCCACCAGCAATATGGGCTCACATTTTGGTACATCCTAGCTAACCTGAATGATTCATATTGCCATCTGTACAGTAATTTTATGGCGTGCAATTTATATTGACAGGATATGGATGCTTTTGCTGTTCTTCGACATATTTGAAGTCATAGTTTTTGAGAGAGATGCCTTCCAAGGTCTACCTCCCATTTATCTTTCAGGGCAGTTGAGGGGGTCATAAGGACCTCAAGCAGTGCTGTATACATCACACTCATAATGCCCCAAGAGCTTATATATGAGACTAGAATCTTTTCGAATGGGGTAAGGTCTCTCTGTAGTTCATCTTTCCATACCTTTCGAGTCATGACCCCTTTCAACTTTAAATATTGCAACACTGGGAGTGGGCCTATATGTAGAGCCTCTTGGGGCTCCTGGATTGTAATGAAACTCTTATTTCTCCACAATTGCCCCACCCGTTCGAGCCCAGCCTCATACCATGATTGGAAATTCCCTGGGTCTGGAATGGCCTCCCGAATCCCTGCTACCCATAGATGTCCTAAGGGGGAGGGCCATGTCGTGATCCCCTTCATTTCCCTTCCAGGTTTACACAACGCCCATATCGTACCGAGGATGGGATGATTTTTGATACTGTTCATCAGCTGGGGTCCGGGTACCCAGAGCCACTCACCCACGGTAAATGGGCGGAGGTAGTAGTTATCTAAGCCTACCCATTGCAGGTCTACCTGCTGCCATAGATGTGGAATCAGCACACGCAGTTGAGCTGTCTTATAATACAATTTTAGATCTGGGAGGCCCACCCCTGCATTGTCTTTTCAGAGATGGAATAGGGTCCTTGAAACTCTGGGCCTCTATGTTTTGCCACAGGAAGGCGAGAATAGATTTCCTGGTAGCAGTAAAATATTCTTTAGGTAATTGAATGGGAACCATTTGAAATAAATATAGTATCTTAGGTAGGATTACCATTTTAATGGCGTTCAAGCGGCCCACCCAGGAGATAGTAAGTCTGAACCATCTCTAAATGTCCCTGTTCATAGTGAGTGAAAGCTGCAGGAAATTAGCCTGGTACAGGGTCCTAGTTCCCGAGTAACATTGATACCTAAGTAGCGCAGTGTAGTGAGGCCAACCTTTATCCCTAAGGGTGCGAACCGTGTCACTTCGGAGTCCCTACTCTTGTTGATTGGGAGAAAGACCGACTTCCCTGTGTTAATCTTAAGGCCTGCTAATTGCCCATACTCTTCAATTATAGTCATTGCTGCTGGGATGGAATTCAAGGGATTGGTTATGTGTAGGAGGATGCCGTTGGCGTAAAGACACAATTTATATTCTCGTTGCCCTACCTTACTTCCCTCAACTCTGTCACTGAGCCGTAATTTCTGTGCTAGTGGTTCAAGGGACAGGACAAATAGTATTGCAGACAGTGGGCAGCCTGCCTCTTGCCCCTCTCCAATGGAAACCATCTAGAGTAACCACTGTTCACCGCCACAGAGGTTTTCGGAGATGAGTATATTGCTTTAATGGCGCGACAGAGTTATGGTCCTAAACCTATCCATTCTAGGACCTTTTCCAAAAAATCCCAGGCCACCCTGTCAAAGGCCTTTTCGGCATTGAGTGACAGGAGAATCGGGTCAACCCCAAACCCCTGTGATTCATTGATTAGGTGGATTAGTTTTTCTCAATATGTGCACTCCCTGTCTTCCCATCGCGAAACCCACTTGGTCTGAATGAATTCATCTCAGCAAGTGTGTTCACTCTGGCATATATTTTGGCATCAATATTAAGGAGTGAAACTGGTCGATATGAACCGCAGAGCTTTGGATTCCTGCCTTCCTTTGGCATGACCATAAGGAGGGCCTACGTAAAAGACGGGGGGCTCAACCAGTCTCAAAAACATCATTAAATAGGGTCTTCAGAAATGAGGCAAGGAGCGCAGAAAATGTTTTGTAGAAACCAGGTGTGAATCCATCTTCCCCAGGGGCCTTCCCCGTTTTAAGGCGTTTGATAGAGACTAGTATCTCCTCCCTCGTGACAGGTGTTTCAAGGGCTTCTGCTTCCATGTGGGTTAGTATAGGGAGATTTGCTTCTCTGAGATAGAGGTCAATATTCCCCATGGGGGGAGGTGGATCGCAGGTGTATAGATCCTCATAGAAGGAGGCAAATGCCTCCTGTATACCTTCTGACGAAGATTCGATTGAGTTTATGAGGGTGCCATCAGTTCTTTCAATTATGTCCACCCATCTCTCCGCACTTTGTGTCCGGAGTCGGGCCGTTAGGAGGGCGTCCGCCTTGTCCCCTTTTTCATAATAATTTTGCTTTAAATATTGTAAAGTCTGGGCCACCTTGCCTACCTCTAGTGCTTTTAAGTCATCCCTGAGTTTCTTGGCTTCCGACAGATATTTGGCTGTATCAAGTGGTGTTGACTGTGCTAGCCTCTCTACCATGTTTAGCTTCCCTCTAATGTTCTTTTTGACTGAGACACGTTCCCTTTTTTTCCGGACTCCCTCACTGATGAGGATATCCCTCCAGGTAGCTTTGGCTGCTTCCCATAAAGTAACCTTTGCAACCTCACCGTTGTCGTTGCTAATAAAGAACTGGTTAATTTCGTTCTCAATTTCTTCCCTGAAGGCTGTATCAGACCAGAGTGATTCATTACATCTCCATTTGTGTTTCGTGGTACGAGGTCATCACAGTCCGTATCCACCATAACCATATCATGGTCCGTCATGAAATGGGATGCATATTCGCGGTCTGTAGTATTCTCAATAAGCACTCGGAGAGGAATAAGTAATCAATTTGTGTGGGAGTGTCATGGGGGATGGAATGAAAAGTTAAACCCCTATCTGTCAGGTGCAAATGACGCCAATCATCAGTAAGACCATATAAGGTGAGGCTCGATTTAATTAGAGCCTCATCTTGTGTCTGAGGAGGGTCATGTGCATCAGTTTTGGTCTGTCTATCCAGGGAGCTATTCATCCATGTGTTGAAATCACCCCCAAAAATCGTGTGCCCTTGCCCTTGCACTGTACTGAACACTTTTTCAGCTGTCTTCTGGAGAAACCTTTTTTGTCCCTGGTTGGGTGCATAAACCGTGACAACGGTAATAACTGTGTTACGGGTAAAGTGCCTACCCCCAACAATGCCCTCCCTTCTGTGTCAGCCCAGGTTAGTTGAACCGTCATGCGAAGGCTCTTTCGAATTAAAATCCCAACACTTGCCTTCTTCAAGATTCCCAAGCTCCAAAAGGAGTGCCCCACATTGCTCTCTCTGTTCCTCTTTGGTAACGCGTTACCTGGAGGAACATAATATCAATGTTTGCTCTCTTAAATTCTTTAGCAACCATGGTTCGTTTTGTGGGAGAATTCAGGCCTTTTACATTAAATGTGCTTATGCGTAACGTACCTTTTCTAAGTGTGGTAGACATTGCAATCAGTTGATGCGTACATGCCTGACAAGTGTACCCGCTTCAGTTCTTTGTCTGCCTTGTGTGGTCTCATCTTCGACTTCTCGCTAGTATCTTGGGTCATAATCAGCCTGAAAAGGGTCGCTGTTCGACCTTCTCGTCCTTCATTCAACCTTTTTGAAAAACTTGTCCCTTCCCTGTCCCACCCCACCCATCCAACCCCTGAACCCCAACTTTATGTGCTCCCTCCCCACCCCGCCTTCACACGGCGTCCGATCTGGTCGGGTTATTGTCTCCCAGACGTTCACCCAGACGTTCTCAGACCACCAGAGGGAACCGTACAATGAACGGTCCCGATCAGATTATTCCTCAACTAACATTGAGCCCCAATTTTCCCGCGTGCCTTGCCAAAATTACATCAATCAACATGATGGTGGTTAAATCTTACTGTGATAACCTTTGTACTCTCTGATTTTCCTTCGCCCTTTGAGCCAACAGCAGCATTCCAGATCACATTTTGCATTTGGGTGGTTGATCAATGCACTGCGATTCATAACATTACGTCACAACCCTAACTTAATGTCATGGGTAGTGAAACATGAGCATTGGAAAGAGTGTTCTCCTATGGCTTGTGGTGCAAAGGCACAAGTCTGCGCCTGTTCCCTTGACACCAGTTAGCAGAGGGGATGTCCACGGACCCAGAGGAGAGTGTAAAGAGAGCCTTTGCTTCTTGAAAGCAAGTATACCTCACAAGCAGAATGTGAATTGATCGCCTAAGCTGTTAGTCCGCAAGATTCTGTGTGGGAGCAGGATCGAGCGATAAACCTGGCCACAGCCCACCACTATCTGTTTGTGTAGCTGCAGCTGCAGGGATAGCTCTGTTTTGGAGAGGGAGCGTGCCACGTCAAAAACCTCCTGTATCATTCCCAGGTGACACTATTAATCAGGAGTGGGGGGGTGTATGCAGTACCGTGGTGAAGACTCTGGGCTGATGGTCAGGGCAATTGTATTTCAGCATTTCGACCTAGTGTTCAGTAGGGCGTGGCATCCAAATAGGGCTCCAGTGTTTCAAGATTGCTGGTTAACAGATCAAGTGACGCTAGACTGATTCCAGGATCATGACCAGTCATCAAGAGGTGCACTGCGAGTATGATGGGCGCTTTCAAGGGCCGGTAGGCTGTAAAAGCCTGTGTGGAATGTTTTATCAGAAGGGCCCAACTGGGGAGGCAAAAGGCACTGGATAGGGCATGTGATGGCACTTAGAGAGTCCTCCTGTATCCACCCATGATGATGTTCAAGTGGGTGCTTGTGGGATATCGCGCTCTTGATTTTGTTTTGTAGCAAACAAGGATTGCAGTGGTCCAGGGGCATCTGTTTGCAGGTAGAAGCGCCAGTGGTAATATTCCTCTTTTATAAGTGCACAATTCCTTACCTCTCTTCCTCGGATGCAGAGGAACCAGAGTCTGTGTGTGCTTCGGGCCAGGAGAGCGGATGAAGTATCAGGGTTGCAATATCCGGCGTTGGTAGAGTGATCTTAGGGTCCTTGTACCTATTGAGCTACCGTTCAGGGCCTCTTGTGCACCCACAGCTCACTTATCTCTGTTTCAGGTATCAGGCACGGTCTAGGGAGGAATATGATCAAGGGTGCATGTCCTGCTCCTTTCTTCTGTGTTCCTTGTAGTGACGCAGCAGCACCCGTGCATTCCTATAGCCTGGGAAAAGTTCACAATTTCAAATGTTTAACAAGGGTAATTCACCAGTAATTAATGTCTCCATGGGGGTGCCGTGGATGCGACAAGTTTTGCGGTCGCCCTGTGCACTGCATATCATATGTGGCCTCTGCGTCTCTTGATAACGTGTCACTCAGTGCTTTTAAGTGGTTGTCTCCGCTACGTAGGGCGGCAGGGCCCCCGGGTCTGCCACAGGGAGCCGCCGGCCCGTGGATATACCATGCTCACCTGCAGTCAGGTCTGGGAGAAATGTGGACCATCTTGTGCAGCTGCGGCAGTGTGTGACCAAGTAGGAGATCACCACAAGGTCCACAGCTGCAGTCCAGTCGCTGTGATGCTCGACAAACTCCCAGTGGTACCATGCAGTCCAGGGTCGTTGTTTCCTAGATTCCACTTGGATTAGAGGAGCGATGGAGTCTGGTCCTTCAGAATAGTGTGGTGGGGTTCCTCAGTGCAACTGGAGGGCCGGTCCACCGCCAATCGAAAACATGCGTGCTCCAGGCTTAGTTTCGCTTTGATTTGGTTGAGGTTCTCGAGGCCGCCCTGATCACACAGTGATTTCTCCACTAATATTAGCCCAATTTTCTTCGGATTTTCCCCGCCTTGGGGCAGCACTCTCGCACATCACCAGGTCAATTTTTAGCCCAGGTGTGGGCGAGGAAGTGGGGGCTCAACACCACTTCACGGACTACGAAGACGGAGCTCACACGGTGAGAGGACACATCTGTGCGCCACCTGGTGGCCAGTCAGAACATTATATTTTTATATCTACATTATATATTTACAAAGAAACGATTTGTGGGATTAACATATACAGATTACATTCATAATTATTTATTTTAAGAAAGGGATGGGGAATCAGAGTAGGAAAGTTAAATAGGAGAATTTGGAGGCTGAACCTTTTCATGACTGGGAGAATTGTCATCAAAACGTTTATTATAATAATGTTCTGGCAATGATTGGGGTGATTGCTCAGGAAAAGGGTCAATATTACGGATGACAAGATTCTTTAGGTAATTCGATAGTTCAGTAACTTCATTTTTTAATTCAGCCATCTGAGTGCATTGTTTATTAATTTTGCTTTCAACAATTACTATTTGTCCCTTGTCAGTATTAAGAATTGCTTCCTCCTGGTTACTGTCTTGATTTTTTTCTTCTGTGGACATATCAAAAAGATGTAATGTAATACCTGATTGTCAAAATGCATTATTTCAGTGCATTTTAAGAAATTTGTGTCTATTTACCAATAATAGATTGCTCATTGCTCATGCCATCTTTAGGAAAGTACTCCTCCAGCCATTCAAGTGTGCTTGCTATTTCTGTAGAAATATGCAATGAGTAATTTTAGTTATTAATACATTATTATAGATACATTTAATTTGTATGGAATACATTTACAAAGGGAAGGGAATATTATTAGCTTTTCTTGTGCTGTGAAGTTGTGCTTCAGGTCTTAAAAGGTGCTCAAATGCATTGCTTACATAAGGTGTACAGTTATGGTTACTATTTCCTATAATGCAAAATATTGTGGTATGTGTAAACAAAATTGCATTTGGAGACATACAGGTCTGTTTAAATGTATGTCTGAGTTGTATTAATTGTATGTAATGATGGTGTATGTATATTGTTTGAGTGAAAAGGAAACACCCAGCATTTGGAGACATACAGGTCTGTTTAAATGTATGTCTGAGTTGTATTAATTGTATGTAATGATGGTGTATGTATATTGTTTGAGTGAAAAGGAAACATCAATATTGGGTTGTCGCCTGTGTTATTGGGTACAGGTTCTGTCACCTGGTACATAAGGTATACTCTGCAAACTTTGAAACTGCTGCATGGTGAGTAGAATAATTTTTTTGATTTAAAGGTTGTTTATAGTACTGTCATATATGTTTAAAGAGGAATCATTAATAACTTCCATACAGTGGTGCAACATTATATCCAGTCAAGTGGCACACCAAGTAGAGTGCTCGCTTTGACATCTGTGCAGAGTCTGCTAACGCAGGTTTGAATCCCGGCTGGGCCAAACTCAGCCTTTAATCCTGCTGGGTCAAACTCAGCCTTTAATCCTTCCGAGGTCGATAAATGAGCACCACACAACGTGGGTAATAATAAAGAGCGCTCAGATACCTGAGGGTTCGTAGCGCTACATAAATGCGAAATATTTTGATTTATAAAAACCCTTGAAAAGCAGTTAAAAAAAACTTTGTTAATGGGACGTTATTTATGGTTAAGCGGCACTCATGAAAACCTATGAAATTCTGTCACACTCACCTGTGTCTCTGCGGGAGCGATGGAATCTTGACCTGTTTCCTTGTGCTCTCTGCCCAACCTGATACGGGAAGTCTGCCTGTCAATAAAAGGGTAAAATACACTAAAATACAGGACTGTCTTCACCACCGGATCCCCCCTTCCCTCTTATACCTTGTGTAAAGGATATTTGACTAGACTTTTCCCCAGCTCACCGTGAGAATTAGTTGGGCGAACTCTCCATCCTGCTATTGGCAGTGGCGCAATTCTCTGAGGGGCGGAGATCCGGGTCCCCACTTGTAGGTCTTTCCTTTGCAAGCTTTGCGGCTGCTCGCGTTCAGTGATGAGTCGCTGTTCTGAATTCACAGTGGATACCCCCAGAATGATGCTGAGGGATGTGTGGAGAACCAGTTACTTCACTGGTAATCTTGAGCCGACTGGTTTAGCAGGTAATTGTCTTTTTGTTCCAGCTAGAAGTGTCTTTAGAGTTGGGTGAATGCTGCTATTCAGGTAAGTGTCTTTCAGGTATTTGCACAGCGTTAGAGGATGCGGGACGCTGCGCTCAGCGCATTTAATTGTTGTTTTTGTTTTACAGTTGTGCCCAAGTTCGTAGGAAAAGGAGCAACATGCGCGATCATGCGGCTACAGTTTCAGGTGAGTATGCTCTGCGTTGGGCTGATACAGGAGTTTGCAATTATGCAAGCGCTACCTGACTTTCTTGTCTTTTCTCTTTACAGGAGCTGCTGGAAGTTCGTACAATGATCCGGAGAGAAGATCCGAAGACTGGAGCTGCAGAACGTTCATGCAATGAACCAAAGAGACAATCCAAAGACTGGAGCTGGTCCGATGACTGGAGCAGAGACCGTGTGCACGTGGACTGGAAGTATTTCCAAAGACAGGAACGAAGTGAGTGTGTTGCTTGCACAGTGTACAGAAAACAAACCGAAGCGCTGAATAGTCTTGGGCCGTGGCTTATAAAGTCAGCCATGCCCAACAACTAGAGGGCACAGGCAGTTCATTTTACTTCCTTACTGGCCACAGGAAATGAACAGGGAGTGGGCAGGAAGTGGGCAGGAAGTGATTACAAAGATGCTAGAGAATGATGTCATGGGCTAAGAAATACTTGTATGTAGTACATGCCAAACCTGCCAGGCCCTTACCCACCTTGCCCCAGCCAGGCACCCAGTATTTCTGACAAATTCAGTGAAAAAACATTGTTAAAGGGGTACGTTATTGTTATAGGTCGAATTGAAAAACCCAAAGATGTGCCTGTTATGGTAAGCTATGCAACAATAACTCGCAAAACTACCATGTACTACTAAGACTTACGCCCACATCATCTAATATGACATCACAAATGGCATCATTGATGACATCACAAATCATATCAAGTCTGATGAAAAGTCCCTAGAGGGGTTCTGTTTAGAATGTTTATAGCAACGTATCAAGGGTGATTGGGAGACCTCTCATTGACTACTCCATGTATGAAAAAGTGTACTTATTTAAACCAAAATGTAATATTGAAGTGTTGTTGTTAATACAGAAGTGTAATTACACGGCCCACGGTAGTGGCCGTGTAGTTATGGTTAAGTTGCTAATCCCATAGGAAGAGCACTTTTTGGGCGGCTTATAACTTCACTCCCCCTGGGTCGGAGGTTGTTGAGGTTTGGTCCGGGGGGGGGCAAAGTTATAGGGGGGTCCCAAAATTTCTTATTTTCTCATAGACAGAATGGGGAAAAAATGTAGCTCATGCCTACAGCCCAAACCGCTGGATGGATTTTCACCAAATTTGCGGCAGGAGCAGCGGTTTGGTCCCGAAAGCGTGCTTTTTTAAATTCGGTGAGGATCCGTCCAGTAGTTTTTTTGAAAACTACCAAAAAGTAGGTCACAAAAAATGTGTGATATCTATGTCCGCTCCGCGGACACACTTCCCTGTTTGCTCCGTGGACAGGACACCGATTGGTTAATCGGCTTGCATCATGTCTGCGGACATGTGACGTGTTCGCTGATTGGATGGTGAGGAGTGCGTCAGATTTTTGGAAATGCCCGCCATCTTGGATTCGCGGACAGCGGCCCTTGTCCATGGACATCATGGTAAAAACATATCAGAAAACACAATATTGAACTTGTCAAACTTATCAAATAGTCTCTGGGGAGGTGAAGGGGGATAAGAATGGGATAGGATATGGATGCAAGAAGCAAAAAAAAGGGTGTTTTTTGCCACAAAAGTCTGCAAACAGTTTGAATGTTCGCGAACAGTCCTGTAAAGTTTGCGAGCACTTCAGCATTACAGGTTTGGTGAAATGCATTTCTTGGATGGCTTATAACTTTGGCGCCACTTAATGGAATTGCATGAACTTTTGCATGTATATTTCTGACCTGATTCTGAATGAGATTGCCAAGTTTGGTGGGATTCTTCCATGAGGGGGCGAAATTAGAAAGGGGCCGCAAAATAATGTAAAGGCTTATAAATGAGGTGCCATTTGACAAATCTACACTACATTTGGCAAACTGATAATAGATCTAGATGTACATGTTTTTGCAAAGTTTGGTGGGATTCTGTCAAGAGGGAGCAAAATTAGAGGGCGGGTCCCAAAATATTGTAAAGGCTTATAAATGTGGTGCCATTTGACAAATCTACACAAAGGTTTGCAAAAAGATTATAGATCTAGATATAGTCTGAATGGATTTTGTCAAGTGGGGGCTAGGTTATATGACGAATGTATGTGCATACATTTGACACTTTTGAAAAAATAAAACATGGGTGAATTTCCAGCAAACTTACGTAAGGAGTATTGGCAAGGACCTACAAGCATGGTTTTGCAAATGTGCCAGTGTTTTATTATTTGACAAGTGTCATAGTGTAGCTACAAAAAATAGCGGTATACCTTTAGTGACTGAGGGGTAGCCTGTGGCCATGGGCAGTGGCCAGATTATCCGGGTCATGGAATAAAGTCACAATCCGGACAATCTAGCTACTGGTCATGACCACAAGAGACAAACCATAGGATTAAAGTGGCCACCTGGAACTGGCTTTGTGGTAAAGTTATTCGAAATTAGGATAGATCTGAAAGGGAAGAAAAATGTGCTTGTGGTAATATGGTCATAGGGTTCTCTTTTTGCCTTCTGCAGGCTGCCATGGAAAGCGAAGAGGGGCCCTGTATGGAACCCTCGCCTTCCCTTTCCATGGTGGCCTGGAATCTTTGATTTCCTGGGTGTTAGTCTTAGCAGTGCACGGTGGTGTTGCGAGTTATGGTTGTTTAGCTTACCATAACTGGCGAATTATAGGGGTTTTTTGATTTTACTTGAAAACATAACGTCCCTTTAACAAAGTTTTTTCTTTGAATTTCATAGGTTTTTATTAGTCCAAGATAACCATAACCTCCCTTTAACAAAGTTTTTTCAGTGAATAATATATATACATAAGCAATGGCTGCAGCAAGTACCAATGAAGTACAGTATTTGTAATCTGGAAATATTGACCAGTACGATCATAAACCCAAGCCTATCAGAATCTTGACTAATGTTAAACTCGGAAATAACCGCTAACAATACAAGAATTATTACATGCATGTGTTAGTACCAAAAACACATATGAAGACCATAAATGCATACAAATCTGTGTCACATACAGGCATTCACTAGTAAGGAGGAAAAAAAATCCATGACCAGAAAATGACAATAAGATTAGAGTTCATCATCATGTATAAAGATGAATTGTCTGTTTGGCGCCTGCTTATTGTCCCACATATGTGCACCATGATCTGAGCCGAAACCGTAAGGAAAATACCTTAAGAACATATGACATAATTCACGTCTAGATATACAGCACCTTTACAATTTTAAAACTCTCACTGTCATTGAACAAAAACAGTGGGCCCGATATATGATGTCATCAGTGATGTCATCACTGATGCAATTTGTGATGTCATCTTTGATGTCCAAGGTGTTGGTCTTCGCAGTGCATGGTGGTGGGTTGAGTTATGTTTGCATAGTTCACCATAACTGGGGATTTTTGGGGGGTTTTCAATTTTTCATGTTACCATAACGTCCCTTTAACAAAGTTGTTTCACTGAATATATATATGTACGAGGTTACACAGTCACATGAACACTCAGATACTCCCTTCCACACATACTTTACACAGTCACAATATTTAATCACAGCCCCATAGAAATCAACATAAGCACACGACCATCAATGTATGTGTGTCTGTAAATACAAATAAATCATCACACAGGGCCCCGTACGTAGATACAATATTACCCTTCCTCCCTCTCCATTGCTAGTACCCTGGTGAAGTTGCTTTGGAATGTGCTATGCCCAATGAACGCCACGTTCGCTCAATGCCCTTACCTTTAGCTTTCTAATTGAGCAAGTCCAGCCTATAATGCCACAATTACCATCAATACCCTAGCCACAGCTCATGGTTGTGCATGGCAGAGGCTGACTCTGTCAAAGGAAGATGTGCTGCCATATGCTTGTGAGCTGATCAACAGAAGGTGGCAAGGGCCAAAGAATGCTCTTTCTGTTTTGGGAAAAAGTAGGAGGGTAAGTGGCAAGCACAGGCGCTGGCCATACTGGAAGTGGGAGCAGGTGATGCAAGGTCACGCAAGGGTAGGGGGATGGGTTAACGGTTAAATCATGGGTACCAAGGTCTGAAAGTGAATTTCTAGGGAACAATAATGACACAGCACTGATAATTAGGTGCAAGGCAAAGACTACTGAGGTGATGAAGAAGGAAAAAGGGCAAACAACAGTGTGGTACACATCTAGAAATATAGCTCAACATATTGAATGGTTTTTACTTCCAGCTGTGCCTACCCTGCATGCCACTGCACCTAAATGGGGGACCGGGTCTCTCCGTTTCATAATTCAGTATAAGTGATGCATGCTTGTTTTTGCAAAGCTGTTTCTATGAAGATCTGTTATATATTGCTTGGATGCTTTATCAAGAGAGTTGGTGCTATGCAAACCAGATTTATCCACAGTCTGCACATCTGATTTATTGAACAATATACATGTTTGGCACTTGAATAACAATTACACGGACAGTGTACTATTTTGGTTATAAAACTGACGATGTAATTGGTGAAGATGTAAATCTACACTGTTGTCTTTATTGTAAACTGTATAACTAGGAAGGTAGGGATCAAATCTAGCATTTCAAACTCATCAAACAATGTGTTCATGGACAACTCACTTTAAAACTGTACCTCTTTGACCTTTACTAACAAAATTGGAATTATCCAGAAGTGATGTATTTGTTAACCATTTGTACAGAGTGCACTTACGGGAAAGTGTGCATGGAGGTATGGCTCTTCTGTTCTCAGGAGGCAGGATTTTAGGTCTGGGTCTTTTGTTATTTTAGGGGGGGTTGTTGTGTCAGATAGGGGTTTTGTTTTGTGGCATGGGGGCACTCACTTGCTCTTTGGGAGGCAGGGGGCCAGATGTGTCCGTTTGTGCATCTGCATCATGTATGGCTCTTAGAGCGATTTCAGAACCCCTGCCTCTGCAATACTCCTCCAATGAATTGCTTAGCTTCCCTACCTCTTTACATTGGTTTAAAACTAAAGACGGGATGAGAGTAGATGTCGTTGGTTGCCATATTGACAAATGGGAATTCTGGAAACCTGTATATATATATTTGTTTGAAAATGTGCGGGCCAGGGGAAAGGTTGGTATTGGCTTAACTTGCTTTGGCCGTTACATTTCTGTGTAAAACGTTTGTAGAAGGAGGTGTACAATTTGGACCCAAGGGTCAAGGGCTACAATCCCAGCTTCCCCAATATGCTCAAACGTTGTGCAATCTTAGGTACATCATATTATACATGTTTAGTGGCCGGTTGATGCCACTGCCCCATAGGCCACTAAATTGCCCCTGACTTCCATACCAAACTGTTGCCAGTCCATCCTCCTCCACAAGCTACTTGGTGCAAATGCATTTGTATCTCTCACCCACATAGCCTTTTCATGCAGGTGGAGATGCTGCAATGATGCACCCTATGATTTTAACCTGCATAAATCTGGCGGAATCCATAAGGATTCCTGTCAAGGCCACGCACGTGGTGTATTGCATAAATGATTGCTTTTTGGTGATAGTTGTAAAAGGTCACAGAACACCCATTATCAAACATAATCAACATTTCACAGAGAGGGCAGAAGACAGGTCTTAGCCATGTCGGTCACCTGCGGGAAATCAATTCTGCATACAACATTTTGCCATGAATAATGCATTCATAAATATGTCTGTGATTCAGCGCATTGTATGCAAGTGCCTTTGAGCCTGAAGGTAGACCGGAGTCCCCTTTGGCGGATTGTGGAGCGCAAGCATCCCCTTTCCTCGTGTGCGGCTGTCACATCTCAGCCAGACTGACATGCAATGAGCACCTTCAGCGAACAGTGGAACTAGTGGGAGAAATGATAGGCTTGCTGCTTGTCTGTTAAAACCTATATCATTGTGTTTGACAACAGACAACACAATTGACCCTTTCTCAGCCATTTAGCACTGATTTATGGTTTTTAAAGGGTTGTGCATTATGTTTAAGACCTGTCACGTCAGGTAAAGCTGCCTTGAAAGCATGTATGCCCAGATTTTCAATGCGGAATTCGCCAGCCCCTGGAGATGGAAAAGGAGTGTTCTACCGTGTTGACACTGAAGAATACACAATCATCTCACGCTGTTGTTTGTAGATATGCCGCAATAAAATGCACACACCACAAAGCCCAGTGTAGCCCATTCTACCCTGATTCCAAAACAGAATCAATTTATCAGAGCATAAATAGAGCATTTATTCCATAGCATATACAATTGTAGTCGGTACATTCAAATGTTCATACCACACAACCCCAAACTACCTATACAACATGAAACCATATGACGCCCTTTACTGAGCGCTAGGACCCAAAATGAAACCTATGTTATTGATGTATTTAATATTTGTAAAGCGTGCCAAGCCCTGAGGCCTCAGGGTGCTGATTCCATGACAAGTATGTAGAGATTACAGACATACGTGGTTACAGTGATACAGTTACATACATACAGTTATGTAGATAGGCACATACTGAGATACAGGGTTCATAGGTGGTGGTAGAGGTGCCGGCCAAGAGAGGGCGGTGGTGCAGGAGTCGCAGAGAAAGGGTGATAAGGACTGGGGCAGAAGTCTAGGTTTCTTTCAGCTATGGTATCCTGCGAAAACTGGAAGGCTTTCAGCTGCTTGCAGAAGATCCCATGTGAGGATTCTGTTCTCAGTTCGTGTGGAAGCTTGTTCCACTGTCCTGCGGCGAGGGTGGCGAAGCTGGTACCCCCAGCTCTCTTTAATCTGTAGGGTGGGATGGTAGGTGGTTGGAGTGGGACGATCGGGTGGGTCTGGATGTTTGATCTTTTAGTATTTTTTGTAAGAGATACCTAAGTTCTTTGTTGATTAAGCATTTATGTGTGATGGCTAGTATTTTGAAGAGGATAAGTTGCCTAATGGGTAGCCAGTGAGCCTTTTTCCTGGCTGACGAGATGTGTTCACGTTTTGGGATATTAAGTGCAGCTCTGAGGGCATTGCTTTGAATTACTTGGGGTTTGGTAAGGTTTTGTGTCAATGTGCTTGATAATAGTTCATTGCAGTAGTCCAGCCTGGACCCTATGAGCGCCCTCAAAATGGTGATGCAGTTGTCTTGGCACAAGAAAGGTCTGGAGGCGTGAATGAGTTTTTCTGTGTAAGCCACTGAGGAGGCGATAACGCTAACCTGTCTGTTCAGTGACAGGGTGGTATCCAGATATACTCCCAATGTTATGGTAGTACCATCAATGGTGAAGACTTTGGAGTTTTTCGTCAAGTTTGTTGAGGGAGGTCTGTGAGCCTGTCAAGAGAATCTCACTTGTTTCGTCATTTTGGTAAAGCATGTTGGCAGCCACCCTTGCTTGGATTGTGTGATAGATGGAATTGAGGGCAGTGAAGTTGGTGGTATACTTGCCTGAGATGGGTATAAGTACTTGCATGTTGTCCGCGTAATTTGTGTATGATATTCTGAGACGGTCTATGATGTTGAATAGTGGTTTTGGGAAAATATTATACAATGTAGGAGAGAGGCAGGAGTCTTGGGGTACTCCGCAGGAGATCGGGGTGGGTGGAGCAGAGGCCATTTCAGTGAACACTCAGAAGGATCAGTTGGATAGGAAGAATGAGATCCAGGTAGTGGCTTGTTCTGGAAAGTGTGCCACTGAGGTGAGGTCGAAGTCTGCTGATAAATCTTGAAGGAGTAAAAGAGAGACTCTGCCAGAGTCTTTGGCTTCATCCATCTGTTTTTTTTGTTAGATCTAAGAGATCTGATTCTGTGTCGTGTCCTGGTCTAAATCCAGATTGTCTTAGTCCCAAGAGGTTGTTATTTTCAAGGAACGATTGGATTTGGATATATGCTACTCTATCTAGTATTTTGAGTAGGTAGGGACCTTGGTGATGAGGCAGTAGTTAGTGGGCATGTCAGGATCTAGAGAGGTTTTTTTTTTTAGTAGGGGTGGACCCATGTGTCTTTGAGATTCCTGGGGACTGCGCAGGTGGTTAAGGAGACATTGATCAGGGCACTGAAAAAGGGCGGCAGTTCTATGGCACAGACTTTGATTATGGCAGCTGGACAGATATCACCTTGGCATTTTGTGGGTTAAAGGCTTTGGATGATGCTGAAGGTTTCTTGTGGTAAGACAGGCTCAAAGTGGAACTCCAGACGTGAGGGTGGTGATGGTGTTATCTTGGTAGGGAAGGTTGGGGAGAGGGAGTTCTGTTTTTGTCAAATCTTTTTCTGAAGGGAGTCTAGTTTACCAAGCAGTGAATTTTGAATACTGATGCACCAAGCTTTGTCTTTGTTGCAACTGTCTTTGGAGATGGAGGGTGTTTCTAGCATGCGTAGAATAGCAAAGAGTTCATGTGAGCTAGAAATAGAGTTGGCGATTCTTTGATTGCATGTGGATTTTTTGGTCAGGAGGAGGGCATTTGTGTAGGTTTTGGCAATTGAGAGGAAGTTGCTTTTGTTTGCGTCAGATGGTATGTTCTTCCAGGAGGATTCTGCTTCACGTTTTTTTAGTTGCAGGGTTTTTAGGTCAGGAGTGAACCAGGAGTTGCGGTGCAAGAGGGGCTTGAATTTCTATTGAATGAGCGGCACCAAAGTGTTGATGGCTTTTGCTAAGGTTGAGATGTAGATGTCAGTCAGAGCTGTCGGGTTTCCAGGCTAGGTTGTTGAGAAGGAGGATATTTCATATAGAAGTGGCAGGATATTTGTTGCTGTGAAGTTTTTTGAATTGCGCAAGAGTTTGGGGAGCTTATGGTGGCTAGTTTTGGGTGGGTACTTCATTTTGTGAGAAGGGTGAATGATATCATGTTATGGTCAGACCAAAGATAAGGTTTGTTAGAGGCTATGGTTATGGGGCAGTTAATTGCGACAAACAAGTCAAGGGTCCGACCCTTGTCATGGGTTGGGCTGCGGATGCATTAGGATAGCCCTAGTGCGGTTAGGGTTTTGGTAAAGGAGAGGGCACTGTTGTCATTGCTGTCATTATATCCCAGGTGCAGGTCACCTAGGAGAAGGATTTGTGAGGAAGGCTTGGTGTTTGAGGAGAGAATTTGTAAAATGTCTTCTTCAAAGTTGGATATTGGGCCAGGTATTCTGTCAATATTTGGGTGGTTAGTGTTGAAGTGTGAGAGAGCGTGGTCTTGAGGGACTGTACTTCACAGGAGGTGGGGTCCATTGTTAATTTCTATAATGACTAGTGTATCTTTGGCAATCAGGGCTACATATCCTCCTTTGGAGTGTAATCTGTCCTTACTGAAGATCGTGTAGTTATGGGGGATGGCTAACGTTAGGGTGGGGCCTGCGGCTAGGTGTAGCCAGGTTTTGGATATTGCGAGTAAGTTGAGATCTTTTGTGGTGATGAGGCTTGCGATATCCAGTGCATGTGCCATTAGGGATCTCGAATTGACTAGTGCTCCCTTTAAATGGCAGGAGGGTGTAGTGAGTGTTGGTTTGGTTTTGTGTCTGGTTGTTGGTTTTTGTGTGTGGGTGCTGTGTGTTGCTGATGGACATCATATAATGTGTTCAGCAGCATTGAGGCATCACTTAAGGTTTCAGGCATCATTGCAAGTGGGGCATTGCATGGAGTATTAAACATTGTTGCAAGAGGGGCAACACACTGGGTTTCTGACATAATTGCCAGAGGGGCATCAAATGGGGTTTTGGGCATCCTTGCAGATGGGGCATCACACAGCGTATCAACCATTTTTATCAATGGGGCATCATACAGTAGTGTATCCTGCATTATTACCACTGGGGTATCGCATATCCTGTCAGGCATTTCTTCCAATGGGGCATTGCATGGCATACCAGACGTTTTTACCAAAGAGACATCACATAGCATATCAGGCATTTTTACCATTGGGGCATCACCTCACGTAACCATCATGTTTTCCAATGGTGAATCACATGGCATATCCAGCAGTTTTACCTGTGGGGCATCACATAGCATGTCACGTTGTTTTACCAATGGGGCGACGTATAGTGTGTCAGGCATTTTTTTTTCAATGAGGCTTCCCATAGCGTGTCATGCATTTTTAATGAGGCAGTTTAGTTAATTTTAGTGGTTACTATCATTGGGGAAGCACATATTCCTGATTGGGTTGGTAAGCCATTGTCACTGGCAGGAGGTTGTACTATCATAATGGCTAGTTGAGTGAAATTTCGGGATATCTTGTAAGGTTTAGTCTTCTTGGCATTCAGTTTAGAAGGATTTAATGGGAGTATGTCTTTTAGGGTCCCTGCAGTTCTTGTGGGGGCTTGGAGGTGGGCCTTTCTTAGCCAAAGTGGTGGTGCATTGAATGTGAGCGACTGTGCAGTTACGGCTTGTGCACGATCGAGTCGTGTATGTCTGTGTCATGGGCACAAATGGAGCGACGTTGATGAGGGCACAATTGAGGGTGACAGGTTTAGAGGTGCTGGAAGGATGAGTGGGGTGTAGTCGGAGGGTTTGTCACAGGTACTATCTTTCCAATGGGGAGTGGATGTGGCATGCTCCTTCGAGGGAATGGGCACTTTCCTTGCAGGCTGTTGGTGCTTGCTGGGTGTTTAGGGGCAAAGGTGCGGAAACAGAGACATTGAAGTTTGATATCTCCTGAGTATGCTAGGTCATTGGTTTTGATCTGGTTGGTAGGCAGGCTGACCAGTAGGTGGTATGGAGATGGTGGAGTGCTGAAGGGCAGGGCGCTCTGCAGCAGTACTTTTCCTGGATGGAGGGTGCGTGGTGCACAAAGGGCTACAGGAGATGTATCAGTGTGACCATTGCTGGATTCTAGGAGTTTTCTGGTAAACGATGAGTTGGGTGGTAGCGCACTTGTTAGTTGCAGGGGGCGTTGTGTGCAGGTGGACACAGGAGGTGTACCATAGGTTCTAGCTCTAGTTGCTGGGGGGTCTGTGCCAGGGTATGGTGCAGGGTGGGAGAAGACAAGTAGGGCAAGAAGTGGACAGAGCCCGTGTGCACTGTGCGGGGTTGCTGGCATTATTTACCAGCATAGCCTTTGGGGGGTAATGGGGCACTGGTATAGCCTTGGAGTGAGGAGCATTTTAGTAAACACGAGAATCTATTGAGGCGGAGACAAGGATGCAATGATCCTTATGCAGGATCACTGAGGCACAGGTGGACACAGGTAGGGCGTCAGGAGGTGAGAGAGCATGAACTACAGCTGGGGCAGTATCTTTAGTGGGCAGACCATTACACACATCTACTGAGGAGTGGAGGGCAGCAGGCAAAACATCACAGGCTGAAACTGTATGATTGGCATGATCTACAGCTGGGGCAGTATCTTTAGTGGGCAGACCATTACACACATCTACTGAGGAGTGGAGGGGAGCAGGCAAACCATACACAGGCTGAAACTGTATGATTGGCATGATCTACAACTGGGGCAGTATTAATAGTGGGCAGCGCATTAGAGGGTGCAACAGCATGATTAGCATGAACTACAGCTGTGGCAGAATCGGTAGGGGACAGAACATTGCACCAATTACTTATTTTGCAGATGGGGGAAGGTAAAACATCACAAGGTGAAACCGTATAATTAGTGTGAATTACAGCTGATGCATTGTCAAGCATGGGTAAATCATTGCAGAAATCAGCTGAAGCACAGATGTACACTGGCGAAACATCACTGGGTGGACTATACGGAATAACACAATTATCGGCAGGTGTGGTAGCAGGCGAGTGAGAAGTCATACATAGAGTAGTTGAGGTGCAGGCTGAGGATGCCGAGGTATGGGTAGCACATATGGAAGTTGAGGCAGGATTGGTGGCAGTAGTACAGAGGCGATTAGGCATGAAGCGGGCAGAGAGGGGAAGCCGTCTGGTGGCGGCATCATTGGTTATTGTCAACAATCTTATTGTCAGCATATATGTCTGATGCAGCAGAGTTTAAGACGGGAAGAAGGGTTGCTTTAAAGTTAGGAGATACGTGGGAGTGCATATACGAGAGGTGCGTGCTTGTTTCGTTGTCGGCCATTCTAGGTTGCAGAAAGTTTGTCGCATTGGACTGCAGTGGCACCAGTGTGGGGTGATGATCTGAGGTGGAGTTGAGGGAAGTTGAGGCGGTATGGTGGGCCAGTTCTTAAGAAGGGCTGGCATGGGGGTTGGTTCGAGAGTGCAGCAGCATGGAAGTCACATCGGGGAAGGGGCAGAGGCTAGTAAGAGGATAGTGGGGCAGTGGTTTACCTATGTTGGGTTTGCTTAATGGGTTCCTGCATAGAGTTTTTCAGTGAGGCAGGTTTGGTAATACAGTGGTTGCTACCGATAAAGATCAGTGACCATGCCTGCAGGCCCTGACAGGCACCGACAGGCATATGGCTTGCTGTGGGCCTTCCTGGGCAGTGCCTGCCAGCAGGACTACTGGCTGTGGGTGCTTGTGTCTGAAAGGCGCTCTCCTGGCCTATAAGGAAGCGGGTGAGGCAGGGGCACTGAAGTTGCTATGGGGGCAGGTTGCACAATGGAGATGGTGGCAGCCCTCTTATGCGGTGTGAAAGCTCTGGTTCCAATGCTGGGTGAAATAACAGAGGTAGATGCTATTTCGTATTTAGAAGATGATATGCAGCATGATATTTTATCCATTACCTCAATCTCTTTGTTGGATGAATCTTTTGATTGTAGGTGGAAATTGTTGCTTCCTTCATCTCCATCACTTGATGCCATCATGATGTGGTTACCATCATGTGGGAGCAGGGATGTTGGGTTCTTCAGCGTGGAGTTGGGATTGAGAATGATTGGAGGTGCTGATGCACCGACAGGCCTAGGCCTTCCTGCGCAATGCCAATGGATACCCAGAATTAGGTCTACATACATCAACAAACACGACTCCGGAATCAGATTAATAAACTGTAAAGCCCCCTACAGTAATACATCAAGAAACCAACCCAGAATCATATCTACACACATTGCACCCACTGCAGAATCAAACCTAAACATCACGCAGCCCCCTAAAGCTATACACCAAGTGGATACCACCCCATATATATATATTTATATATACATATTCAGTAAAACAACTTTGTTAAAGGGACGTTATGGTTAAGTTGCGCTACTAAAAACCTATGACATTTGTGATGTCATCTTTGATGTCCTGGGTGTTAGTCTTAGCAGTGCACGGTTGTGGTGCGGGTTATGGTTGCTTAGCTTACCATAACTAGCGAATTTCAGGGGTTTTTCGGTTTTACTAGGAACCATAAAGTCCCATTAACAAGGTTGTTTTACTGAATTTCATAGGTTTTTAGTAGCGCACCCTAACCATAGTGTCCCTGACTTTATATAAATGTAACATAGAACATACTGAACACCCAGCTAGTGATTTTGATGTCTGCGGACTGTGCGTATGTCCGCGGACGGACGCGGACAACAGCAACACTACCCAAAAACTCAGGGGCTATCTTAAATTGTTATATCATGCCATATGAACACTGCCAAGTTCAAAAACCAGCACACAAACACATTATATGTAGTAATAAATAAGAAGTGGAACCTTTATATCTAACACATCAACCATACATTTAAATACCATATGTACTAAAATGGAATATACCAAAACAACAAAGATATGCTTCCGATATAATTACCTCACAGAAACTGCACAACTAGGAGCAACAGCAGATCTACAGACCAGTAAGAACACAATTTACCAGAAGCTAGTACGTAAACTTCATTTTTCTTATATATTTCTAAAATTTCTGTATTAGATACAATAAAAGTAATACATATTTATTTTTTTTCTCACTGAAATGTCCAGTACTTTAGAATGGCTTGAGGAGAATTTCCCACGTGAGGACATGTCTGAAGATAGTGATACTAATGGTAGACACTTCTCTATATAACCAAATTAATAAGCATTACTTTATGTACACTACATATATATATATATATTTTTTTTTTTAACAGCCATACAAACATTGAAAATAGTACACCAAAAGATATATTGGAAAAGACTCTCCAGCGCATGGAAGAAAAAATGGATATGCTCATGGCAAATTTCAACCATTTGAAAATTGTTGTGGAGGACCACATAAAAGAAAAAATTAAATACCATTGTCCCACATGTACCTGTCCACCCTCTCCATATCCCAGTCAATTATCCCCAAACCCTCTCCACAAAGAAAAACGTTTAGATGAGACTTCCATCCCTTCATCTCCTCCTATCCATCCTCTTGAAACCCCCAATTCCGCTGTGTTTGTGTCAGTTTCTGCTTCTCCTTCTCTTTCATAAATTGTACATCTATATATAATAAAAAAAATATTATGTGTGTTTGAATTCAGCCCTTTTTTTGTTTTTTTTAAAAAGGCAGTTGGGGTGTCCGCGGACAGCGCAGGTGTCCGGGATGTCCGTAAATAAACAAAATGGGGGTGTCCTAAGGACACTATACCTGTCCGTAATGTCCGTAGTCAAGTTGAAACTGTTCTAAGAACGCACGCAGTGTCCGGGATGTCCATAAATATACAAAATGGGGGTGTCCTAAGGACACTATACCTGTCTATAATGTCCGCAGTCAATTGAAACTGTTCTAAGAACACACTTGGTGTCTGGGATGTCCGTAATTAAACAAAATGGGGGTGTCCTAAGGACACTATACCTGTCCGTAATGTCCGCAGTCGACTTGAAACTGTTCTAAGAACACACGCAGTGTCTGGGGTGTCCGTAATTAAAGAAAATGGCGGTGCCCTGAGGACACTATACCTGTCCGTACTGTAAGAAGATCATCTACGCAAATGCGCACTACACCCATAAAGTCTACGAACATCGAACAATCGGTAGAACACCCGCACGCATGCGCACAACCATTCCTGTTCATTTGGTGTCCTGTGGACACACGTTCCCTTCGCGGACATGTTCACGACGCCATCATGTGACCGCACCCACGCTGAGCATGTGTCCTGAATTGCAGACACTGTCTGGGTCCCCGAACATTTTAAAAGTACGTTTTCAGACAATCCACAGTATTTTATAGTAAAAATTCAACAGATCACATGTCCCAGATACTTTTTGGAACTTTTGAGCCTTTTTTGGGTGTTCGATCTGTCCACAGACAGCGCGGGTGTCCGCGAAGCGCACACACGCACCCCTATAAAAGGCCACACCCCAGAGATCATCCTCATTGTGCTTTTGGCTATTTAAAAAAGCATTGTCTACTTTGGCTGGTATTTTGCTACTCTTGCTGCTGCTTTCCATCAGACCTGATGGCATCAATGCTTGCTGCTCCAGCTGGTGCTACATCTGTCTCAGCACCACCCCGACCCCCTCCGCCACCACCACCTCCCCAAGGGCCTGAAGAGGGGAGCAGGCGTGAGGATGTAGAGGAGGAGGATGAAGAGGATGACGTGGATGAGGTAGTGGAAATCCCTACTACCAGCACTCGCCGTGAGTCTTGGGTGTGGCGGTTATTTACCATTCATGGTAATGTACCCAAGGCATTTGCGAACAAGGTCACCTGAACCAGTGCAAAATGGTGCTGAGTCGTGGGAGTGCTGGTTCATACAACTTTGGTACGACAACTATGAAGCAACACCTAAGGTCGTTCCATGGCGGGGCCATTCGCAAGGTTGTACCTCATGAGGAACGTAGTAGGTTGAGTTCCTCTACTACATCCTCCATTTCCGCTCCTCTCACCAGCTGCCTCACAAGCCATTCACCATGCTGATGACCCTTACCTTTCGAGGGTCACAGTTTTGTGTATGTACTGCGATGCAGTACTCTGTAGGGGGGAGAGACTTCAAAGTGCTTTCGAGACTACGGGCTCAGAGCACGAGAAGACCGGCCCACTACCTAAATAAGACCCATCCTACATCTTCCTCTCTCCACCTGCCCTTTCTTATCCACGTGGTTGGTGTCCCCCCTTACCCTCCTTTCCCCTCCTCTCCTAGTGTGTTGTGTGTAAGAAAACCAAAAAATAATATAAAACAACAACATTCCCCCAAAAAAAGGCTCTTTTCAGAGCCACCTTTCACAGTCTAAAAATAGAAGTGGTAAATAAATGTAGCAGGGCCCTGTGCATTTTTTAGAAGTCTGCGGACAGTGCACAGACATCTAAAATTTTGGGGTGCTGTCCTATCAAAAGCATTGCACTTTTCGCTGGGAGTAGGTGGTGGCTCTGAAAAGAGCCTTTTGGTGGTGTTTTTTTGTGATTCAAAAACTTGAAAAAGTCAACACCTACTGCAAAATGGATGGCTGTAATTCCACAAAAGGTCGCAAAGCATTTTGTACATTTCTCAGAAAAATCTGATTACCAGCATAAGTAAGATGAACTCCATCTCTGCGAATAATATATGTGCTATGAAACATAATATTTTCATTGTGGAAAGAGGACATGCCAACATCTCTTAGAAAGGTACAAACAGCCTTATTAGCATTCTGACTTGCTTTCTCCATTTGTGGACCAAATGAAGAAGAATGCAGCCACATTTGTCTCTGCGTAATACAAGAAAATATTCCTTGGGAATCTGGAAACATGTCCATGACCTTCCCAAGGTCTTCTTTCTTTGCAAATTGCAAAGAAATTCCAGACACATGCCCTAACTGTTCCCTCCACAATGAATTATAATTATGTCTGGATGAAGCTCTGTCTTCAAGCTAGCACAGAGAGGCAACAAGACCAGCCACTTCATTCCACGCACTCCATGCCAGTGTACTTCCACATGAGGCCAAGATCTGCAGCTACTCCACAGCGTTCCGCATGCACCTCCAACCAATGTATCCACAAGTCTCCCAAAATCCAGACAATCTGTTTTCTGAAACACACAGCCATAACTAACTGTTCTTCTCTCAGGAAAAAGACTTTCTGACAAACTCTCTCCTTACACAACACACCCACTAAACTTTACTGACCCATCAGTTGCTCTGCTCATTCTCATTTGCATGCCTCTCCACCCCAGAATCCCCATATGTAATAAACGATGTCCGCGGATGACCGCCATGTCCGCGGACATATCGTAACTTGGACAGCCCTTCTACCATTTCCACTTCACTATTTGTGCCATTCCCTCATTGGATACAGCTAACCAGTCACACAACCATCCACCAATCACATCCAAGACCTCTACATCTAACTCCATCATCAGATTTCAGCACTTCAAATGTACTGTTGATCACACTGAGTACAAGTCTCATACCATTGGAAAGCACCTACTACAAAAACTACTCTACAAGTATCCAAGATTTCTACTTGCAGCGGCATGCATATCCACATGCATGAATACAAACTACAGGTGTGCATATTTTCTGCACATTGCATGTACAACTCTTATAAATGCATATAAACAGAGTAACTGCCACTTAACCTGTATAGCCTATAAAATAAACTTATTGTCATTTTTTAAATCTGTTATAATCAACTGTCACTTCCACACCTGTCTGCTATCTATTATTTTCTTTACATACACACCTATCTAAAAAATTATAATATTAGAAGATGGAAGAAATAACAATATAATTGTGGAAAAGCACTTAGTAGTGTATCATGAAATTACACACAGCCACTAAAATTGTGTGCATCTTCATATACACACACACATAGACACTTTCAATGAAATGCTCCCAGCTGCAATAACACCACTACCTGTAAATAACATCCTTCTACTGTATTACCCACAGCTTCACAAATACATATATTCAATGCTTTTCTATACAGTTTCTGCCATTTACCTAATAAAAATTGCAAAATAAATATAACATTATTTCTTCTTTCTCCTAACATTCTATAACACATCTTTAAAAACCCAAGTGAATTTCATACACTTAATATTCTACTCATTAACAAAGCATGTTGAACTAACATAACATAAATTAAATATAAAGGCTGCACATAGTCAAATGAAACTAAATCCATACACTATGTATGCATCTCTCAATTAACACCACTGCTATAAACACACAAAATTACTAACTTCTTTCCTTTACAATGGCAGTGAAGACCACTCTCCTGGAAAACAGCAACATCTGAACTAATAACACCAACTACAAAGAAACCTGCTCATTCCACAAAAAAAGAGTAAGTACAATACTACCTTAGTTTCTCTGCCTAGTCTTTAAATCTCGCCCACAATCTTGCTCCCCCTTATCTCTCCTCCTTATCTCTCCTCTCTCCTCTCTTTCTACACTCCCTCCCACTCCCTTCACTCTCCTAACCACTTTCTTCACACTGTTCCTCCTTGTACTTGTGCCACATCCCATTTCCGCTCCTTCCATCTCCTAGCCCCCCTGCACTGGAGCTCCTTACCTCTCTCACTTCGCTCTATTTCTACCTTTTCCTCATTCTGCACTTACCTCAAATCTCTCCTTCTCCATTCCCCACCATGAAACTCCTCTCACCTTCTTGCCCCCTCCCACCTGCCTTGTCTCCTTAATCTCCTCTTCCCCACCCCTCCCTCTCTCTCACTTCTACTGCACTACTCTCCTTCTCCCCTTCAGTTTAATTGCTCTACTTACTGTTTTCTTGATCTGATTCTCAATTTTAAATTGTTTCACCTGTTACTGTAATAATGTTAATTGTTATATGTATCCTCTTGTTATTAAAATGTGTTACTCAAACACACTGTGCAGGTGATTCATGTAATATTTGCACCAAACAAAATGAAGATTTGTACACCATTCTGCCCACAAATCACCATTAATTAAACAGGGATTAGAACGCAGAATGGCACACACATCCCTGTTTTTCAGAGCACAAATAACATAACTCAGCCCCTAGAATATTAGTATTACAAAACAAAGAATTGTTTTAATTTTATACCATTTGATTTAGATTTACTATTAGTGCTTATCCTCACCACCAGCTCACTTTCTTCTGTCATCTAAACCGCAGTATAGTAACACACAAATAGAAGAATAACCTTCCCAACTAATTGTAGCTGCCCAATGCACAATCACACACCATCAGATACATATTTACCATCATACTCAGACACTCATGCATACAGCACACATACATTGCACAACAGCCCAACCCATACGTCTATGTTTCTGTTTCAACAGACCCCACAGAATGCCTACCAGAAAGCAAGTCTGTAGAAAGTAACGCAGAAATAGAGCAAATGAAAATAAAAATGTCCAAAATAAGCCTCCATCTCTAGCAGAGTTTGCACAAAAAGTGCAAACAAAACAGCTAATACAGTCATTTAGCAAAACAAACCAATCTTCCAGTACAGAAACATTGCTTCCACTTCAAAATGTAAAAGAAAACAGAAACATGATTATCAGAAATGCAGCTACCACTACTGCTAAAACTGCTCCTTTAAATCTTGATATAGTACGAAGTAACCATACCAAAAAAAGTATATTAGCAAAAATATTCCGCCACAGAGTCCTTCAGAATCTTATAAAAACAGGAGACAAATCATGCACAACCCTTAAAAACTACCATAGAAAATTAATCTTAGAAGCTTTGATAGACAGTGCAATCCTTCTCAAAAGAAAGTTATTTATTTTAGTGTTAAACCGAATGAAACCACTAACAAAACTAACTACTAAATTACAAAAAAGGCTTCTTAATAAACAGAATGTCAACAAAAATAATTTCTTAAATATCTGTGGAGGTGAATGGAGTCACACCACAAGCACAGAACCATATTTCAATGAAGATGCATACAATAAAAATCAATCAAACACAATTGCCATCCATAGCATTGGACGAGGTTATGAAAAACTTAATAATACCATAATGGAACAAGAAATACTGCTTACAAAAATATCCCCAGAAAACTCAGTATCAATTCTCCATTCAACTGAACCAGAACGTCCAGTATACAAATGGCCATGCATGTAAATGTGTAACATTGCCAAAAAATCTTTCAAATCTTTATGTCAGTTCCTCAATCAATATGTGAAAGGAAAAGACAAAATCAAAATAAAACTGCTGCAAAATATGGATACCTGTCCAGTGCCCAAATACACAGGACCGCAAGGACATTCATTGGCCAGCATTTCAGGACCTAGTGGCAAAAGCAGCTTCCATCATATCAAAATGATATCAACACATCATTCAACTATAGGAAATCTAGTCTATAAACTGTACTATGCTAAAAGTCTTGCTTTAGCACTAGCCAATTTAAATAATAATCGTCAACATGGTACAGCCAAAGACCTACTTGAAGAAATCAACCATATCCAGAGGAAATATTTTGGAAGTGAAAACCACTTACAAAATGCAATAGCTTTACAACAGACTAGCAACAATTCTGCACATGGCAACCTTCTACTACACACATACAAAAAAGAAATACTAAAATTCAAACGTACATCCGCTGAAGTACCAAACCATGTGTGTGTGTGTTACCGCAGAACTTTTTATAAAAGTAACACAAAAAGTGTAGACATATCATACAAAATAGAATACAATGAAGATTCCAAATGGTTTCAATTAGCTCTCTACCTTATAGCAGAAAACAAATACGAAATAACTGACCCCTTAACACTTTGCAGTTACTGCACTGCAAAACTTGACAACAATCAAACTCCTTCATGTGCTATCACAAATAATTTGGAATTATTTCCACTTCCAAAACCCTTGCAACAACTCAATTTATATGAGAGCATCATAATTCAAACAGTGGACCCATTTCAACCAAAAACAGCTAAATTATCTCCCTCTAAATTGGTGAAAGGCATTTGTGGCAAAATAGTATATTTACCATTAGATCTAAAAGAAAATGTGCACTCTCTGGGAGTGCAACGTCCAATACAGCAATCTTTAATTGTCTTAGTAAATGGTGTACCTACAAAAGACAAAATAAATTAGGCAACAACTTGTAGACTTACATAAAGTTAGACAAGCCTTGCAATATCTAAAAAAACAATAATGACTTATACAAAGAAAGGAATATTGAAGAAAACTTAAAGGAATGGTTTGGTAAAAATGTGTTATTGTCCCTACGGGTCGGCCATGTGTTTTTAAGCCTAAGTCGCTCGATTTTAGAAAAATTTCCTATGGACCTTACCCGAGTTTTCATCCATTAAACGCACACGAAAACAGGCATCATGGAGCTGCCATTTTGTGATAATCCTATCACTTGCCCCATCGCCCTGGCTGACCTGCTTTTGCGGCACTAAATCATATCCCCCGCCCCTGAGCCTGACATTATCAAAACATTCATATTCCCCACCTCTCTCCATGACGTTACTGTGCTGTGTAGGCAAACGCACCCAGTCGTCTTCTACGCGACTTTACACAGAACCCGGAAACCAACACAGATCAACTCACAACACAGTTTGCCACAATTCGGAAAATATGAAATTGTACTTTAAAATCAAACAGCAATATGGTACATTTGGTAAAGTACATTTATTTGACATTAAATGTTTAGAGAATATTCAGCAATTGGCATATTAAACCAGAATGGAATTTTTTTTTTTTGCTCTCGATCTGCTAATCCTCTAAAGTTTATCGTGAGTCACGCGCTGTTCCCTTATGGTACACAGGGTGTTGGTTTCCGTTAAAAGAAGCACTTTGGATGCAGGCTGAACCGCAAGGCCGTTCCATCAACTAGGCACTAGGCCACCGTAAAGGTTGATACGCCTACAATGTAATGAGGCTCATTGACTTTTTGGGGGAAGGTCAGGGAAAGTATAAAATACCTGAGGAGGTGAGTTGAAAGTAAGATGTATTGTTTGTTTGTTTTATTATTTGCAATACGCAAGCCTCCCCTTTGTTAACAGTGTGCAGCATTTACATGAGATTGCGAAACTTAGTTACAGCAACAAAAATATATGCATACACATATTCATAAGGTCAGCGATATGAGGTGAATAGAGAGAGAAGTCAAAGATGACACCCATGATGTTCGCCACCCAGGATGGTGAAGGGAGGGTTTAGGGTTAGCATACTTTGTATTCACACTGCACAATAACATTATTTTTAAAAAGACAATCAGATTACAATCATTTAAACTGGGATTTGTACTTCTCAACGAGCTCTGCTTTGGGTGGACATGGCACAGTGGCAATGTTCGGTGGCAATGCATCAGTGCTGTGCACAGAAACGCTCAAAATTCCATATCTCTGCTTCTCTAGTATAGTAACAATAAGGCCTTTAACAAAGTCGAACTCCATTTCCTCATATACTGGTTTCACCACTGATTTCTTACTTCTTTTTGCAAAGTCCGTAGTGTAGCGAGGCATCCCTACATTTCCCGTACTCCTTGATTGTTCACGGCACACATTCTCGTTATGGGCCAAGACCGCTAGTAGAGTCCTATGTTTCATGCCCTCTTATGCCAAAATGCAATCGCTTTGGCCTGTACTTTAGGCACATATTGTGGAACACCTCCAAACCTCCTGTGTGACAGAATTCTGTCAGTCCCCTCAAATCTCTTGATAGAGTTTTATCGAAAACAATCTTCTCAATGGCTTTGTGTGTAGGTGAAGATGGAATCAACCACTTCATCTTCCGTGCCTCCTCTGTGGACAAAGGGCCATGTTCACATTGGTGGAAATTTTGGTTTTCTGTCCAGCGGTGAACGTTGGTACAGTGGTGCATCAGTGACCGCCCTTTTTCAAGTAGGAATTCCACTGACCCTTCACAAGTTTTGGAGCTCCACCAAAGATGGTTGCTGATAGACTGGGACCACTGTGAGATACTTTCCGAACTTTTTTTTTTCCCTGCAGCCGAGATTTTCTTATTGATTGATTTAGCAAGATGCCATACGTCAAATTGATGTTTAATATGTGGGAACTGCTCTCTCATTGTCTTGGCAATTGAAACGTGTTTGTCCGTGGCTATGAGGTCGATGTGCATTCCCCTCGATTGTATATGTTCCAATGATTTTACAAATCCTAGTTTCTCCATGGCCACTGAGGATGTACATTGGGACACCTGCACGACCACCAAACTCACAATTTTCTTACTATCCATGGCCTGAAAGTGGTAGGTGCAGTACTTGGCAGAAAATCCAGGGCTGTCTCACTGTCCATCGCCAGCTAGCCTGAATCGTTAGCCTTCGAATGTACTTGCTAGAGACAATTGTTCAATTTTCCAAGCATCACTAATGGCCGGAAATAGATAATCATGTTGGAATTTGTAGTACTGCGTTTTAGAAATGAAATGGAGTCCCACAAACTGAAAGAAAGACTAACTTTCTAAAACTGGACCCACTAAAAAGTGAGGCAGCTGCACACAGTAGATTGCCTGTTGGCAGTTTCCCCAGCATCGGTTGTGCAGACCATGAGATCATATGATTTAATCAACAGCCGGCATGTATTTTGACGTTACTGCCTTGTTTTTGATGAGTCACATGAATCAATGGCTTCCCACATACTGCCCCTCTAACGGAATGCCCACATGTCAGCATACTTATAATATCCATCAAACAACTGTTGAATACTATGTATTTGCCCACTTTCATTAGACTGTCATCCGGCGTCAAAGTTGTTTCGGACTGCTTCGTTGAGGACATATCAGCAGCATTGAAAGAAATATCGCCGATATCAGGTTCTGATGCATCAGTGAATGCTGCTACTGGTTCATTCTCTGTCATTTCAATATCTGTTACTTCAACATTGATGGGAGAACACAACAATGTCGACAGCTTTTTGGGTGGCAATTTTTTGGTTGGTGTAGATTGTGTGAATTGATCTGCGAATACTTCAGAACTATCTTCAATACATTCAGTATCATCTTCTTGTGGTGGTGCGGTCGCACTGTAGGAATGGTCCAATAAAAGTTTACTGGATTCTCCGGACACATTCATTTCATGTTCTGGCCATTGGACATAAGCATCTCGAGTCTCAACACTCCGCGTCTGAATTAATAGCTCTTCCATATTGTAAATGGTCTGGCAAGCAACATCTCTCATTCGCTTCACTGTCTGTGTATGTATAGTTCGTACACCCACGGGTAACCAGAGGACAGATTTGAAAAGGGGTGTTCAGTTTCACACAAGATAAAGTATAGTACAATTGACAGGAAAAAAACATAATATAGTCCCCAGAAAAAAATAATTTCTAAAATGATGAACTGTTTGTAACTAACCTTTTTTTTGTTTCTTTCTTGACTCGAACTTCAACATCTGCACGCTGCTGCTCCGATTCGTTTCCGCACGTCTTCCCTTCCTCTTGCACTGCAACGACTATATTCTATGTATCCGCATAGACAGCACGGAATGACGCTCCATCGACTCCCTGAAACATAGTACTTTCATTACTATGTTTCACAATAGTGAAAACATAAAACACACGTGAGGACAAACACACAGGTACATCTCAATAGCTAAACACGAATTAAACATTGTGTAGAACAATCAAACGACATATATTCGAGCTCTGATGATCTAGTTCGATGGAACTTTTAGTATCCATACCTCTGGCTCCGCTGGACTGCCATGAATGATTGTATTGGAGAGGAGGCATCAGCAACTCCCTGAAACACAGTACTTGTGTTAGTATGGTTTTCAATATTGTAAACATAACACACACTTGGGGTCGACGGCACAGGTACATATAAAGAGATAACCACAAATGATGCATTTTCTAAAAGAATCAACGGATATCTAAATATGAACCAATTTAATCAACGTATTTCTCAGATTTATTTACATCTGCATCGCCTACAAGGGATGTTGTGATTGTAGAGGAAGCACTGTCGTCTCCCTGAAACACAGTTTCTTGTGTTAATAGGGAAGAAAGTATAGCAAATGGAATCACGTTATATGATCACGCTCGATGGAGCTGTCAGTATCCATACCTCGTGCTGAAGAATATCTAGGTATGTTGTAAATGTAGTGCGCACTTCCGAAAGCTGTTACTCCGATTCGTACACGCAAAGTCCCGCTTCCACTTCCCCTGGAATTACTTGAATGTCAGGCTCCGTATCAAGTGCAGGGTTTGGCACTCCATCAACTGCCTGAAACATAGTACTTGCATTAGGAAGGATTACAATATTGAAAACATAACACACACTTGGGGTCGACCGCACAGGTACATATCATTGGCTAACCAGGAATTAAACATTGTGTAGAAGAATCAAACGACAAGTATTCTAGCTCAGATGATCTAGTTCGATGGAGCTGTCAGTATCCATACCTCCTGCTGCTGAAGAACATTTAGGGATGTTGTCAATGTGGTGGACGCTTCAGCGTCTCCCTGAAAGACAGTACTTGCATTAGTATGGATAACACTAATTATAACTGAAAACAAACACCAGTGGACGATCACTAAGGTGTATATCAATAGGAAAGCTCTAACCAAACATTCGGTAAAATAATTACACGATACATAAAAACTATTACTTGACATGCATAAAACAAGTCTGTAGCGGAATAGACAAGTAAGATTACCTGATACACTCTAGAAGTGGTTGATAACTGCGAGCATGTCACGGATGTAGAATGTTCTTGCTTCAGATTCAAGGGATAGTCAAGCAGTTGTAAAGGTAAATTTGATAATGAAATGTCAATATTTAAAATTGCCATGTAAGGAGACAGAATAATTGAGATTAATGTTATTCAAAATGTGCAATATAGCACAGATCCCTGTGCCCATATATAGATTTTGTTTGTTGGTTATGAAATCTAAAAAGAATATATTGATAAATGTCATTATTCAAAAAGCTATACACTCATATCAATGTCGCAAGTATTACAAGGGACACAACACCTAAAATATCAATTAATCCATTCGGCTACCTACACACTACCGCAAGGCCTAAAGCTAGATCTGGAAACTTGACTCACCAGTGGTGGAATGTGGACGAATAGAGTGGGAATAGCGTTTGCGAGCACTTTTCGTGTTGTTCGCCTTTTATTCTTTTTTGTTACCCAAGATATGGCGTACATGTTCGAGGAAAAGTGGCAGCTGCAGATGCGGTATCGATCACCCCTCTTGTCCTATAAGACTTGTTGGACCCTACTTTCCAGCTCAACCAGTGGATATCCGCAATGTCTGACCCATTCTCTTATTCGATCAACAGTTTTCAGGAATACATGCATTGTAGTGCCTTCAGATTTAGCCTGGGTCTTCGAAGGGCAACCGCTAATCGAACAGGCAGGCATTGTTGAAAATTCTGAAAAGTAAATATCGACATTATTATACAATCTTGATGAATAGAAATGTGATACAAAAGTAAATGAACCATGACACTGTTCAATGCAAAGTTTGTTTTGGTCGCCAGAACTATACCAGTTCATCAAGTGAAGCTTAGTATTTGCATAAGTTGCAAAAATGTATAAATGATGTGACTAAACTCTGAACATGTGACTTGTACCTTGGATGTTCTGTCTTGCACGAGAAGGAAACATGCTTACATTATATACTGGACACCCGAAGGATGCAATTCGATGACAATTGACACAGATGAAAATAAATAGATCTATTGATAGCATAACAATTGTAACTCAAGTCAATAGCAATGAGACCAATTAACATAGCACTATTGAGTACTCTACTCGCAAATAGAAATTTAAAAATCAACAAAATATGACTAGGATACATGGCCTTACCTTGACCAACAAACAGTTGAATTCAGCAAGCCAAGCAGTATGTTGCAGTAGAACAGGTAGATGGCCAAATGTAGCACACTGACGAGTTTGCTCGAAGTGGTCACAGAAGTTCACGGATAGCACGACGACAAGCAGATTAGCCTAGATCTCAGTGGTTCTCAGGTAGCACATTCAGGAGTTGACTTGCAAAGCACAAAGATGTTCTCATGAGACATATCAAGTGGTTTATAAAGTATTAGAAACAGGGGTGTGTTTGTGAATGAATGACATGTGTATGTCGTGGTATTATGTGGTTTGCAGGGGGGGGCGGCCAGCGTCAGGCTTGGCCTGCCTGGAGACACAGGGTCTGAGGAGGTCATGTGAGCGATGGCTCCTGGGTGTGGGATACCTTTTGAAGTGTACATGGTGTTTGGCACCTTGGCCGTTATCGCCCCTGACAGCACACCATGGCAGTGCTCATCCCCGGGTGCGAACTGCCTTTGATAGGGGAGGGGAGTGGATGGATGGGCCGGTTGGCGTGCAGACAAGGCACAGGAAGACTGCTGAATGGAGACACACTTATGTGGATTGCAGGGGGGCAGCCAGCGTCCAGCTTGGCCTGCCTGGGGACACGGGGTATGAGGAGGCCATGTGAGCGATGGCCTCTGGGCGTGGGATACCTTTTGAAGTGTACATGGTGTTTGGCACCTTGGCCGTTATCACCCCTGGCAGCACACCATGGTAGCGCTCATCCCCGGGTGCAAACTGCCTTTGATGGGGTGGGGTGGATGGGCCTGTGGGCGTGCAGACAAGGCACAGGAAGACTGCTGAATGGAGACACACTGATTCATTTAAAAAATCGAAACAACCGTTGTTAAAATATATGTGTTTTTTTTTGTATCTTATTTTGATGGCACAAAAATACAAGACTTTACACACTGTACAGGTCAGGTTGCAGCACAGCGAGGGAAAATCCCCTGTACTGACCGCTATCACTAGGAAAAGTTTGTCTTATGGCACGAACGGCACAGGCAGGTATTACTCTTCAAACGCGGTGTCCAAGCCTCCTAGGACGCCACCATGTAAATGAACAATAGGCCGCCAGCCTGTACCAACTGTGAAAAAGAATGAAACAAACTGTTTTTAAATGACCAAGATAAGTTTAATAAACGTTTGTTGTCAATGACAATTCTTTATCTAATGGCATTCTGCTCGGACAAATGCTATCTCGACATTGCACACTATTGAACGACTTTCATCCGTTACAATGATATGTAGACGTAAGTTTGGATACAGGAGACGACCATGAAATAGTAGTGGCATCACAAGCAGAGTATACTTACTTGTTACTCGGATTACGAGGACGAACAGTTGTGCGAAGTTCGTGCATAAGCACCATCACGATCCTCAACACGGACCGTGTGAGGCAGGCTGCCCTGAAGTCTGGCAGCTCGGTGAAGCATTGCGGCTGTGGATCGCCTTCCGAAATGTTGGCAACACATCCCGAGTTTTCACAGCAGCAGCAGTTCTCGTCCTCGGTTGGCATTAGCTCGCACCAATTGCATGTGCACCAGGTGGAAACACCGTCCATGCGACTAGGTCCAGGGTCTTCATCCATTGATTTGTCCTGCCAACTGCCGTCCGAAGCCCCATCGTTTTTGCAGGTTTCCCTTTCCAGTAGTTCCTCCTGGGTATACTCAGGTTCGTACATGTAGGGCATTATTGTAGCCATTGTGTGGTAAACAAACTAAAATAATGTATAGTGATGGTACAGATGTTCACAAGGGCTACAAGCAAGGAAGGTAGCTGACCAGAGCACAGAAACGAGTCACAGAATACTCAAAGAAATACAGTGAGAGGAATGGAATCGAAAATCTGCTGCTGTGTGTTGTGAAACGGTCTGTTTATACTTATTGAGGAAAGAGGCGTCCTGACATTTCCATGGTGACATGTCATTAGCTGAAGCACAGCGATTGTTGACACGAGACGTGCTTTGGCGTTGGGAAATGGGCGGTACGCGTCTGCTGATGACAGGCTCAGAGGCGGGGGATATGATTTAGTGCCACAAAAGCAGGTCAGCCAGGGCGATGGGGCAAGTGATAGTATTATCACAAAATGGCAGCTCCCTGATGCCTGTTTTCGTGTGCGTTTAATGGACGAAAACTCGGGTAAGGTCCATAGGAAATTTTTCTAAAATCGAGTGACTTAGGCTTAAAAACACATGGCTGACCCGTAGGGACAATAACATTTTTTGACCAAACCATTCCTTTAAGGGAAACAACTGAAATAATTCAAGAGTCCCCAGAAACTAGTCAATTTGAACTTCTAGATCCTGCTACAGTATCCAATATTTTAGACCATTATACAATTCATCCATTACACTCTAATGACACCATAGAAGATGCACTAGAAACATACCAAATGCAACAAACAAAAGGATCACCAATCAGCATATGGGAAAAAAGTATAGAAGCACGTTCTTTTCCTCTACTCTTTCCTACTGACAAAGTAGGAAGGTACGATAATAGACCTATTCAAATAACAGCATCAGAATACCGCTCGTTACGGATGTATTCTGAAGACCCCAGATTTAGACAAGATGTGGAATACATATTCCACCTACTCTTTGAAAGTGAATTAGCAACTCTATGTTATGTAGTTGCACACACATTAACATCAGGAAGCAACTTTCAAAATATGTCAGCTATGCAATTACTACAAAAAGTGCAAGAAAAAGATGAGGTTTTACAATCAAACATTGCAAATCTGTTAGCAAACATGCGTGCCATGAAAGAGTTTCCAGATATTTCCATCATTGCTTCATTGCTGTGCTTCACTTTATTTGTAATAAAACGATTCCTCCCCTCGGAGAAGTGCAACACTTCTTTAGGAGAAAAAAATACCAAGCCGAGGAGCACCACATATCCACATGCTTTTATGGATCAAAGATGCTCCTAAATTTGGTCAAGACAGTGATCCCACTGTGTAACAATTTATCGAAAAATATGTCTCTTGTGAAATGCCATCAGAAACAACAAATAGTGATCTTCATGCACAAATTCTACAATTTCAAAGACAGAAATGTGGCAAATAATGTCTTTGCCAATACAAAACCAAAGGGAAATACTACACCAAATGCTGCTTTGGTTTCCCTAGATCAGTTACAGAAACAGGTGAAGTGAACAACTTCATGTCTTCAGACATAGTGTTAAAGGTAAATCACCTAAAAATACATTTTACATAAAAAGAACAGAAGAAGCAAAATATATAAATGATTACAATGCAATCATTGCCCTATTGTGGAATGCAAACATAGATGTGCAGTACATTGCAGACAATTCCACTGCAGTTGCACGATATGTTACAGCCTACTAAACCAAAGCAGAAAAAAACAGAGCTTCAAGACCTCTGGAATGACCTGTCATAAAAGTGCATAAAAATGCTCTCCCATAGAGAATGTGGCTGCTATGAAGCTACAGATCGTTTAACCGGTACTGCTTTGTATGTAAAATCTGGAAATATAGTATGGCTAAGTCTTGGTCCTGCTAAATCTAGAAAAAAGAGTTCTCAATTCATACGACGACATAGAAACAATAGGCAAAAATGATCCCAACAGCCAAGACATTTTGAAAAACAATTTACTGGACACATACTACCCAAACGGAAGTACCACTTTGGAAACCATGTGTCTATACCACATAGCCCAAAACTTTACATACAAAAATAATATAAAACCTGATAGAAAAAAGGTAGATACAGAATGAAAAATTGTGAAGGCAGCTTAGTAAAATTTACCAAACCAGGTTTAATTAATCATATCAAATTGTCATTAAAAACTCCACAACATAAAGAACTATATTACATGTCTCTGCTACAACTCTTTAAATCCTGGAGAATTAGCTATGAGAGAAGTAGAAACACCATGTGTCAGTATGAAGATGCAGAAGATTTAACTATACTACAATCAAAACTAAACAATGAGCAGCACAGCATGTTTCAAGAAGTAACAAAAGAACTTTCACATGGTGTACAACATGAAAATAAAGAATGTACCTGCCAAAACTACACACCTATACTACTATACGTCAGTGGTGAAGCTGGTTCAGGCAAAACATTCTTAATCAAAATCATCAGCAAGTTCCTTCAACAATTGACAAACAACAAACTGTCAGCTATTGTAACTGCCCTCATAGGTTTAGCTCCCTAAAAGATAAGCGGTGTCACTTTACACTGATTACTACTCCTGCCAGTAGAACACCAAAACAAATTAGAATATTTCAAATTTTCTAGAGAAGCTGCAATGGAACTACGCAGAGTGTTAAAACAAATGAAAATGCTACTAATAGATGAAGTGAGCATGGTCTCCAACCTAATGTTGGCTTTGATTCACCTCAGATTACAAGAAGTACTTAAAACAAACTATGAAGAGCTCTTTGGGGGAAAACACATTATTGTTTTCAGAGATCTTCTTCAATTGACACCAGTGAAAGGTGAACCTATTTTTAAAACCTTAGGACACAAACTCTGCCGTAAAACGCGACAGTCTACAGACCTCACCTACGCCAACATTTTAAAAAGTATTAGAGTTGGTGTACTATCTCAAGAAGCACAAGAAATAATAAAAACCCGGCACATCCATGCACTTTATGGCCATAACTCATGTGCTACTGATGTTATGGAACAATTAGCACATACAAATGTCAATTGTATGTCCTTAATGTCAACTCTTGCAAGCTGTTCCAAATTCAATGAAACAATGTTGAAAAAAGAAATGAAACCAATAATTGAAATTTGCTCCACAGACAAACTGGAACAAGCCACAACAAGGCATAGGTGCCGATTCGTGGAAGAAACATAACCGAAAAAAGCGGCGCAAGCTGGCGCAAGCGTGAAAAATGAAGCGCACATGCACGCGTGCGATTCATGGAAGTCCTTGCGCGTGTTTTCCCAAAATGGGCGCCAAACCCGTGCGTGGCGCACACGGGCGCACACGTCATTGCAACATCCCAGACGCCGTGCGCAACGCGCACAGGGAAAGCACACAACGTCCGCGCACACACCAAAAAGTGGGCGGGACACGGGGCGTAACACGCAGAATGGGGAACAACACGTGAAAAAGAAGGCGTAACTGGGGAAGTACTGCAGGGAACTACACGGAACGCCCACACGCATGCGAACATCCTGTATTAATGGATTCGAATACGGGAAACCCGCGCACGGCAAAAGATGTGCATAGGCTTCAATGCGTCCGCCACACGAAGGCAGATGGAAGCGCCCCGCGCACAGTATAAACGTGCGCGCAAACAACAAACACGTATATACAGCTACGATGAATGCCCCATTTGTCGCAGCACTGATCATGGGACACCGCAGGAGGAGGAGAATAGCCAGGGCCCACATTTTCTCACAGCGGACAAGCCTTTTTGGGATGCCTGATGACCAGGTCTACGGCAAGTATAGGATTCCACCTCGTATCATCCTAGACCTGGTCAGGGAGTGGGAAGGTGACCTTACATCCCCCCCCTCTGCTCCCAAGCATTGAGCCCCTTGGAGAAGGTGCTCAATGTCCTGCATTTTTTGGCCACTGGGTCATTTCAGCGGACTACTGCCATAGTGGGAGGGGTCTCACAGGACACACAGTCACGCTGCCTACACAAGGTCTTCGCAATCATGCCAGCGCACTGCTCTGTCCGCAGGCACATATACATGCCCAGAACACCTGCATAAAGGCAGGCCGTTGT
Organism: Ambystoma mexicanum; assembly: GCF_040938575.1. NCBI lineage: Eukaryota > Metazoa > Chordata > Amphibia > Caudata > Ambystomatidae > Ambystoma > Ambystoma mexicanum. The sequence goes on from NC_090926.1 coordinate 974,102,190, forward strand.
CCAGGACTTTTACAGGGTGGCACACTTCCCCATAGATTGCACCAATCTACGTCCACCTATGGCCACTGAGCACATCTACTGAAACCGCAAGCACTGGCATTCCATCAACATACAGGTGGTATGCGATGCAAAGGGAATCATCACCTCTGTCTATGCAAACTACCCTAGCTCCACCCATGACAGTTTCATATACAGAATGTCCACCCTGAGCCGGGCCCTGGAAGCTGGGCAGCATGGTGACACATGGCTCCTAGATGAGTACAAATGCCTGTGCACATACATGCATGTCACACACACACACAAATACACAAGCCCCAATAATCACAACCATTATCACCTCTCCAGGGGACAGTGCCTACCCTCTGAGCCACAACATGATGACGCCAATCCGGAACCCCACCACACCACCCCAGGTAAGATACAACGTGGCCCATATTGCAACCAGGGCCATAGTGGAGCGCACATTCGGAGTGCTCAAGTCACGCTTCCGCTCCCTTGACCGCTTTGGCGGGCAGCTACTCTATGCACCCCCAGTAGTGTGCAGGATGATTGTGGCAGCATGTGTCCTGCACAATGTGCAACACGGCAGGGCGTACCGGTGGACATGGTGGTGCCCCCACATCCCCAACCACAGGCACAGGTGCTGCCATGGGAAGGGATAGGGCATGTGGCGAGGCAGCCCGGACCCAGCTTGTGGCCACATTTTTCACCTAAACTCCCACCCCTGCGGAGTGCACACAGACCTGGCACATACCAGGTGACAATCGATGATGACAAAGAAACAGTCAACTGTCACAACCTTACCACCCTGAGAATGTTGCCATGGAAGTGCCACATTGTGTGCATCCCTAGCTACTTAAACATAAGCAACCCTGTGTGACCAAAAGGCACACATGCAAGGTGTGAATCACACCGACCTGCAAAACAGGCCATGACTATCACTGGTATGTCACCCAAACCCTCCCAAACCACAACATGACATGGCAAGCAATAGCAAAACACCAACACAGTACCAACAAGGTACACATTGACATGTGAAAAATGTAAAGTGGCATCAGACAATGATGCCTGACATGGAATCAGATGAAATGACTGACCAACAACCTCCCACCCAAAATAAGTCATACCCAAATGCATTCCAACAGTTGTAGTTGTAACATAAAAATGAATGCCTGTTTACATGCACATTGTGCATTGCAAAATCAACACTGCAGATTCTGTGTGCTGTGTCCATCTCCTGCAACACAGTGCTCAGCACACAGCATAGTGACCAGCCATTGTGTGTGACGCACACCCTGAGCATCACATCAAAATGACAAACTACATCAAAAAGCAAATTACGCATGTACAGGATCCACAAATAGTCATAGATCATGTGCTGCAGGGACACAGTGGGCCCCAGTAGGCAAACTGAGTGTACATGTGGACATGGAAGGGTGGTTGTACATGTTGTGGATCATAGTGTGAGTGTGTGTCTCAGTAGGGACATGCACTCAATACATGCATGTGCAATCAAGTAACCATCAGTGTCCTCTACACATCACATGTGAACATTGACCATGTGTACACCCCAGCATGTCAAACCACAACTATCCCCTCACACCTGAAAGGTAAACACAACACATGAACAGGCAACGATCAGCAGAATATATCATGTACATAGGATACCACAATTACAATGTCAGGGTGCCCATCACACTGTAGGGCAATGAAGCTGTTAACAACAAAATCCCCCCCCCCCCTCACAAATCACCATGACCCACTGAACAACTGTGCCTGGGTTATGTAGCCTTCATCCTTGAAGTTCACCTGGCCACAGAATCACCCTTCCCCTTTGTCACCATCTTCCACCTTGTGTGTAAAAAGTGTCCAGCACCCTCAGAGGCCACCTTGACTTGCAAAAACACCAAATCAAAGAGAACACAAAAAGCAGGCCAACACAGAAGCCAAGCAAAAAGCCTGCAGGCAGCAAAACAAACCAGAAAAGCCTACAGTAGATGACTTGAAGTAGCAGTACGTCACAAAGCCCAAGTACTACTGCAATGATGTAACATCCAAGGTAGCACAGTAAAACAATGTCACAACAGGATGTGTACCATGTGTGGTACATAACATAGAATGATGCACCACAAACTGATGTGTACTGTCACAGCTCACGTGTACAGGCACAGGAGTGGCACGAACCAGCCACCCCCCCTGTGGTCTGGGTGTCTGCAAGGTCAAACTCGCACAGGCCTCTGAGACCCTGATGGGGAAGAAGGGTCAGGGATATGCAGTCGGGACAGGCATTGGTATACTGGATAACCAGAATGAGGAGCAGGAGAGGGGAGTAGGATTGACACGGGAAAGTAGGGAATGCACAAAACTGTACTACTCACATTAACACATACACAATTAAACCAAACTTGTTCATCATGCACATAGTCCCAAATTACTCAAATGGAAGTCAAAGAGAAACTTATCTCTGGGGTGCGTGCTGGCCTCCTGCCTGCGCACTCACCGGTCCGGTAACAGGAGCAGTTCAGTGCTGCAAAGAGATTCACAGTTATTAATCTGTGCCTGCCCATAACACACAAACACACCACCATATATGCCCCAAAGTAACAAACTACTCTACACACAAACAATCTGGTGTGGTGCTTCGCACCTATATGTAACATTCCCCCTGTGATGGTTCATACACAGTCAATGCAGTAAGTCAGGCGCCAGTGGGTGCGTGGCAAAGGGAAGACCAATGTGTCACGATTCACACAACATGCAATGTTCCCTGGGTAAGCAGCCAGACGCATATAGCAAGGTACGACTTCAGAACAAGTTGTGTTCCACCATAACCGGAATAAAGTAGGTAGTGCATGTGTCAAATTCTACATGGAAATGAAATGCACTGCACACGAGTCTGACCCTCGCTGTCTGTCCCTGTGATCTGCTTCTTTCCATGTCTTGCAACGCTACATGGCTAAGACAACTGCATCAATGGACCCTGGTCGACCGAAGGGTATGTGCCACTGCCCCTGCAGGTGCCCCAGACAACTTTCCCATCAACTAGCCATTGGTCCACCAACGCATCTCAGCTGTTTTGTGCGCTTCAACACCAATATTTGTCCAAGCTCACCATCAGTGCTGTTACTAAGCATGCATGTGCAACTGGCCTGGTGGAAGGTTGGCTGCGGTGTGGCCCCCCTGTGCTGCTCACCTTGCCTGGAGTCCCTTGAAACACGTCAGCTTTTTGTTGGATGTATGAGCACAATCCCTGTGCCTCTGCTTGTGCACACATGCGCATGTCGGCACCAACAAACGTGTCCAGCTTCCAGACGTCCAATGGGTCATGTCTGCTGGCAAAGGTGGTCTGGAGGCTCATCCCCCTGCAGAAAGGGCATGAAACACATGATTAATGCTTTAAAATCACCTGTGTGTGTCTCTTCAGGCATTTCATGACTGGACCATGTCAGAGATGTACATCAGAAATTACACCATCAGTGCGTCTTTCACAGGCAAAGTGTGGTACACACTATCTACAGCATGAATTGCAACAAGCACATGTAAAGTAAAGATAAGAAACATACTACACAATGTATAGAAATTAACGTACACATGAATCATGAAACCCCCCCATCTAGAAAAAGAAGAACAGTGGTCAATAGCACCCCTATTATCCCCACTAGGGGTGTTAAAACAAGTAGGACAGCAGCAGACATACCACAGATATGACAGTTCAAAGCCCTTGTGTAATAGGCTGTTACACCAAACCATCCTTGCGAGCCCATGGATAAGGGAAGCAGGAGTGGCATATGTGAGTCAGGACCCCAAGCTGCAAACACATACACAAGACAAGCTTGAAGGGCCCAGCTGGAACAGACAGTGGATGCTTTCAAAAGCTGCAAAGCACCACACCGTCACATGAAAGCACAATAGACAAGCAATTTTAAACTATATTAACTAATTGCACTAACTATGAAAAACCTACATTACCTAATTAAACTAGCAAATTGAAACTAACTAAAAGAAAAATCAAAAATGGCCACATACGACCCGGGGGGGAACACACCCACGAGGGGGGGTACAAGGTGCTGCTCAACACCCACATGAGATGATGTTGAGGAAAAAAAACCTCCATGGGCTCAACACCTGCACAGCCGACCTATGTGGGAGATACATTGTCGTCCGAGTCTGGCTCTTCCTGGAAAGGAGCCTGACCACGCCTAGCCGCAGCTTGCACCACGTCGGCAGCAAGTCTGCTGGATGGGTGAGCCTGGTTCTGTGTGGCGATGACACGTAGGTCTGCATGCAGAACCTCTCGTGATAAATGTGCTTCCTCTTGCAAGGTAGCACGTGTAACACAGAGTTCCTCCTGCAAGGCCTGGCTGGACAACTGATGCACCTCCCGGCAAGCATGTAACTCAGCCGAGATGGTATGCTCAAGCTGCGCAAACCTCTCCTCTCACCGCTCCTTCAGGAACATCAGAAGGACACCCAGAGTGGATCTGAGGGAAGCATACTCCTGCCTCAGGGCCTCCATGTGTGCCTCTGCGTGAGCAGCAATTGCTTCATGCAGTCACAACATTTCAGCCTGGCGTGCCCTGTCTGAGGCCACCATGCCCAGCCTGAGCGAGCGGGCCATGCACTGTGCCGGCTCCTGTTGGAGAAGCACCTGCCTAGCAGGGGGGAGCACGGATTGGGCCACACTCTCCATGTTCACAACGATGTTCTCCATTGCTGCCCCCTGGCGTTCAGAATTGGCAGTCATGTCTTACTCCCACTCAGTATACTGCGGTTGCGCGTGGCGACCGCTTTGCTGGGCTTGACCCCTGCCTGACCCAAGGACCGAGTGTCCTCATTGTGTTGGCACCGCCCGCGGCTGCACGACTACATGCCCCCGTCGACGTGATGTCCCAGGCACATCAGTGACTGCTGTGGAGGGTGACCCTGTGTTCCGATCCACCACAGGCGGAGGTTCCAACACTGTCTGACCCCTCAGTGCAGGTGTCGCGGACAGAGGAGTGCCCACATCAGAATCACTCACCCCTAACATATGGACCTGATGCACATCCAACTCAAGATGGACGTCAGAGTGTTCATCAGGGCTGGACTCATTGCCAGCCACAGACAAGATGGACTGTAGCACATGTGGGTTTTCGTGGCCTACCACCCCACGACCCCCACTTGTGCCGGGTTGCTGAAGTGCTAACAACCCTGTGCCTGGCATGACAACACCATCCTCTGGCTCCATTGCGTCATCATCTGAAAAGTAAAGAGAAAAAAGGTCACTACGCATGTTAGAAGCACACACACACAGACATCACACAGACACCAAACACATAAAGCAGACATGTCACACACAAAAGAGCACCTGCCATGCATGCTGGGTCAACTTGACATTGCTTCTGTGATTAGGCATGTAGAATGGTGTCATATTGCTGAGAAGTGGGTCGATGCAGTGCAGCAAATGTGTACGTTACTCACTATCTACATGTACAAGTACTTCATGATTTGTATCTGAAAATGAAAGCAGTGCAAGGTCAACTTCAGGCATCACGTGCAGTGTGCATTCAATGGGAAGCATGGCTACAAGCAAACCACCCCTCCCCGCAAGTTCAAATGCAGGGATGCCTTGCATGGTATCAAAAGGATGACCATAGACCTGTGTATTGACAGACATTGTTGACTAGCATCAACTTCATCATGTGAGTCAAGTGACAACACAGCAAATGATGATGGGACAGTAAGCAGACACATGATGAAACCTCAGGAGGACACCCACGTGTGAAGAAGACACTACACCAGTTGGACAGAAGCATTGGCCATTAAACAGGCTGAGGCCTGTGACCCACACAGACTGTCACACCTTAAACATGTGTGCGACGCATGACTGAGCCACAGTGGCCATGGGAAGGCTGATGAAATGCCATGCAATGTAGGTCAACCTGGACTGGTACTACAATGATCATCCAGTCAAGGACACATAGGGGCATGCGTGGAATACACATGGAGCATGAATGGGCACTCATGTCCCTGCGGGGCACCTGACCTCTGCACAGTCCAAGTGAGACACCCTGCATCAAGTACAAAGGATGTACCACACAGCATATGTCTGGCAGATTGGCCGTTAGCATGTACACAGGATGCATGAACAGGCACGTACTCAACGGCAAAATTGAAGCAGACCAGTGCAAAGGTGGAATTGGGGTGCAGAGGGGGGTGGAGGGGCAAGGGAGCATGCCTACATGGAGTACCCGCATGCATGCAGAGGACACATGCACGTCAGTCATGCTATGACATAGTCCCTGGGCTAAGAGGAAGGTCACCCCAGGCTACATGCAGAAGGGCCAGTGAGCATGAACATGGACCGGAGGGGCATCCTGGTGACCAGCATGTAAGTAGGGTGCAATTGTGGTGATGCAGACAGTCCCCGTCTGCTCCACATGTCCACCACCGAGCATAGAAGCCATGCATCAGTGAAGTATTGCATTACTTGCACATCAGAACCATGTACACGTGACATGTAGTGGCAGTCATGCACAACACTTCACACAAGTAAAACACACATGTCGTCAACAAACACGCAGCAGCACTCACTGGACTCGGCATCAAAGTCCGGCATCTCTCCCACTCCTTCGACCGATTCAGGTGGTATGAACTCCGCCACGAGTGACTCATGCGAAGTGAGGTCTTTCTCCTCAGGTGTAGGCCCACTGCTAGTCACCAGAGTCAAGTTGTAATTTGAGGCACGCTTAGCCTTAGCGCTGCATTTGAGGTCATACCAGTGCTTTTTGCACTCTTGCGCCGTGCACACCTCATTGCTGAAAGCACTCACATGTTCCGCAACTTGCTTCCAGTGGGTATCACAGTGGGCAGCGTAGTCTGACAATTAGGCCCCACCAGCATGTCACGACTGTGGTCCTGCATGTAGTCCACGAGGAAGTCCAGTTCCTGGTTGCAGAAAGGCCTCTTCCTCGACATGCAGGAGGTTGTGGCTGTGTGTGGGGTCCCAGTCTGTGCTGCAGATGCAACCTTCCTCCTCTTGGATTGTGGTGCAGACCCTGGCTGGCAAATGCCACCCTGATCAGTATGGCCAGTGGCACTGATGGATTGAGCCAAGGGAGTGGCAGGTGGAGGAGCGACCAAAGGCCTGACTTGCATCAGAGGCAGCTGGGTGCCCTCTAATGGACCCTGCGCAGCAACATCCGCTGTGGCAGGGTCATTGACCGCGACTGTCCTGGTTGGCAGACTCACAACCGGGGTGTTTTTGGCTGCATCTGCCCCTGCACTTGCCAACACCCGGCTGTTCGGGGCTGCAGATGACATTACTGCCCCAGGGACACGTCTCTCAGTCAGGGCAGCCCTGCGTGCACCTACGGTTTCCCTCCTGCCTTGCGGGCGTTTCCCTAGTGACGTGGGCATAGTGGTTCAGCACGTGAAAAAACTGCACGTCCGCGTGTGAATGCATGTAATCCGAGGAACAGACGTGTGTTGCTACTTCGTGTTGTTTCGTGCGCCATCACAACTTCACAGCGGATCAAGGACGTATCTCTTCTTTTGGCAGGGGTATTGGCTATCCGTGTTTTTCATCATCACGCTAGTCTGACGGTGAGTCGCGCACGCTATTTTTCCCACTGCGGGTGCCCCTGTGTATCGCACCCGTTTTCGAGGTCATAGTAGCCTGTGTGTCCCACGCGTACGTGTTTTTCATGTTACTGGGTGCCACCGCGTACTGTGGGAGGTTAATTCCACGCACGTAGGCTCTAAGGTTACGTGCACGGTTTTACTGCAGTTTTGGGGTGCCTGAGCATTGCGTGACCCGTCACTACATCACCTGGGTCACATACAGCCTTGCAGGTGCATGGGGGCTGTTAACATCTTGCATCCCACCCCCTTCACCCCAATTGCCCATGACAATTGTTGTGTACACCTCCCATTGGCACTCCTCCATCTGTGACGGCACTACTCGATCTGTGCCATGGTTGGGAGACCACCAAAGGTGAGGGGTGCCTCAGCTCGGCATCCTCCTCGTGGCGGGCGTGGTCAGCAACGTGGCCTAGGTGACCAGGGAGTAGGGGGACTCCAGGGTGTTCAGAGTGGCCGCAGAGGGGGAAGAGGCAGGGGTGCGCCACCGGAGCACAATGTTGTGCCATGTGACGGTGCAGTTATGCCACCACCCCCTGTTCCGGGAGATGCAGTTCTGCATCTGGCACTGGCGCCTGTGTGACCCGGCAGTCCATTTTGTCGACTGCCACGGGCCCAAAGGTAGGGGTAGCTGCAGGTGCAGCTGTGGACACCACCACCCAGGCTCAGGGTCTGCCAGCGCAGGCTGCGTTGGCACTTGAAGAGTCCTTGGAAGATTTCCAACAAGGCAGGAGGGAAACCGTAGGTGCACGCAGAGCTGCCCTGACCGAGACACTTGTCCCTTCGGGCAGTAATGTCATCTGCAGCCCCGAACAGCTGGGTGTTGGCAAGTGCAGGGGCAGATGCAGCCAAAAACACCCCGGTTGTGAGTCTGCCAACCAGGACAGTCGCGGTCAATGGCCCTGCCACAACGGATGTTGCTGCGCAAGGTCCATTAGAGGGCACCCAGCTGCCACTGATGCAAGTCAGGCCTTTGGTTGCTCCTCCACCTGCCACTCCCTTGGCTCAATCCACCAGTGCCACTGGCCATACTGATCAGGGTGGCATTTGCCAGCCAGGGTCTGCGCCACAATCCAAGAGGAGGAAGGTTGCATCTGCAGCACAGACTGGGACCCCGCACACAGCCACAACCTCCTGCATGTCGAGGAAGAAGCCTTTCTGCAACCAGGAACTGGACTTACTCGTGGACTACATGCAGGACCACAGTCGTGACATGCTGGTGGGGCCTAATTGTCAGACTACGGCTTCCCACTGTGATACCCACTAGAAGCAAGTTGCGGAACATGTGAGTGCTTTCGGCAATGAGGTGCGCACGGCGCAAGAGTGCAAAAAGCACTGGAATGACCTCAAACGCAGCGCTAAGGCTAAGCGTGCCTCAAATTACAACTTGACTCTGGTGACTAGCAGTGGGCCTGCACCTGAGGAGGAAGACCTCACTTCGCATGAGTCACTCATTGCGGAGTTCATACCACCTGAATCGGTCGAAGGAGTGGGAGAGATGCCGGACTTTGATGCTGAGTCCAGTGAGTGTTGCTGCGTGTTTGTTGACGACATGTGTGTTTTACTTGTGTGATGTGTTGTGCATGACTGCCACTACATGTCACGTGTACATGGTTCTGATGTGCAAGTAATGCAATGCTTCACTGATGCATGGCTTCTCTGCTCGATGGTGGACATGTGGAGCAGACGGGGACTGTCTGCATCACCACTATTGCACCCTACTCACATGCTGGTCACCAGGATGCCCCTCCGGTCCATGTTCCAGCTCACTGGCCCTTCTGCATGTAGCCTGGGGTGACCTTCCTCTCAGCCCAGGGACTATGTCATATCATGACTGACGTGCATGTGTCCTCTGCATGCATGCGGGTACTCCATGTAGGCATGCTCCCTTGCCCCTCCACCCCCCTCTGCACCCCAATTCCACCTTTGCACTGGTCTGCTTCAATTTTGCCGTTGAGTACTTGCCTGTTCATGCGTCCTGTGTACATGCTAACGGCCAATCTGCCAGACATACGCTGTGTGGTACATCCTTTGTACTTGATGCAGGGTGTCTCACTTAGACTGTGCAGAGGTCAGGTGCCCCGCAGGGACATGAGTGCCCATTCATGCTCCATGTGTATTCCACGCATGCCCCTATGTGTCCTTGACTGGATGATCATTGTAGTACCAGTCCAGGGTGACCTACATTGCATGGCATTTCCTCAGCCTTCCCATGGCCACTGTGGCTCAGTCCTGCGTCGCACACATATTTAAGGTGTGACAGTATGTGTGGGTCTCAGGCCTCAGCCTGTTTAATGGCCAATGCTTCTGTCCAACTGGTGTAGTGTCTTCTTCACACGTGGGTGTCCTCCTGAGGTTTCATCATGTGTCTGCTTACTGTCCCATCATCATTTGCTGTGTTGTCACTTGACTCACATGATGAAGTTGATGCTAGTCAACAATGTCTGTCAATACACAGGTCTATGGTCATCCTTTTGATACCATGCAAGGCATCCCTGCATTTGCACTTGCGGGGAGGGGTGGTTTGCTTGTAGCCATGCTACCCATTGAATGCACACTGCACGTGATGCCTGAAGTTGACCTTGCACTGCTTTCACATTTTCAGATACAAATCATGAAGTACTTGTACATGTAGATAGTGAGTAACGTACACATTTGCTGCACTGCTTCGACCCACTTCTCAGCAATATGACACCATTCTACATGCCTAATCACAGAAGCAATGTCAAGTTGACCCAGCATGCATGGCAGGTGCTCTTTTGTGTGTGACATGTCTGTTTGATGTGTTTGGTGTCTGTGTGATGTCTGTGTGTGTGTGTTGTGTGCTTCTAACTTGTGTAGTGACCTTTTTTTTCTCTACTTTTCAGATGATGACGCAATGGAGCCAGAGGATGGTGTTGTCATGCCAGGCACAGGGTTGTTAGCACTGGTCACCTAGGCCACGTTGCTGACCACACCCGCCACGAGGAGGATGCCGAGCTGAGGCACCCCTCACCTCCCAACCATGTTGGGAGGCCACGTTGCTGACCACTCCCGCCACCCCAAAACTGCAGTAAAACCGTGCACGTAACTTCACAAACACGCTTACACGCTAAGTGCCTTTCCTCAAATTACACGCTGACGTGCAATTTTTTCACGTGCAGAAACACTCTGTATCAAGCTGGCCACGCAACAACACACAGAAGACCACGCTCCAGCCCAGAAGGCCATATTCCTGCCCCCCATAGCCCCAAGCACGCTCCCACCTGCCATCTGCTGCTTCCTGCCTGTATGCTGCCCACGTACCCTGCTATTTGGTGCCTGCATATCAGCCAGGGGTGCATTTGCTGTGACCACCCCTGCTGGAACTGAAGACTCCCGACTAGGATACCATCGCGCCACAGCCCAGCCCCAGGACCCAGTTGCCCACCCACACCTGCCTCTGGAGTTGCCATGTCTACACCGTCTGGCACCACTGGCAACCCCCAGCCAGAGAGGCAGAGGGCCACCAGCTTCAGTGCCAGTGAAGTTGGTGTCCTGGTGGTGCATGTCCTGGGGCAGTATGATGCCCTCTTTGGAAGTTCATTGCCGACAATGAAGGACGGAAGAGGATCTGGATGAACATCGTGACTGCCATCAACGTGGAGGAGATGGCAGTCCGTGACATTCAACACGTCCAGAAGTGCTGGGAGGACATCAGGTCCAGGGCCCTCAGCACGGCCCGGCGCCTCTTGAAGCCAGTGGATGGTAAGGGGTGCTGGCTCCGCCTTACCACCAGCCAAATGAGGGTCCTGGAACATATACACCCAGCGCTCCACGTCCAGGTCCTTGAGAGGCAAAACCGTCTGGAGTCGAGCGGTAAGTGTACATGCCTACTGATTGTATGCTGTGCGTGTTGTGGTGTGTCAGGAGTGTGAAGGTTCAACAGATGTCTTTGTAGGGCCATGTATGGATGCGTATATACAGAGACGTGAACCAGCCACATGTGATTCCTCTCATGTGTGAGACACATCGATGGTGTATGTGTTGGCAAGCATGCTGGCCAAATGCATGTGTGGGTGCGCACATGTGAAAATTATGTGTATGTACTGTGGCATGGTTGTGGTGTCACACATGGATGGCTGTTCTTGCTGCATGTATCTGCACTGTGTACATGTGCATGTGTTTGTATGTTACAAGTATGAAACTGTGATGCAACATGGATGCATGTGACACTGACATGTAGGAGGCTGATTGCTAGATGTGACATGGATGTGACATTATCACTGCAGTGGTGGAGATGTACAGATGCATGTCAGTCTGGTGGCGTGTGTGCATGTGTTGTGCACTCCCTGTGTTTCATGTGACGTCAGGCTCACCTTCGGCTGCACGTGCAGTTGTTTGTGTATGGATGGTGCTGCCTGGTGCAATATTCCTGTTGATTTGCTCATGTGTGTGAGTTGAAATTACATGTGTGTTGGGGAGTGTGATGCCATGTCTGTAGTTTTACAATGACACTCATGGGCAACTGTCATGTGTGTATCAGTCCATTGTACAGTGCCCTGATGCCTGTGTTCTATCTCTCCCTGTCTGCAGCGTCAACTGATGAAGAGGGCGGAGAGGGTGCTGTGGATCAAAGCAGCAGGGATCGCACCACCACCCGGAGACGCAAGGCCCGGCTCCCCTCCCAGGTTGTCATCTCGTTGTGGAGTGAGGAGTCTGGTGCTGTGTCCCAGGCCACAGCTGCCAAGGGTATTTCCAAGAGGCAGAGGTCGGAGATGGACTCCTCGGCAGCACAAGGGGCAGCTGAGACCCCACAAGGTCCTACGGAGGAAGATGGCATGGAGTCATCCAGGTTAGTGGGGGGTTTGGTGGAGGAGGAGGCCGTGGAAGGGACACACACGGGGTCTGGAAGTGGGGATTCCACTGGTGCTAGTGGTGCAGTGTAGGGGCAGGAACAGGAGGCAGCACAGGCCGCCGCAGAGGTGCCTGTGTGTAATCCTGTCCCCAATCCTGTGACTGCATCATCCTGCACCAGCAGGGATGCCTACGTCCAGACCCGTTTTCAGGAAGGGGATGAGCACATAACAACTGGCCTTCCTCTCCATGCGGACGTGGCAATCCGGGGCCGGGTTGAGCCTGTCCTGGCTGGGATGGCGTTGTGTCAACGGGGCATGCGAGGTGACCTGCAGTGTTTTCATAAAGACACTGCATGTCATCTCGGATGCCTCGTTGACCGCCTTGACCTACTGGGACGGGTCACCAGGGCTGGATTCCTCCGTATGCTGGACCTTATTCCGACCTCCTCCTCACCGGAACCCCCTATGCGCCAGTTGTCCTCCATGCCATCTTCCCACCCATGTATCACCTGGGTAGCCTGTGGAGCTGCCTCTGACCCTGCGGCCAGACTGGTGGAGGACACATCCCTGCCACAGTCGGGAGTCAGACGTCCAGAAGAGGTGGCCACCTCAACAACTGCACCCCAGCCGGAGGAGGATGTGCAGGCAGCAAGAGCCAGGGCACAGGCACAGGCATAGCACCAGCCTCAACAAGGTGGGAGCCATGATGGCTCAGGACCTTCAACATCTGAGGGGCAGGCATCGGCCAGAGGGCAGGAGGACCCAGGATTGGAAGTGTCTTCCGTGTGGCAGCGGTTGGGCCAGGCCATAGATGCGGAGCAGTGGCGGGCGGAAGAGGCACGGCTCACAATGGTCAGGGCGGAGAACTCCATGCGGAGGGCACTGAGGCGGGCCGAGTGCCTCGAGGCAATTCCCAGGGAGTTGGAGGTCAACATGACATCGTCCCTGCAAACCCTCGGGGCCATGGAAGAGGACCGCCTCCAGGACATTGAGCAGGAGTTCGATGATGCCCTGGCCCGGGAAATCAGAAAGTGAGCCATTGGACTAGCCCGCTGCCATTGTATATAGTTTTTAGTGTTAGGTTTCATTTTGTTTCCTTTATTTTGTGGTGTTTGGACTTTGCCCCACACATTTGTATATAGTTTTTTTATTAGGTAGTTTTTTCATAGGTTTCTGTTCTTTCGTTGGGCTCATGGACCCTTGACAATTGATTGTACATAGTTGGACAATGGATTTATTGGAACTTTTTTTTTGGATTTCACCATGGATTAATGGATTTTACTTTTTACGTTTCCTTTGGATTTGCTTTGGTGGAGGGAGAGTTTGGACTATTTTTCTTTGGATTGGTTATACTTTTCATGTACTCATCTTTTGGACATGCTTTTCATTTCATGTTTGCAATTTTGTTATGCTTTCATTTCATTGCTTTATTTTTGTCCATAATACATTTTGATATTTTACTTTCATGTGTGTAATTCGCTCATTGAGTTCATGCATGTGAAAATGTGGGTTTAGACAATCAATGCCAAGCAGTGTGTGTGTGTGACGGACATGTGTTGATGTACATAGTTGACTTTTGGTTTATGTCTTGAGATAGGCATGTCAGTGTGGGGTGGATTGGGAAATCATTGCGTCTCAAGACTGGGGTGGCGTGCTGTGGTATTAGGTGGAGATGTGGGCCTTGATTGTGTATCTTTGTGTCATGTACGGGGGGACATGAGTCGGGCCCTGCTGGCAGGTGCCCCTCAATGGTGGGTGGGTGCGGGTGCTGGGGGACATGAGTCAGGGCCTGAGGCTCACTGCCGGGTGGGTGGGGGTGCTGGGGGACATGAGTCGGGGCCTGCTGGCAGGTGCCCGTCAATGCTGAGTGGGTGGGGGTGCTGGAGGACATGAGTCGGGGCCTGCTGGCAGGTGCCCGTCAATGCTGGGTGGGTGCGGGTGCTGGGGGACATGAGTCGGGCCATGCTGGCAGGTGCCCGTCAATGCTGGTAGGTGGGGTTGCTGGGGGACATGAGTCGGGGCGGGCCTGCTGGCAGGTGCCCGTCAATGCTGGGTGGGTGGGGGTGCTGGGGGACATGAGTCGGGGCCTGTTGGCAGGTGCCCCTCATTGCTGGGTGGGTGGGGGTACTGGGGGAACTGAGTCAGGGCCAGCTGGCAGGTGCCTGTCAATACGGGTGGGTGGGGGTGCTGGGGGACATGAGTCGGGGCCTGCTGGCAGGTGCCCCTCACTGCTGGAGGGTGCGGGTGCTGGGGAACATGAGTCGGGGCCTGCTGGCAGGAGCCCATCAATGCTAGGTGGGTGGGGGTGCTGGGGGACATGAGTCAGGGCCTGAGCCTTACTGCTGGGGTGTGGGGGTGCTCGGGGACCTGAGTCTGGGCCTGCTGGCAGGTGCCCGTCAATGCTGAGTGGGTGGGGGTGTTGGAGGACATGAGTCGGGGCCTGCTGGCAGGTGCCCGTCAATGCTGGGTGGGTGGGGGTACTGGGGGAACTGAGTCGGGGCCTGCTGGCAGGTGCCCGTCAATATGGGTGGGTGGGGGTGCTGGGGGACATGAGTCGGGGCCTGCTGGCAGGTGCCCCTCACTGCTGGAGGGTGGAGGTGCTGGGGGACATGAGTCGGGGCCTGCTGGCAGGAGCCCATCAATGCTGTGTGGGTGGGGGTGCTGGGGGACATGAGTCAGGGCCTGAGCCTTACTGCTGGGGTGTGGGGGTGCTGGGGGACCTGAGTCGGGGCCTGCTGGCAGGTGCCCGTCAATGCTGAGTGGGTGGGGGTGTTGGAGGACATGAGTCGGTGCCTGCTGGCAGGTGACCGTCAATGCTGGGTGGGTGGGGGTGCTGGGGGACATGAGTCGGGGCCTCCTGCAGGTGCCCGTCAATGCTGGGTGGGTGGGGTTGCTGGTGGACATGAGTCGGGGCCTGCTGGCAGGTGCCGTCAATGCTGGGTGGGTGGGGGTGCTGGGGGACATGAGTCGGGGCCTGCTGGCATGTGCCTCTCACTGCTGGGTGGGTGGGGGTGGTGGGGGAACTGAGTCGGTGCCTGCTGGCAGGTGCCCGTCAATACGGGTGGGTGCTGGTGCTGGGGGACATGAGTCGGGGCCTGCTGGCAGGTGCCCCTCACTTCTGGAGGGTGGGGGTGCTGGGGGACATGAGTCGGGGCCTGCTGGCAGGTGCCCATCAATGCTGGGTGGGTGGGGGTGCTGGGGGACATGTGTCAGGGCCTGAGCCTTACTGCTGGGGTGTGGGGGTGCTGGGGGACCTGAGTCGGAGCCTGCTGGCAGGTGCCCCTCACTGCTGGGGGGGTGGGGGTGCAGGGGCACATGAGTTGGTGATCACTAGTGCAAGGTGACATGTGGGCTGGCTGGGAGGCATGACCATGGTGGATGGGCTGCCTGTGGGACATGACCTGGGGTGCTGGGTAGTCCCCTGTGGTGTGGGCTGCCTGCAGGGCCCATGGAGGGGGTAGAGGGCACACCTGGGAGGGCCCACACTGCCAATTCACGTGTGGGACTCCCGCGCACCCCACTGGATACACGTACCCCGCTCTGACAGCGAAATCGCGTGTGAAACTGCCCGCGAACCCCAGTAATACACGTACCCCACTCGCACAGGGCCAATTGCATGTGAAACTTCCCACGAACCCCAGTAATACACGTACCCCGCTCGCACAGGGCCAATCGTGTGTGAAACTTCCCACGCACCCCCGACATACACATACCCCGCTCGCACAGGGCCTTTCGCATGTGAATCTTCCCGCAAACCCCTGAAATACACGTACCCCGCTCGCACAGGGCCAATTGGGTGTGAAACTCCCCGCGAACCCCAGTAAGACATGTACCCCGCTCGCACAGGGCCAATCGCATGTGAAACTTCCCGCAAACCCTTGAAATACATGCACCCCGCTCGCAGAGGGCCAATCGCATGTGAAATTCCCTGCGAACGTCCAAAATACACGTACCTCGCACGCACAGGGCGAATCGCATGTGAAACTCCCGCGAACCCCAGTAATACACGTTCCCCGCTCGCACAGGGCCAATCGCGTGTGATTCGCCCCGCGCAGTGGGGTACGTGTATTCGGAGGGGTGCGCAGGGAGTTTTACAGGCGTTTTCATGGTTGGGGCCCTGTATGCGCCATGTACAGGATTTGTGCGCTGTACATGGCGCACGGGGAGGGGTTGGGGCGTAATTGGTGCTGCTGCAGGGTTGCTGCGCCACTCTGCGCCACGGCTGGTAATGGATGTTAAAATCCATGAATACGTTGTGCACGGAAATGGATTTTTACGCACGGACCTGGCACAGACTGTCGCAAGCCCACACTGTGTGCCAGCCACGTGCGCCACTTGTGCGCTGAATTCTATGAATTACCCCCTAAATACTTTAGAAAAGTCTATCTCCAACACAGTTGGTTTGGAGAAAATATTAAAATTATCCTTAAACTGTAGAGTAATGCTTAAAAATAACCTTGACGTAGAGCAAGGACTAGTTAATGGAGCACTGGGTACAGTTGTTGGCTTTCAAACATACCCATGTGACAACAACATTCAGTTTGTCAATATTCTCTTTGACAAACTTTCAGAAGGAAAAAGGATAGGGCGCTCAACAGCTCGATTCCTTCTCTTCAAAGTCATGTATGTACGCAGTGAACTATTTTCTCTAACTCTAGTATACACAGTCACCATTCATAAATCACAAGGTCGTACCCTAGACAAAGCAATGATAGATATTGGTAACACAGTATTTAAAGAAGGCATGAGCTACGTAGCACTATCACGCTTACGTACACTTGACGGTCTATTCCTAATCAACTTTGATGCATGTAAAGTAAACACTGATATTCCTTACATTTTAGAATACAATAGTCTACGTTCACTATACACCCCCATCTAAAAACACATCCTGTTCCACAAAGGGGAAAACGTTGTGAAAGAAAACTAATTGAAACAGAAATGCAACAGGATCTCACTGCAAATCCTCCAAAGAGAAGAAAAGAAGCTAATACTTCATCAATTACCAAAGAAGAACCTATTACTCAAAGTAGCGTAGGTACTTCTTCAAAGAAGCAACACACACTCTGTAAAAATGACTTGGACACAGACCTATCTGGTCCATTCAAATTTTGAAATATAACTGGTGTAAGTTGCTATGCAAATGTGCAATGAATATTCTATGTCAATTACCACCAATTGTTGACAACATTTACTTACACAGTACCGACCAATTGTGTTTGTAAATGTTAGTACTCCATAGAAACGCAACAAGCAATCCTGACAACACATATATTGTTCATGGAATAGGACAAGAATTGGACTACTGTGCTGGAATAGTGAAATTCACTATAAACTCACAAGAAGGTCCACAAGAATTTCTGATGTACTTACTACAAGTACTGGAAAACAAAAACATACCTATAATTGAAATCTTCCAGATTTCATACATGTGGAAATATACATGCACTCTCTGCAACAATGTGACACAGGAACAAATCCCTAAAAAACGCTTTGTGTATGTATCCATACCTAATTGTGAATCTGTTCCATTTCAGCAACTTGTACAAAATGCAAACCATGGTAGATTATGTAGTATCTGCAATTCAGATAATCGATCTACCTTACTAATACAAACACATAGTAAATACATAATACTAATGCTTCTACGTTATAATGCAGATGGTACCAAAACAACTGCAAGCTGACTGGATTCACACATGGTCAAGTATCACTTGGTAAGAAAACCTTCACAACAATAGGTATAATCTACCACGCAGGAGCCACAACCAATGCAGGTCACTACACTGCATATATTAAAAAGAAATGTGAATGGTTTGAATGTAATGATAGTACCATTCCTCTAATGCAGAGATTACCAGCAAATCTTACAAATGCTTATTTAGTCTTCTTAAACCAAAATGTAATAACTAATCTGTACTTAAACATTAACAGAACTTCAATTAAAAAACTATAAACTGTTAGAATACACCAACAGGTATCTAACTGGCCCAAGATTTTGCAACATCCAAACAGATAAATCAATACCACTAAATTATAACAAAAAATAGAATACACCAACAGGTATCTAACTGCTCCAAAAATCTGCAACAAGCCAACAGATAGAACATTAGCCAGAAACAACAAGTGGACACTGAAAACAAACAAACAAACAGACTGTAACATAACAAAAAAAGTTTTTTTTTTAATCCGACATGGATTATTTTTTTTCCCACAGACCCAATGATTTGAAAAACAAACACAGAAACTGAGCAAATTGCACAGTACACTGGTTTGTAATCTACTAAATATGAGGGTCGAAATGAATAAAGAATGTCTATTATTCAATGTTATAAGTCCTTACAAACTACCAATATTAACATGATCTTTTCTTTCATCACAGAAATTGACAAAGAATATATGTACTCCACTTACCAAACCAAACAGTAAGTATATTACAATAAGTACAACTCATAAATACTGCTCCATAACACAACCATTGAAGCAAACAGTGCATATAACTCTAGGCCCTGGCCACAACCTCTGCAGCATATCACACCCATGGTGGCTTATAACTTCCGTGCTTATAACTTCGTTCATGGGTGCACGGCCTTCGGCTATGCAGCCAAGACTCTAGGACCTGACCACAACCACTGCATGCACCCAAGACTCTAGGCCCTGACCAGAACCACCACATGCACCCAAGACTCTAGGCCCTGGCCACAACCACCTCAAACCCATAGATCACACCCATAGAATCAAACATTTTAACTGTGCCATATGGGCATATTTTATGTCCGCAGACACCGCGAGTGTTCTTAGAACAGTTTCAACTTGCCTGCGGACAGCACAGAAAGGTATCGTGTCCTTAGAACACCCCCATTTTGCCTAATTACGGACATCCTGGACACTGTGTGTGTCCTTAGAACAGGTTCTATTTGCCTGCAGACAGTATGGACAGGTATAGGGTCCTTAGGACACCCCCATTTTTGTTTAATTACGGACATCCCAGACACTGCACATGTTCTTAGAACACTTTCAACTTGCATGCACACAACATGGACAGGTATGCAAAATGTTTACTTCCATGGATATGTTATACTGCAGTGCTTGTTACCAAATGCTACAATCTTAATGGCATGATGTAGCCAAAACTTCACATACAAACTATACAAATCAATCACTGCATAAACTGAACATTTGCAAATATTGTATACATATTTGATCCTATGGGTGTGATCTATGGGCGTGATATGCTGCGTTGGTTGTGACCAGGGTCTAGAGTCTTGGGTGCATGTTATGGTTAGGTTGCTAAACCCATGGGAAGAAAACTTTTTGGGCGGCTTATAACTTCGCTTCCCCTGGACGAATCCACACCAAACTTTGCAAAAAAAGTATATGGCCCACTTTGAATTTTTTTTTGCAAAGTTTGGTAAGGTTTAATCCAGGCGGGGGCAAAGATATAGGGGGGTCCCAAAATGTCTTTATTTCCCATAGACTAAATGGGAAAAAAACTTTGCTCATGCCTACAGCCCAAACCGTTGGACGGATTGTCACCAAATTTGCAGCAGGAGCAGCGGCTTTGTCCTGAAAGCGTGCTTTTGTAAATTTGCTGTCGTGTGGTGAAGAGAGTGAAGTGTGGCAGATTTTTGGAAACGCCCGCCATCTTGGATTCGCGGACAGCGGCCGGTGTCTGCGGACATCACAGTAAAAACATATTAATAAACACAACATTGCACTTGTCAAATTTATCTGGGGAGTATCGGGGTGATGAGGATGGGATGGGATATGGCTGAAAGAAGCAAACAAAAGGGTCTTTTTTCCACGAAAGTCTGCAAACAGTTTGGATGTTGTTTGTGCCCTCCCCGTCTTTCTCAGGCAAAGGAATAAAACTGACACACCCCTGACGGGGAACGAGGCAAAGAGAGCAGGCTGCGAGAGTTCAAGGCAAGGTTTATATAAGTAAATGGCATTCAAAATCTCTGTTGCCTCTGAGAGCGCTCTGACCAAAATTAATGTTACAATACATTTTATAGGACAAATGACGCAACTAACATAAGATACTATGTTGGTCCCGGATTGGACAGTCCATATGGTGCCCAAGGTGTGGGTGGCATCTCTTCCTCCGGGTTGGCTGTTTGGTTGGTGGGAGGGTGGACGTCAGGCATCTGTGCTCCGAATGGGTGAAGGTCAGGTCGCTGTGAAGCTGGGTGGCCACTATCTAAGCTAACATAATATATTCTCAAAATACATGCACTAAATAAAAATCATTTGTAGTGTTTGAATAATTCATCATGTCTCTATAAAAGTCACACGTATATCTATACTATCAATTACATTGGATTATACAGACTTTAGGTTAAGGGTCATGACCACCTTAATAACAGTGGTTGAAGTTTAGGTCTGCATTCATAAGAATCTGTGGTTTGTGACATTTGTTAGTGGTAGACAATGATATACTGCAGCAGGGGTCTAGTGTTAGTTGGGGATCTGTTGGGTGGGCATCATGGCTTGGTCAGTGATTTGACACATGAAAGGAATACCTTGCAGGGGCACAGGGTCACACTGGCAGTAAGTTTCCACTGGCGAGGGCACAATGCAAAGGACACGTTTGTGGAGATGGATGAGCTATGTGCTTAGCTCATGCTCTTTCACATGCAGGACAGTGATCTCAGAGGAAGAGTGATGTGTTACATTTATTATTTGTTGCAAACACCTCCGGCTTCAGTGTGAGAAAGGAGCCGCAGAGTTCTCCAGTCAGAGTGGAAACGATGGTGGGGGCCATGTGCGCTGTGCGTCTGGCCGTTGCGAGAAAGGGAAGAGAAGCGTTTTTGTACTATCGCAGTGAGGCCTAGTCACCAAGATGGAGTCGAAAGGGGGTACAAAAATGGATGCCCTGTATCCTGCACAGTGGTCCCATCTACGTGAATGTTAACCGAAGTCGACATTGCATAAGGGTGAGGGGTGAACCCATCACTGGAGGCACTTGGTCCGAGTTTTGTACTGAGAAGTAAAGGACGCAAGGGCTGATGGCCCCTCGCTCCCACACATTCCCCCCTTTCGTTACATCTAAAGTAACGAATTATGACACTTTATTTCTTTCATTCTCCCTTCCGTAGTACTCAGCTTCAGCAACTGCTTCTTCCCAAGCTGGGTATACTTTATTGGCATCCATGCTTTGCATACACTTCTCAAGCTATTCCCTCTTCTTGCATATTCATCTGGAGTGCATGTTAAGTATATCCCACCATCCCCGTCCAGGTCTACCCATACCTCATTATATCATTGCAATTCTGTTGGTTCCTTGATTGTGGTGTGGTATAAATGATCGACCCTGTCCCCATATTGCCTGTAGATGGGAGTCATCCTGTATTTTGGAGTGTTTTGTTCCCCTGTTTGTATTTGTACATCTATCATAGTTGCAACCGTTGTCGGTCGGCCCATTGTTACCATCATCATAGTTGAGGTAGGCATACTTTTTGCACAACACCGGAGTCCTAATTGGCACACATAGAAGAATAGTAACACAAAGACGATAGGAACGAGTATTTTCATCATCACATTTACCCATAATGGTATCCAGCTGAACAAGTTGTCAAACCATGTGCTTTCTTCTGCTCCACCCTCTGTTCTCATCCTCTCCCCTAAATTGTGAACTGCTGTTATCACTTGTGAGAGTTTCCCATTATCTGCATCTTCAGATGGCACGAATGTGCAACACGCCCCCCCCCTGATTTTTCGGCAAACACCACCGTCCATCGCCGTGAGGAGATCTAAAACATATCGGCTTTACATTGTCATTAGGCGCAAGACACGGAGCTCTATTTTTATAACATTGAATCCTTCTTCAGTGTCATTGGCCAGTTGGATTTGCTCCCAGTCCACTATTTGTAACCATTTGGCATTTGCTCGTGGTTGGAGCCCCGGTTCTAGGGGCGATGCGAAAAATGTCTCTGCGGATGAGAAGAGCTTGTATTTTTGTGGGATCTCAGCAAGGAGTATTGATGATTCAGACGAAATATAGTTGGATGATCTTTTGCTTCGTGACAACTTTGTTTTCAACTCGTATTCTGACAATAGTTCATAAACTGGATGTTCTGTGTTTACTTGTTGGGGTGCTGTTGATGGGTCAGCCGATTGCCCTGCTGCCGATTTGCCAGCCGATTCTCTTGCTGATATTTGGATATGGCTTTCTGGTATTACCATCAGGGTTGTATGGAGGGTGGCTAAGGCGCAAGTACCTTTCCAGGATGCAGGTAGATGCAGGTAGGCTTGTTTGCCACAAATGCAGTACATGTCCATGAGGGCTGCGGTGCCTTTCTTCATATCAAGTATTATTACTGTCTTGTTGCATCTCCTTGCTTCCCCCATGTTCACTTTTCCTTCCCCATGGAAGCATAGTTCGTGCTGTATTTCTCTTTGTATTTTATAGGCTTTTCCAGTGCTGTGATCCATGTTAGCTTAGTGACGTGCTGTGACCAGATAGGGGTGCACACTTCCTTTATCTATTGGAACGCATCCTCAGATAGTCCCTGGAGTGCTTCTGCTTTGCATTCGATAGTTTCATCGTGCCATTTTTTTTCTGCATACCTTGTCCCTTTTATGACAAGAAATGGTTCTCTGAGGCCGATTACTCCTTGACGCCGGCTCGTGCATGTTCTCTCACTTTCCAGCCTTTTTAGGCTGACGGTGTGTGCCTGGAAGGTGCTTTTTATCCTACTAAGTGAATCAAACATTGAGCCTCCAACAAAGGCACTTCCTGTGGTACCAACATTTTGGGTGGCCCTGATGCATGCGGTATGAGTGAACAGACATAGCAGCTTTCATTTGTTGCTTGCTTTAACGTAGCACTCATGTCCGAGTACAATTTGTTAGATTGATCAGGGTGGCGGGGGTCTTCTATTTCATCTAACCCCAGGTCATGATAAATGTTGTATCTCTTCCTTCCTGCCCCCTTTTTTCTCTCCTTTTCCCTCCCTCCTTTAGCTTCTCACTCTTTGATAATGTATTGGGAACATTCCAGCCCAGGCAGTATCATTGCTGTTGAATATGGCATGTGTATACTCATTAGTAGCAGCAGTGTAATATGAGGTAGGTTCTATGGTTGTCTGTGCAGGCATACTTGTGTTGGCTAAGTTACTCGGCCAATAATAGTCGCCATCATATTCATTTGATTCATAATCCTCACTCATATTTATACCAGGATGTAACAAGGAGACAATTGTTGGATTAGCAGGGGCGTGCTCTGAAGGTTGTGTTACATTTGTATTGTTAATACTAATGATATATGTTTCTCCCCATATTGTCTTTATCGCAAATAATGAATGCTCTGCATACAACGTTACTGAACATCCCATTACAATTCTGGAAATTTTTTCAATGGCGAAGGCCGCGGCTGCGAGTGCCTGTTTGCACGCGAAGAGACCTTGCATCACTGGATCTAGTGTTCCGCTGTAATAGGCCAATGGTTTGTGGCCTAATGATGTTTTTTTTTGTCAGCACTGCCGTCATCAGTGTTCCATTGCAGTGCGAGAACAAGAAAAATTCCCTCTCATAATCTGGGTTCGCGAGGACTGGGGCATCTGCGATGAGGTCTTTTAGTCTGAAGTACTGAGCCATCATGTCATGTGTCCATTTTATTGGGGCTCTACTTTTTTGCGCTTCTTTTAATGCTTGCAATAGTGGGCAAGTGTATGCTGCATAATCAAGGATCCATGCTCGGCAATAGTTACATATGCCAAGAAATGTTTGCATGTCCTTCACTGTTTTAGGTATTATTATGTTACGTATAGCAGCTGCCCTATCAGGGAGTATTAGTTTCCATCTTTCGATATCAACTGTCCGAGGTATACAACTTCGGCAAGGCAATACTCTAGCTTCCCTTTATCAACCTTAAATCCTTTGGTGGCTATCACATTTAACAGTGTTATGGAGTCCTCCCTGCACTTTTCTTCTGTTTTGCTACAGACGAGTAAATCGTCTACGTATTGTATAATGGTGTTCTCTACATCTATATTTACAATGTCTTCACGCAATACTCTGTTAAATATACTTGGGCTTTAACAATATCCCTGTGGGAGTCTGCGATGTTCATATCTTTTATTTCCCAGTGTGAATGCTGTGAGTTACTGTGATCCTGGGTCAAGTGGTATGGTGAAGAAGGCATTCTTCAAGTCAACCACAGTAAAACATGTAGATTCTTTGGGTATGCTGCACAGTATTGATGCCGGGTTGGGCACTAACGGGAACTCTTTTTGAATGACGTCATTAAGTGGGCAGAGATCTTGGATCATCCTCCACACCCCTCCTTTTGCTTTTTTAATCGAGAAGATGGTTGTGCTACACGGGGAGTTTGATGGTACTATGATACCTTGGTTCAGGAGTGCATTGATTGTCTCTCTAATTCTTTCCTCTGCTTCTCTGGATATTGGGTACTGTTTTACTCTTGGCGGTATGGCACCTGGTTTAAGTTTTATCTTTATTGGTGTTACTTCATGTAACAACCCTACATCATGGGGGCCTGTAGTCCAAATTTCTGATGCTACTTTTGCCATGTCTTCCTCAAATATTGTTGGTGGGGCATTAACACTAGCCATAAGTGGGTTGTGTACCTCTCTGTACTGGATCATGATATCACATGGTATACTTATTTCCATTATTATCTCTCCATCATCTTCATTGTCAGTGAATAATTCTTCATCAGTTAGGTCTCTTAACATTATGTTTGGATCTATGCATAGCACAGTTCTCCACTCGCACCATGCGTGCCCAGGCCTATGACCACAATACGTTTGCTTGATACATGAAATGCCTCTATGTCTATGGACATTATCGTACCTGGAACGACATCCGTATTTACAATTGGCCCGAATGTGAAGTCTGATGGTGTCCTCTATTCTTTTCTCGTTATCTCGGGTACTACTCGGGCTAACACTTTGATGCCATAGATAAACATGTCTATATCAATAGGTATCCCTCCACCACAACTTCATTAATCATGATGCTCATCATTAACATTGCTCTCACTGGGCATACTCCTGGGGTGGAACACACTATTCCCTGCTCGGTAAATGAAATGGTCATGTTCAGTTTACTTAGCAAATCTCTACCCAGCAAGTTGATTGGCACGTCTTTGTTATACAGTAAGGGTGCGCGCACTGTTTTCCTCCCACCGTTATATCAAAATCTTTGGTGTAAGGAACTTTTAAAATAGCCCCAGAGAACCCCCGCGTTTCCAAATTCCTGCCTGAGAGCGGAAAACGCCCTTCCATAAGACATGATTTTTCCGCTCCTGAGTCTACCATAAAGATAAACTGCTCATTTCCTATCTCCGCCCCCACTAGTGGTTCCTCTTCAACACGTAGGGTGGCAGATAGGACTGGACACGCAAATGCTCCCTGTGGGCTGTCCTAGTCTGTGTACCTTTCTTGTCCGGGCACTGAGAAAACATTATCTCCAACTACTGTTGCGCCGCGGAACGGTGCAGGTGCACCATGTGCAGTCATTGCGAAATTGTTGCTGCTGGCGTTTCCTACAATGTTTTGTCTTGTCATGGGCTGTGATGTACTGTGATATGGTTGTGAGGGTGGTTGTCTTTGCTGCATTTGGGGTTCGTTATACCATTAGTCTTGTGGTCTTCCCCCTCCCATTGGTAATCCATAGGGGCTACCTGGATGTGGGCATCCCCATACCTGTTCATTGTCCATGGGTGGTTGCCCTTGGAAATACCCTGAGGGCCGCATTCTGCAATCACTTGAATAGTGTCCCCATGTCCCACAGTTCCAACTTGACCCTTGCTGCCTCCTCTCATCCCTTGGCCACCGAATCCTCTATTCCCCATCCCTCTGAACCCTCCTCTCTGGCCAGTGTACCCAACTCTTCCTCTTGCCGGCCTTTCTTGCCACTGTGGTCCTCTGTGTGGCTCCTCCCCATTCCACGGTCCTTGTTCTCCTGCTGCCCACAGCACTGCTATTCCCACTAGTCTGTTTCCCACACTTTCATCCCCCTCATTCTCCCTATCTGTTGCTACGTTGGCGTTTATGGCGGCGACCTTCACTAATTTATTCTGTACCGGTTTCGCTTCGTCTGCCAGCCTTTTTTGTGCTATCTCCTTTTCTCTCTCTTTGATCCTCCTACAGTGGTGCACAATTAGACTCTAAATTTCAGGCCAACCCTTGGCTTCTATCCCAGCTATCTTGTCCAACGCCTTCAGTACCTCCTTCGGGAGTCCTTTCTTGACTATAAAATAGAACTAAGCGGTGGATTGGTTCCACGCCGTACCAGTTTCGCTTCTCCACAAGTCTTGCACCCGCAATATGAATTGTGTGGGATCCTCGTTCTCCTCCATTGTACATTGTATTACCAAATGTAAATCTGGAATATCTGGAAATGTGCGCCGCAATGCGTCCCATACTTGTGCTCGAACATTGTTAAAGGGCGATCCATCGTGGCGGTTACAGCTCATTGTTACTCCTGGGAACCCAGCCTTTTCCCACACTGCGTCTGCTTGATCACCGACGGCGGACACTAGCAAACTTTTTACATCACCTATCGCTAACGGTACTCCTGCCGTGTTCTGCTCAAACGCATGTATCCATTTTCCTGCTCCTCCCGCAAGTGGGGGGAGGAGTTTCAACAAGTTGTTTTTATCCATCTGGGCCCACGGGATATAGTGTGGCCTACCTGCTCCTTTATGTATTAACGGCATCTGCAATTTATGCTTCTTTCCTGTTTTACTTACTGTCCCTCTCTTCATCTTACTTGCCAGCATATTCCCTACTCGCTCCCTTAATCTACCCTGCAATCGTTGGGGTGATCGTGGATCCATGTCATCGAAACGATGTGGCGGTGGGGATCCTACAGCTGCCACTCCTTCCTCGTATTCGTCTAGATCACTCCACACTTCCTCTATTTCCTCTTCTTGCTCGCCATTCTCCTCTTGTCCTTCTCCGCACTGGCTTTCTGGGTTGGCTGGGCGTATGGTTCTCACTGGTTTATCGCAAAACAAAAGAGTTGATGGCTGGAAGGTTTAGAATACATCTTGACCTCTGGCATTGCTCTGGGCAACCCTCCAGCCCATCGTTCTTCGCCTGCCAAGCCATTACAAAAGGGGAAAAACCATATGCAAATCAGGCTTGGTCCCACCCCCAAAGGGGTAGTCCAGCCCGAACTGCTAGGTCACATCCCTTTTGCACGAGACCACAAGCATCCCCAGACATGTTTCAGCCTTGTTGGGCGTCATCAGTGAGGAGTAGCTTGGGTCTCTAGGCCCAGCAGGCAAGGGACCCACGTCTGGGCATACCCTTCCCACTCGGGGTGACAATAGCAAAACAAAAGAGTTGATGGCTGGAAGGTTTAGAATAAATCTTGACCTTTGGCATTGCTCTGGGCAACCCTCCAGACCATCGTTCTTCGCCTTCTCACTGGTTTATCATTCAGATGGAACAGGAACTCTCCTGATCGCCATTCTTTTTCTCACCCTTGTGATGTGTGTGTTCCCTGAGACAATACGGACTGCGCTTGCGCTGGCTCTGGTGTCGCTGGGGCTAATTCCCTTGTTGCACTTAGCGGGGGTGTGAGATCTGCTACGGACAACAGTGGTGCTTCCCCTTCCCCAGGTAGCATTTGGCCTCGGTCACACAGTGCCCTTAGCCGTGTTATTTCCATTTGTGCATGCACTAACTGGCGGTCTAAATCTCTGGTTAATCGTGCTAAATTTACAGGGGGTGCACTTGTCGGGGCATAAAGTCCTCCTTTGTCAAATGGTGTTGGCCCTGTGGCTACTGCTCCATTTGAGGGAGTGGGGGTGAGGCGCGCTGGTATATACAGTGGCTCGCTGTATTCTACTACCGGTCTTGTCATTAAGGGGTATATTTTAGTTGTATCGTTCTCAACGGTGGTCGTTGTGCATTCACCCTTCAGTGTTCCACTTTCCTCTCCCTGGGTTTTCTGTTTTTCGATTGTTTTTTCTGC
Organism: Ambystoma mexicanum; assembly: GCF_040938575.1. Taxonomy (NCBI): domain Eukaryota; kingdom Metazoa; phylum Chordata; class Amphibia; order Caudata; family Ambystomatidae; genus Ambystoma; species Ambystoma mexicanum. Next base: position 974,130,578 of record NC_090926.1, read on the forward strand.
ATCTACCTCTGCTGTAGGGGTAACTTCCTTGAACATTCGCCACAGATCCAATACTTCTCTTCTTTTCTGCAACTGTTTTCTTTATATTTTGCCAACAAGTGTGTGGATACTAGATCTAACACCCTTTTGTCAAATGACCCTCCCTCTGGCCAGATTGGTGTCAAGCTGTCCCCTTTTATCTCAGTCACCCATTGATCGTGGTATTTTTGTATCTTGTCACTATATAGTGGGAGATGTTAGCAAATGTGAGCTAATGGTGTTATTCCCCCCATGATGGTGTTTCTCCCTTCGCTTGTGTGTGTTACGTGCACCCGATCCTTCCTCTAATCGCACCTTTCAACTCATCTTCCCTTTGTTATTGATCAACAATATATTAAGCGTTTCTCAATTATTGGCAGTTATTGTGCATCAATATTCAACGTTACCTTTGTAATCATTGCATTTCCAAGTTCAACAGTTCACTTTTGCATATATAACCCCTTATCAACAAATCACTTAAAACATGTTGACATACACGACAATTATGGACAAAAAGAAAAAGACATATAACATATAACATGCACATGCAGTACCTGCGCGCTTTTATCTCCCCCTTGTTCCCGTTACTGAACACTTTTTACCCTTCCCCGTTTTACCTGCTCTTCTCATTTACTCCCCACCTCTTACACCCTCTTACTCTTTCCCAAGAATTCTTTCTTACACGGAAAAAGAATATTTTAAATAACTACTCCGAGTCTACTCTATATACGAGACTCCTACTATTTTCTCTCTATCTCCACTTATTATCTGCACTGGACAAGACAATGCTACACGGCGCTGCCTTCTACCCCGTTCGGGCTAGGATACTGTTAGGGAGAATTCTCTGTTTAGGCTGAATTTCCTAACCTAGTGAGTCCCCCAGCAGCTTTGCTGGATTTCTGGAGTTTGTTTTTTTCCATCCTGCCAAGAGTGAGACTCTTTTCTCCCACTCTTGGACATGTATGTGTGTGTAATTCCTTTGAGATGTCAATGTGTTCGATGGGCTATGGGGTCTTTTACTCCATAGGGTCTCATGTGTTTTTCTATGTGTGTTACACCGCACCCTACGTGCCGTAACACTGGGGCGTCCTAGCGGACCCCCACCATAGACTCCATACCCGGGGACTGACTACTGTCTCCCCATGCATGTAAAGTCACCATTGGCTTTACTAGACCTAAATTTACTAAGAGGACTAGTACAAACCATCTTATTGTGGACGTACTAGGAGGGGTAATTCGATTACTCCTAGACCTGTTACTCGAGGGGGCACTGTCCCGTCCCCCCTCGTCGAGTTTTGGCTGGTGGCAGTGGAAACTACTTGTTATGTTCGACCCCGAGCATAACCCTATGGAATTCGTCCCATTGTTGGAGATTGTTGCTTTTCCTCGTTAACCTCCAACGTACCACCGGTCTACTTATCCTAAATAAGTTTATCGGATGGTATTTTCTGCCAGAACTCGGTTTTTTAAAATGGCGTCTGTGTTCGTCTATGTGACTCCGAATCCAAGGGTTGAGCCCTTCGTTCCACTTTTGGCGGGCCTCTGTACAGAGACCCTCCAAAGTGGTGCCATTCTGTCTGGGTTACCTCAGGGGTGTGGGAGGGGGTTTAGGCACCCTGGACCGAGTTGCCTTGCCAACTCAGGTCGCACTCTGGAGTGATTGGCCCAAGTGGTGAGCGTTTCTGCTCACCACTTAGCATGTGTTGATTGACAGCTAGGCTGAATGAATGGGGGTTTTCTGCATAAAAGCAGGGCTTTTGGGACTGGATCTTCAGAAGTCGCCACAGGATCTAAGAATCCGACGAGGGTAACGCTGAGCCGACCTGCACGACGACACCTCCAGTGGAGCCCTGCGGAACCGACTCACCACTTCCCGACGACAGAGGAGATCTCCCTGCCGGAGAGTCTCTTCCCCTGGCTGGTGGGAACAACCAGCCCCCTTTGCTTTTTATTCGCCTCAGGACGCAGTGGTCGAATTGCCCGTGCAGAGCACCCCGGCAACAGGATAGCCACTACCCCTGTACCGCGACCAAAAGGTGGTGCCTTGTGACGGAGCACTCCACGGCTGGTCTCTTCCCTGGTGGTGCACCGGACTTCCTTTTTCTTCGACGACGAGAACCTCTCTACTCTTGGCAAAAACCCGACGTGCATCCACCACAAGGAACATCTGCCCCCGCCGGAGCTGCCCTCCACAATAAGGTACCGTGTCCGCCTGGCTTCCCTTTCGATCGGATTGAGCAAGGTGACTTAATCCTCTCCTTTCCGTTGGGTCGCCTCCAAGCTTTCCTCATTTATAGTTCTGAACTGACTCAACCTGCCGATAACAATTTGCTACAAAGACTTGGATGCATCTCCTCTAGAGACTTTTTGGGACATCGCGCCTTGCCTCTCTCCGAGTGGGCCTGGCCTCTGAACTTTATGATCTATTGTGGTTCTTGCCTTCCTGCCTTGCATTTTATCCTCTAGGATTGAACTGTGTTGATTTCATAACCTGCCTATCTTTTTCTCTCCCGTCCTAACTAATGTTCGAGTGTCATCTAGGTTGAGGTATACACCTCTGTCTGCAAATAAGTGATACCGGTAGAACCTAGAGTTGTCGAAATATTGCTAGGGGGATTGATCGTTTTCTACTTCGTAGAGTAACTGTGTTTGATTTGTTTGCCGTGATTTGCCTTAGCATTTTTCATAGATGTTCTGTTATAAATAAATGCCTTAATATCTTTACACTAAGCCTCGTTGCGTGTTTGCTTGTCTTGCTGTGAAGAACTGCCCTATTTTGTATACTCCACATACTGCTCAACTTTTCTTGAGAGAAGTCTGACTGTTCAGCCGCAGCTACCAAGTGAATCTGTGTGGTACGGACTGCTACCAAGTGGGTTCACCGCCAAACGCCTGTAGTCCTAAATCTTTTGCAGTGGTCCCAGAGGGAACTGTACAGGTTTCCGCCTAACAGATACCTCTTCTCTTCTTCTTCTTACTTCTCACAAAAACCTAATCCATATAAAGGACAGATCAGAAAAGCCTCAGCATCACTCACACAGTCCCTACTCTTGGCTTTAAACCACTATCACCTGTTCTCCCTTACCTTTCCTTGGGAACCTTCGCAACCGGCACTCACGTGTTCAGTCAGGTAATCCGAGGGTCACCGTTCACGGTCTGACCCCAGTCAGGTCCGCACCCCAACCAAGCCATGGCCTGCCTCGGTGAGCAGCTTTTTCAGTTGGGTATTCGTTAACCGGGAACCCTAGACCCTTTCTCGTGGTGCACACAGGCTGGTCGGATGCAGAGGCGATGGTTTTGCTGGGGGTAGTCCCAGATCTCGCCGCACGGTGCGGTCCTCAAGGCACCTCTCCAAATCACGTCGCAGGGGGTCACCAAATGTTTGTGCCCTCCCCGTCTATCTCATGCAAAGGAATAAAACTGACATACCCCTGACGGGGAATGAGGCAAAGAGAGCAGGCTGCGAGAGTTCAAGGCAAGGTTTATATAAGAAAATGGCATTCAAGATCTCTGTTGCCTCTGAGAGCGCTCTGACCAAAATTAATGTTACAATACATTTTATAGGACACATGACGCAACTAGCATAAGATACTACGTTGGTCCCGGATTGGACAGTCCATATGGTGCCCAAGGTGTGGGTGGCATCTCTTCCTCCGGGTTGGCTGCTTGGTTGGCGGGAGGGTGGACGTCAGGCATCTGTGCTCCGAATGGCTGAAGGTCTGGTCGCTGTGAAGCAGGGTGGTCACTATCTAAGCTAACATAATATATTCTCAAAATACATGCACTAAATAACAATTGTTTGTAGTGTTTGAATAATTCATCATGTCTCTATAAAAGTCACACGTATATCTATACTATCAATTACATTGGATTATACAGGCTTTAGGTTAAGGGTCTTGACCACATTAATAACACTGGTTTAAGTTAAGGTCTGCATTCATAAGAATCTCAGGTATGTGACATTTGTTAGTGGTAGACAACAATATACTGCAGCAGGGGTCTAGTGTTAGTTGGGGGTCTGTTGGGTGGGCATCATGGCTTGGTCAGTGATCTGACACATGACAGGAATAACTTGCAGGGGTTATGTGCTTAGCTCATGCTGGTTCACATGCAGGACAGTGATCTCAGAGGAAGAGTGATGTGTTACATGTATTATTTGTTGCATGCACCTCCGGCTTCAGCGTGAGAATGGAGCTGCAGAGTCTGGTGGTTGCGAGAAAGGGAATAGATACGTTTTTGTACTATTGCAGTGAGGCCTAGTTACCAAGATGGAGTCGAAAGGGGGTACAAAAATGGATGCCCTGTGTCCTGCACAGTGGACTCATCTACGCAAATGTTAACCGAAGTCGCCAATGCATAAGGGGGAGGGGTGAACCCGTCACTGGAGGCACTTGGTCCGAGTTTTGTACTTAGAAGTAAAGGACGCGAGGGGCCTGATGGCGCCTCGCTCCCACACAATGTTCGCGAACAGTCCTAAAAAGTTTGCGGATACCTCAACATTACAGGATTGGCGAAATGCAGTTTTTGGATGGCTTATAACCTTGGCACCAGTTAATGGAACTGCATCCAATTTTGCATGTATATTTCTGACCTGATTGTGAATGAGTATGCAAGGTTTGGTGGGATTATGTCATGAGGGTGAAAAATTAGAGAGGGGACCCTAAATAATGTAATGGCTTATAAATGAGGTGCCATTCGACGAATCTACACTTAGGGGCCAATTCAGGGAACAAACGTGCACCGAAAAAAGTGGCGCATGCTGGTGCAGGTAGGCGCAAGCGTGAAAAAGGAAGAGCACGCGCACGCGTGCGATTCATGGAAGTCCCTGCGTGTGTTTTTCTCAGGATGTGCGCCAAACCCGTGCGTGGCGCACACGGGCGCACACCTCATTGCAACATCCCGAACGCTGTGCGCAACATGCACAGGGAAAGCGCACAACGTCTGTGCACACACCAAAAAGAGGGCGGGACACGGGTCGTAACACGCGGAAATGGCGAACAACACGTTAAAAAGAAGGCGTAACTGTGGAAGTACTGCAGGGAAATGCACGGAACGCCCACACGCATGCGAACAACGCGTATTCATGGATTCGAATACGGGAAACCAACACACGGCAAAAGACGCACATAAGCGTCAACGCATCCGCCACACGATGGCAGGCGGAAGCGTCCCCATGCACAGTATAAAAGTGCACGCAAACAACAAACACATATATACAGCTACGATGAATGCCCCATTTGGTGCAGCACTGATATTGGGGCACCGCCGGAGGAGGAGAATAGCCAGGGCCCTAATTTTTCACCCCGGACCAGCATTTTTGGGATGCCTGATGGCCATGTCTATGGCAGGTATAGGTTTCCACCTCATATCATCCTAGACCTCGTCAGGGAGTGGGAAGATGACCTTACTTCCCCAACCCTGTGCTCCCAAGCATTGTCCCAATGTGCTCAATGTCCTGCATGTTTTGGCCACTGAGTCATTTCAGGGGACCACTGCCATAGTGGGGGGGGGTCTCACAGGCCATGCAGTCATGCTGCCTACACCAGGTGTTGGCAATCATCACTGCACACCCCTCAGTCCACAGGCACATATACATGCCCAGAACACCTGCAGAAAGGCAGGTCATGGTCCAGGACTTTTACAGGGTGGCACACTTCCCCAAAGTGCTCGGTGCCAAATTGCACCTACGTCCACCTAGGGCCACTGAGCACATCTATTGAAACCGCAAGCACTGGTATTCCATCAACGTGCAGGTTGTATGCGATGCTAAAGAAATCATCACCTCTGTCTTTGCAAACTACCCTGGCTCCACCCATGACAGTTTCATATACAGAATGTCCGCCCTGAGCCAGGCCCTGGAAGCTGGGCAGCATAGCGACACATGGCTCCTAGGTGAGTACAGATGCCTGTGCACATGCATGCAAGTCACACACAGACAAATACCCAAACCCTAGTAATCTCAACTATTAATACCTCCCCAAGGGACTGTGCCTACCCTCTGAGCAACCATATGATGATGCCAATCCGGAACCCCACCACACCACCCGAGGTAAGATACAACGATGCCCATATTGCAACCAGGGGCATAGTGGAGCGCAGATTCGGAGTGCTCAAGTCATGCTTCCGTTCCCTTGACCGCTCTGGTGGGCAGCTACTATATGCACCCCCAGTAGTGTGCAGGACCATTGTGGCAGCATGTGTCCTGCACAATGTTGCAACACGGCGGGAGGTACCGGTGGACATGGTGGTGCCCCCACATCCCCAACCACAGGCACAGGCGCTGGCCATGGGAGGGGGCAGGGCACATGGCGAGGCAGCCCGGACCCAGCTTGTGGCCACATTTCTCACCTAAACTCCCACCCCTGCGGAGTGCACACAATCCTGGCACATACCAGGTGACAATCGATGATGACAAAGAGACAGTCAACTGTCACAACCTTACCACCCTGAGAATGTTCCCATGGAAGTGCCACATTGTGTGTATCCCTAGCTACTTAAAAATAACCAATCCTGTGTGACCAAAAGGAACACATGCAAGGTGTGTAATACACACCCCTGCAAAACAGTCCATCACAATCCCTGGTATGTCACCCAAACCATCCCAAACCACATCACCCTTGTCTGCTACACCATGACATGGCATGCAATAGCAAAAGATAAACACATGACCAATAATATACAAAGAAATATGTCATAAATGAAAACTGGCATGAAACAATGATGCCTGACATGGAATCAGATGAAATGACTGACCTACAACTTCCCACGCATACAAAGTCAGACACAAATGCTTTCCAACAGTCGTAGCATGAACACAACACTGAATGCCCGTTCACATGCACATTGGGAATGTCAAAATCCAAACTCATGAACCCGTGTGCTGTGTGTGTCTCCTGCAACACACTGCACAGCACACAGCACTTTGAGCAGCCATTGTGTTGCAGATACACCTTGAGCATCACATGAAAAAAAAACAATGAAATATACAACCAAATGACGCATGTACAGGGTACCCAAATGGCAATAGATCATGTGCTGCATGGACACCGCGGGCCTGAAAATGCAATCTGTGTGCACCTCTGGCCCTGGAAGGGTGGATGTATGTGTTGTGGATCATTGTGCAACTGTATGTGTTATTTGGGACATGCACTCAATATATGCATGTGAAATAAAGTGACCCTCAGTATCCTGTACACATCACATGTGAACATTGGCCATGTGAACACCCCAGCATGTCAAACCACACCAATCCCCTGACACCTGGAAAGTAAAGACAACACAGGAACAGGCATTGAGCAGCACAACACATCATGTACATAGTACCCCACAATTACAATTTCAGAGTGCCCAAAACACTGTAGGCCAACAACAAAAGGCCCTCACTTACACATCACTGTGACCTTCTGAACAACTGTCTCTGGGGTATGTAGCCTTTTTCCTTCAAGTATACCTGGCTACAGGATCACCCTACCCCTTCGGCTGCATGTTCCAGTTTGCGTGTAAATAGGGTCCACCTTGACTGGTAAAAATGACAAATCGCAGAGAACTCCAAGTAGGCAAACCCACAAACCAGTGAAAAAGGCTGTAGGCACCAAAAAACCTGGGAGAGTCTTCAGTAGATGACTTGAGGTAGCAGGAAATGTCAAAGCACATGTACAAGCACAATGATAGAACAACCAAGTTACCATTCACGATACATAACATACAATGATGATGCAACAACTGATGGGTACTATCACAGCTCCGGTGTCCAGGCGCAGGCGTGGCACGAACCCACCTCCCCCTCCGTGGTCTGGGTGCCTGCAAGGTCAAACTAGCACAGGCCTCTGAGACCCCGGTGGGGAAGGAGGGTCAGGGATATGTTGCATGGACAGGCATTGGTATTCAGGATAACCGGAAAGAGGGGCAGGAGAGTGGATGTGGATTTGCAAGGTAAAGTAGGCAAAATGCAACTAATCACAAAAACACATACTCAATCAGAGAAAACATGTTCATCATGCACATTGTACCAAATCAGTCAAATGAAAGCCAAAGAGACACTTATCTCTGGGGTGAGTACTGTCCTCCTGCCTGCGCACTCTCAGATCTGGTAACAGGAGCACTTCAATGCTGCAAAGAGAGCGTGAGTTACTAATCTGATTGTGTGTTTACAACACACACACACAACCCCATCCATGCCCCAAAGTAAGTGACATCTCCACAACCAAACTCCCCTGTCTGCTGCTATGTACCCATACGTTAGCTTGGCCCACCGATGGGACATACACTGTCAATGCAGTAATGCCGGCGCACGTGTTGCCACATGGGAAATGGAAGACCAATGGGTCAAGAATCAGACATGATACAATGGTCCCTGGGTGAGCTGCTAGATGCGTATAGCAAGGTGCAACTTCAGTGCAAGTTGCATTCTGCCCAACGCAGATTTAAGTTGGGCGTGCCATGGCAATTTGCACTTGCAAATGACATGCACTCACCACAAGTCTGAGCCTCGCTGATTGTCCCTGTGCACTGTATCAGTTGCATGCCAGGAACGCTACTACCCTAATTACTCTGCTTCAATGGAGCAGGGGGCACTCGAGGATATGTTTGATGGCCCGTGCGTGTGCCACTGACAACTAGTAGAGGCACTTGGCATTTGGCCCTCAACGCATGTCAGCTGTACTGTGTGCTTCTCCAACAATGCCTGGCAAAGCTCCACAGCACTGGTGCCACTTAGCATCCATGTGCAAGTGGCCTGGTGGAAGGTGGTCTGCTGTGTGGGCCCTTGTGTTGCTCACCTTGCCAGGAGCTCCTGGAAACACATCTGCTTCTGTCGGACGTCTGAGCACAAGCCCTGTGCATCTGCTTGCGCACACATCCACACGTCTGCGCCACCGAACGTGCCCAGTTTTCTGTATTAGTCCTCCCAGTGTCTGCTGGCAAAGGTAGTCTGGAGGCTCATCTTCCTGCAGAAAGGGCATGAAATAAATTAATAAGGCTTGACAGTTCCCTGTGTGTGTGTCTACATGCTGGTTGTCACTGGGCAAGGTTACAGAGCTACATCCAAACTCCTCCCACCATCAGTGTCACTTTGACAGGCCAAGGTTGCAGGCTACTGTCTACGGCATGAAGTGCATCAAGCACATATACAGGCAAGAAAATAACATACATCACAATCAACATCAATTAATGGAGAAATCAATCACATGCTCACCCAAATTCATTACAGACATGGGGTGGATAAAAAGCAACCAATCCCCAATAGGGGTGTTAACACAAGTAGAACAGCAGCAGACAGACCACAGTAATTAAGGAAGTCCAAAGCCCTTGTGAAATATTTTGTAACACAGAACCATCCTAGCGAGCCCATGGATAAGGAAAGCAAGAGTGGCCTATGTGAGTCAGGACCCCAAGCTGCAAACACATACACAAGACAAGCTTGAAGGGCCCAGCTGGAAAAGACAGTGGATGCTTTCAAAAGCTACAAAGCACCACACCATCACATGAATGCACAAAAGGCAAACAATATTAAACTATATTAACTAATTAAACTAAAAATGAACAACCTACATAACCTAATTAAAATAACTATCAAATAGTCAATATTAACTAACTAAACTAAAAGGAAAAACCAAAAATGGCCACATACGACCCGGGGGGGCACCCAGGAAGAGGGAGGTACAGGGTGCACCTCAACACCCACATGTTATGATGATGAGGAGACAAAAAAAAACCTCCATGGGCTCAACGCCTGCTCACCACGTCCTGTGTGGAAGATAATTCGTTGTCCGAGTCTGCCTCATCCTGTAAAGGACAACGTGGAACAGGAGCCCGACCACGCCTAGGCGCAGCTTGCCCATCGTCGGCAGCAAGTCTGCCAGACGGGTGGCTTGGTTATGTGCGGCAATGACATGCAGGTCTGCATGCAGAACCTCCCATGATACACGTGCTTCCTCTTGTAAGGTAACACGTGTAGCACGGAGTTCTTCCTGCGTGGTCTGACTGGACAACCGATGCACCTCCCGGCAAGCATGTAGCGCAGCCGAGATGGTACGCTCAAACTGCTCAACCCTCTCCTCTGACCGCACCCTCTGGGATGTCAAGAGGGCATCCACAGTGGATCTGAGGGACTGAGAATCAGCCCTCAGGGCCGCCATGTGTGCCTCTCCGTGAGCAGTAATTGCTTGACGCAGAGAAAACATTTCAGCTTGGCGTGCCCTCTCAGAGGCCGCCATGCCCAGCCTGAGCGAGCGGGCTGTGGACTGCGCCACCTGCTGCTGGAGAAGCACCTGCCTAGCAGGGGGGAGCACGGATTGGGCCACACGTTCCATGCTTGCAGCAATGTCATCAAGTGCTGCCCCCTGACGTTCTGAATTGGCAGTCATGTCTTGCTCCCACTCAGTATACCTCGGTAGTGCACCCACCACGTTGCTGGGCTTGACACCTGTGGGACCCAAGGACTGTGCGTCCTTGTTGGGTTGGCACCACCCGCGGCTGCACGACTACATGCCCCCATCTACGTGATGCCCCAGGCACATCAGCGTCTGGTGTGGAGGGTGACCCTGCATCCCGATCCACCACAGGCGGAGGTCTGACCACTGTCCGGCCCCTCAGTGCAGGTGTTGCGGACAGAGAAGTGTCCACATCAGAATCACTCACCCCTGACGTATGGACCTGATGCACATCCAACTCAACATGGCTGTCAGAGTGGTTATCTGAGATGGACTCATAGCCAGCCAAAGACAGGATTGACTAAAGCACACGTGAGTTCTCGAGGTCTCCCACCCCATGACCCCCACTTGTGCCAGGTTGTAGTTGTGATGACAACCCTGCGCCTGGCTTGACAACACCATCCTCTGGCTCAATTGCGTCATCACCTGAAAAGTGGAGAGAAAAACAAATTAGTACACATGTCATAAGCAAATGACACACATACACATAGACAACACACAGACAGCCAACACATGAAGCAGACATGTCACACACAAAACAGAACCTGCCATGCATGCCTGGTCAATTTGGCGGTGTTACACGGCTCAGAAGCGGGTTGATGCAGTGCAGAACATGTGTACGTTACTCACTGTCTACATGAACAAGTACTTCATGATGTGTATCAAAAATCGTGAAGCTAGTGGAAGGGCTAGTTCCGGCATCACGTGCAATGTGCACGCATTGGGTTGCATGGCTACAAGCAAACCCCACCCCCCTCAGTGAAAATGCAGGGATGCCTTGCTTGGTAGCAAAAGGCTGAACAGAGACCTGTGTATTGGGTGTATTGGCAGACATTGTTGACTAGCATCAATGGCATCATCTGAGTCAACTGACATCACAGCAGATGATGATGGGACAGTAAGCAGGACACATGACAAACCCTCAGTAGTACACCCAAGTGTGCAAAAGCCACTACACCTTTTGGACAATGTCAGTGGGCCTGAAACTGGGGGAGGACTGTGCCCCACACAGACTGTGACAACCTAAACATGTGTGTGATACAGGACAGAGCCAGAGTGGGCATGGGATGGCTGTAGAAATCCCATGAAATGTTGCTCATACAAGACACGTACTACAATGATCATCCAGGCAAGGACACATAGGGGCATGCAGGGAATGCACATGGAGCATGAATGGGCATTCATGTCCCTGCGGAGCATCTGTCATCTGCACAGTCCAAGTGATACACCCTGCATGAAGGGCAGAGGATGTACCCCACTGCATGTGTCTGGCAGGTTGGCTGCTGGAAGTTAGCATGTACACAGGAGGCTTAAATAGGCCATTGCAGTATGCCAATATTATGCACAATAGTGCAATGGTATAATTGGGGTGCAGGGGAGGTGGAGGGGCAAGGGGGCATGCCTACGTGGAGTACCCACATGCAGGCAGAGGACACATGCACGTCAGTCATGCAATGACATAGTCCCGGTGCTGAGAGGAAAAACACCCCTGGCTACATGCAGAAGGGCCAGAGAGCAGGAACATGGACCGGAGGGGCATCTGGGTGACTAACATGTGAGTAGGGTGCAAGTGTGGTGATGAGGACAGTCCCCGTCTGCTCTACATGTCCACCATCCTGCACAGCAAGCACGCATCAGTAAAGCATTGCATGACTAGCACATGAAAACCATGTACACATAGCATGTATTGGCAGTCAAGCACAACACATCACCCAGGCAAAACACACATGGGCTGGACATACACACAACAACACTCACTGGACTGGGCATCAAAGTCCTGCATCTCTCCCACTCCTTCGACCGATTCTTGTGGTATGAACTCTGCAATGAGTGCCTTGTGCGGAGTGAGGTGATCCTCCTCAGGTGGTGGCCCACCGCCAGTCACCAGAGTCATGCTGTGATTAGAGGCACGCTTGGCCTTAGCGCTGCGTTTGAGGTCATTCCAACGCTTATTGCACTCGGCAGCTGTGCGCACCTCATGGCCGAATGCACTCACATTATCCATGACATGCTTCCAGTGGGTATTCCAATGGGCAGCCGTAGTTTGACAATTCGGCCCCACTAGCATGTCACGTCTGTGGGCCTGCACGTAGTCCACAAAGGAGTACAGTTCCTGTTTGCAGAAAGGCTTCTTCCTTGACGTGCAGGAGGCCGTGGCTGTGTCTGGGGTCCCAGCCTGTGCTGCAGATGCAACCTTCCTCCTCTTGTATGGTGACGCGGACCCTGGCTGGCGAATGCCGCCCTGATCAGTATGGCGAGTGGGACCGGTGGATTGAACCAAGGGAGTGGCAGGTTGAAGGACAACCGAAGGCCTGACTTGCGTCAGTGGCTGCTGGGTGCCCTGGAATGGACCCTGCGCAGCAACATCCGCTGTGCCATGGTCATTGACCGCGACTTTCCTGGTTGGTAGACTCACAACCGGGGTTTTGTTGGCTGCATCTGCCCCTGCACTTGCCAACACCTGGCTGGTTGGGGCAGCAGATGACATTGCTGCCCCAACCAGCCAGACAGGGCAGCCCTGCATGCACCTACCGTATTCCTCCTGACCTGCTGGAAATCTTCCAGTGACTCTTCAAGTGCCAACGCAGCCTGCGCTGGCAGACCCTGAGGCTGGGTGGTGGTGTCCACAGCTGCATCTGCAGCTACCACTACCCTTGGGCCCGTGGCAGTCGATGAAACAGACTGCTGGGTCACACAGGCGCCAGTGCCAGATTCAAGAACTGCATCTACCGGAACCACCGAGGTTGGTGGCATGACTGCACTGACAAATGGCACAACATCGTGCCCAAGTGCCGCACCCCTGCCTCTTCCCCCTCTGCGGCCACCCTGGACACCCTGGAGTCCCCCTACTCCCTAGTCACCCCGGCCACGTCCCTGACCACGCCCACCACGAGGAGTACGCCCAGCTGAGGCGCCCCTCACCTTTGGTGGCCTCCCAACCATGGCACAGATGGAGTAGTGCCGGCACAGATGGAGGAGTGCCAATGGGAGGTGTACACCACAATTGTCCTGGGCAATTGGAGTCAAGGGGGTGGGATGCAAGATGTTAACAGCACCCCTGCAACTGCAAGGCTGTATGTGACCACGGTGATGAAGTGACGGGTCACGCAACGCTCAGGCACCCCAAAACTGCAGTAAAACCTTGCACGCAAACCCTGCAGCCTACGTGCGTGGAATTATCCTCCCGCAGTACGCGGTGGCACCCAGGAACACGAAAAACACATACGCGTGGGACACGCCGGCTACTATGACCTCGAAAATGGGTATGCGATACACCAGGGCACACGCAGTGGGAAGAAATGGTGCACGACTCACCGTCAGACTAGCGTGATGATGAAAAACATGCGTAGCCAATACCCCCGCCAAAAGAAGAGATACGTCCTTGATCCGCTGTGAAATTGTGATGGCGCGCAAAACAACACGAAGTAGCAACACACATGTCGGTCTCCATGAAAGGCACGTACAGCGAACTGCTGGCCCCGCTCACCTTTAACCCATGCTGAGGTAAATGCCCGCACGCGTCACGTCACTTAGGCGCTTAGGCCCTTTCCTCGAATTACATGCATTCACACACGGACGTGTGGTTTTTTCACATGCTGAACCACTATGCACCCGTGTTGAGGGAAACCCATGTGCGCGCTATGTCACAGACACGCTTACACACTAAGGGCCTTTCCTTGAATTAAACACTGACGTGCAATTTTTTCACGTGCCAAATCACTCCGTATCAAGCTGGCCACGCGAAAACACACGGAAGACCACGCTCCTGCCCAAAAGGCAATTTTCCTGCCCCCAAGAGCCGTGAGCACACTCCCACCTGCCATCTGCTGCTGCCTGTCTGCTTGCTGGCCACGTGCCCTGCTATTTGGTGCCTGCACGTCAGCCATCTGCAGGGGTCCAGTTGCTTTGTCCACCCCTGCTGGAGCAGAAGACTTCCGACTGGGATACCATTGCTCCACAGCCCAGCCCCAGGACCCAGTTGCCCACCCACACCTGCCTCGGGGGTCGCCATGTCGGGGGAAACACAATCCGAGACCACTGTCGACCCCCAGCCAGAGAGGCAGAGGGCCACCAGCTTCAGTGAGAAGAAAGTTGGTGTCCTGGTGCAGCATGTCCTGGGGCATTATGATGCTCTCTTCACACCATCGCGCGCCGACAAGGAAGGACGGGAGAGGATCTGGGAAGACGTTGTGGTTGCCATCAGTGGGGTGGCAACCCGCGACAGCAAGCATGCCCAGAAGCGCTTGGAGGACCTCAGGTCCAGGACCCTCAACAAGGCCTGGTGCCTTGTGAAGGCAGAAGATGTAGAGGGGTGCCGGGTCCACCTGAGCAACATCCAGATGAGGGTCCTGGAACACCTAAGCCCAGCGCTCTACGCCCAGTTCCTTCGGAAGATGACCCGTCTGGAGTTGAGCAGTAAGTGGCCATGCATTGCTGTGTGAAACAGGGCATGTTGCAGTGGGTTGGCAGTCAGCTACTTACCTGTATGTGTAACATAGGCCATGTATGGATGTGTGTGCGCCGGGACATCATGGAAATGCATGTGAGACCAGTAATGCGTGAACCACATGGATGGTGCATGTGTTCCAATGAGACATGTGGTGCTGCATGCGGAATGCACACATTTATGCATGGCAGTCCCTGTTCTTGGACATGGGTGGGGGGTGAGAGATGGGTGCTGCTCTCATGTACATGTATGGTGTGCATGTCTGTGTGTCTGAGAAGCATGTGTGTGACTTTGAAATGCCATGGATGCATGACACATGTCCATGACGATGTGTAGATTCATTCATGCAGTCTGGTCACCGTTGTATCCACTGTGTCTGTGGTGTACGAGCCATGATGCATGACCCTCTGGTGATGTGTTTGCATGCGATCAGTATGAGCCATGATGCATGTGAGTTTGAAGGCAACATTTGTGTCCATGGAGGTCCTTGTACATGGATGCTGATGTTGATTGCATGCACTGTGCCTGTTTCTGCATGTGTGTTGCATGCATTGACCCAGGTGTTCTGGAGGGACAGGATGGAAGTGACGTTTGACAGTGCCACTCATGTGTTATTGCTTCCTGTCTAGGGGAGCATTGTACAGTGCCCTGATGCTTGTGTTCTATGTCTCCCTCTACGCAGCGTCGAGTAAAGAAGAGGGCGGAGACGGCGCTTTGGAGGCAAGCGGCGGGGATGCCTCCACCGGGCGGTGACGTGGGCCCAGCCACCCTCCCAGGAATTGCCATCATCCGGAAGCGAGGGGACTGGTGCGGCGTCTGCCACTACGACTGTAGCGGAATGGCCGGGTGAGCCCCCACAGGGGCTTGCAATGGTGGAAGATGGTGCAGAGACATCCAGGTTGGTGGTCTCCATAGAAGAGGAGGAGCCCGCTACTGAGCCGCACATGGGGCCTGGTGGGGGTAGTACCACTGGTGCAAGTGGTGCAGTCCAGGGCCAGCAGGGATGCCCCGTCCCAGGCCCGTCCGCAGGTAGGGGGAGGCCCACGTCATCTGGCTCTCCACTACCTGTGGACGATGAGTCCCATGACCGTATGGGCTCCGTCCTGATTGGTGTCACGTTGCGCACATGTGACATTCGTGATGACGTGTGTGCTTCCTGGGGGGAGCACGCACGAAATCACGAAAAGCTGCGTGGCAACGTGGCACTGTTGGGAGGGGCCCTGGTCGGTGGGTTCGTACATGTGTCGCGCGCTCTGCCGGACCTCTCCTCCTCTGTGGAGACTATGCGCCAGTCGTTCTCCCTGCCGTCTTCCGGCCCAGTTTCCACCAGGGCCCCCTGTGGACCTGGCCCGGCCAACACAGCCAGCTTGGTGGAGATCCCATCCCTGCTACAGTCGGGAGTTGGCGGTCCAGCAGGGGTGGACACCTCAACAACTGGAGACCAGCAGATGGAGGATGTGCAGGCATCATCGGACAGGGCCCATGGACAGCAGCAGTAGCAGCAGGCTCTAGGTGGGAGCGATGATAGCTCGGGGCCATCAACATCAGAGGGGCAGGCATCGGCCAGAGGGCAGGAGAACCCTGGAATGGGAGTGTCTTCCATGTGGCTGCGGTTGGGCCAGCGTATAGATGTGGAGCGGCAGCGGGCGGAAGAGGCGCGGCTCACCATGGTCAGGGCGGAGTTCTCCATGCGTCGGGCATTGAGGCGGGCTGAGTGCCTCGAGGCAACTCGCAGGCAGTTGGAACAGGCCATGAGTGCATCCCTGTGAGACCTCGGGGCCAGGACAGAGTCACGCCTCCAGGAGATAGTCATAGAGTTCGATGATGCCGTGGCCCGCAACATTACAGAGTGAGCCGCAGGACTTGCCCTCCGCCATTGTATATAGTTAGTTAGTGATAGGTTTCCTTTCTTTTTTTTATTATTTTGGGACTCTTGGACAATGCCCCACGTTTTTTATATATAGTTGTAAATTAGGTAGGGTTTTGTATATAGGTTTCATTTCATTTGTTGGGCTCATGGACCCTTAGTACATAGTTGGACAGTGGATTTTTTTCGACCATCATTTACCCTCACCATGGATCAATGGATTTTTTGGATTTTGGTTTCCTTTGTATTTACTTTGGTGGAAAAGGATTTTTGACAAACTTTATTTAGGATTCATTTGGATTGTGCCATCATTATTATTTTTTTTTAATTTGGACATTGCTTTTTTTCTTGTTTATGATTAGTTACATGCTTTGAATCATTTTTTTTATTTGTGTGCACAATACATTTTGATTGCTTAATTCCATGTGTGGTATTTGCTCTTTGGTTTACTGCATGTCACAATGTGGGTTTACACAATCACTCGTGCCCAGTGTGTGTTTGTGACGGACATGTGTTGATGTGCATATTTGACTTTTGGTTAGTGACAAGTAATAGGCCTTTGAGTGTGGGGTGGATGGGAAACTTGATTGTGTCTAAAGACAGGTGCGGCATGCAGTGGGATTTTGGTGGACATGAGGCCCATGAATGTGTATCTTCATGACATGTTGGGTGGGGACCTGAGTCAGGGCCTGACCCTCAATGCTGGGTGGAAGGGGGTGCTGAGGAACATGAGTCGGGGCATGACCCTCAATGCTGGGTGGATGGGGGTGCTGGGGAACATGAGTCGGGCCTGACCCTCAATGCTGGGTGGATGGGGGTGCTGGGGAACATGAGTCGGGGCCTGACCCTCAATGATGGGTGGATAGGGGTGTCGGGGGAACATGAGTCAGGACCTGCTGGCAGGTGCCCGTCAATGTTGGGTGGATGGGGGTGCTGGGGAACATGAGTCGGGGCTGACCCTCAATGCTGGGTGGATGGGGGTGCTGGGGAACATGAGTCGGGCCTGCTGGCAGGTGCCCGCCAATGCTGGGTGGATGGGGGTGCTGGGGAACATGAGTCTGGGCCTGTCCCTCAATGCTGGGTGGATGGGAGTGCTGAGTAACATGAGTCGGGGCCTGACCCTTAATGCTGGGTGGATGGGGGTGCTGGGGAACATGAGTTGGGGCCTGCTGGCAGGTGCCCGTCAATGCTGGGTGGATGGGGGTGCTCGGGAACATGAGTTGGGGCCTCCGGGCAGGTGCCCGTCAATGCTGGGTGGATGGGGGTGCTGGGGAACATGAGTCGGGGCCTGCTGGCAGGTGCCCATCAATGCTGGGTAGATGGGGTGCTGGGGAACATGAGTCAGGGCCTGCTGGCAGGTGCCCATCAATGCTGGGTGGATGGGGTGCTGGGGGACATGAGTCAGGGCCTGACCCTCAATGCTGGGTGGATGGGGGTGCTGGGGAACATGAGTCGGGGCCTGCTGGCAGGTGCCCGTGAATGCTGGGTGGATGGGGTGATGGGGGACAAGAATCGGGGCCTGACCCTCAATGCTGGGTGGATGGGGGTGCTGGGGAACATGAGTCGGGTCCTGCTGGCAGGTGCCCGTCAATGCTGGGTGGATGGGGGACATGAGTCGGGGCCTGACCCTCAATGCTGGGTGGATGGGGGTGCTGGGGAACATGAGTCGGGGCATGCTGGCAGGTGCCCGTCAGTGCTGGGTGGATGGGGGTCCTGGGGGACATGAGTCGGGGCCTGACCCTCAATGCTGGGTGGATACAAGTGCTGGGGAACATGAGTCGGGGCCTGCTGGCAGGTGTCCGTCAATGCTGGGTGGATGGGGGTGCTGGGGGACATGAGTCGGGGCCTGACCCTCAATGCTGGGTGGATGGGGGTGCTGGGGGACATGTGTCGGTGCTCACTTGTCCGTGGTGACATGTGGGCTGGCTGGGGGGCACAGGGCCAATCGTGTGTGATTCTCCCTGCGCACCCCCGTAATACGCTCACACAAGGCCAATTGTGGGTAAAACTTCCTGCGTACCCCCGAAACACAGGTACCCTGCTCGCACAGGGCCAATCACGTGTGATTCTCCCCATGCACCCCGTAATACACGTACCCCGCTCACACAAGGCCAATCACGGGTAAAACTTCCCACGCACCTCCGAAATACACGGACCCCGCCCGCACAGTGCCAATCGCATGTGATTCTCCCTGCGCACTGCAGTAATACACGTACCCCGCTCGCACAAGGCCAATCACGGGTAAAAATTCCCATGCACCCCTGAAATATACGTACCTCACTTGCACAGGGCCAATCGCGTGTGATTCTCCCCGTGCACCCCGTAATACACGTACCCCACTCGCACAAGGCCAATCGCATGTAAAACTTCCCGCGCATCCCCGAAATACACGTGCCCCACTCACACAGGGCCAATCGCGTGTGATTCTCCCCGCGCACCCCCGTAATACATGTACCCCACTCGCACAAGGCCAATCGCGGGTAAAACTTCCCGCGCACCCCCAGAATACATGTACCCCGCTCGCACATGGCCAATCGCGGGTGATTCTCCCCGTGCACCCCTGTAATACACATACCCCACTTGCACAAGATCAATCGCGGGTAAAACTTCCTGCGCACCCCCAAAATACACGTACCCCGCTCGCACAGGGCCAATCGCGTGTGATTCTCCCTGTGCACCCCCGTAATACACATACCCCACTTGCACAAGGTCAATCGCGGGTAAAACTTCCCGCGCTCCCCCGAAATACATGTACCCGCTCGCACAGGGCCAATCGCGTGTGATTCGCCCCGCGCACCACTGTAATACACGTACCCCACTCGCACAAGGCCAATCGCGGGTAAAACTTCCCGCGCACCCCCGAAATACATGTACCCCGCTCGCACAGAGCCAATCACATGTGATTCTCCCCGTGCACCCCCGTAATACACATACCCCGCTCGCACAATGCCAATCGTGGGTAAAACTTCCTGGGCACCCCCGAAAAACATGTACCCACTGCCACAGGGCCAATCGCGTGTGATTCTCCCTGCGCACCCCCGTAATACACCTACCCTGCTTGCACAAGGCCAATCGTGGGTAAAACTTCCCGCGCACCCCCAGAATACATGTACCCCGTTCGCACAGGGCCAATCGCGGGTAAAACTTCCCGCGCACCCCCGAAATACATCTACCCCGCTCGCACAGAGCCAATCTTGTGTGATTCTCCCCGCGCACCCCTGTAATACACGTACCCCGCTCGCACAAGACCAATCGCGGGTAAAACTTCCCGCGCACCCCCAAAATACACATACCCCGCTCGCACAGGTCCAATCGCATGTGATTCTCCCTGCGGACCCCTGTAATACACATACCCCGCTCGCACAAGGCCAATCGCGGGTAAAATTTCCAGCGCACCCCCGAAATACACGTAACCCGCTCGCATTCATGGTTGGGGGGGCTGTATGCTGGTCGACTGGCCTGTGCGCCATGTACAGGATTTGTGCGCTGTTCATGGCGCATGGGGAGGGGTGGGGGGCGTAACTGGTGCTGCTGCAGGGTCGCTGCACCACTCTGCGCCACTGCTGGTTATGGATGTTTTAATCCATGAATACGCTGTGCACGGAAATGGATTTTGGCGCACTCGGCTGGCGCAGACTGCCGCACATACACACTGTGCGCCAGCCGCATGCACCACTTGTGCGCTGAATTCTATGAATTACCCCCTAAATTTGGGAAACTAATAATACATTTAGATATGAATGTTTTTGCCAAGATTGGTGGGATTTAGTGAAGAGGGGGCAAAATTAGAGGTTAGGGTCCCAAAATAATGTAGAGGCTTGTAAATGAGGTGCAATTTAATGAATCTACACTTCATTTGGCAAACTGATAGTAGATCTAGATATATGTGTTTTTGCGAAGTTTGGTGGGATTCTGTAAAGAGGTAGCAAAATTAGAGGGGGGGGTCCCAAAATATTGTAAAGGCTTATAAATGTGGTGCCATTTGACAAATCTACACAAAGGTTTGCAAAAAGATTATAGATCTAGATATAGATGTTTTCGTAAAGTATGAATGCATTTTATCAAGTGGGGGCTAGGTTATACGACAATTGTATGTGCATGCATTTGACACTTTTGAAAAAATGTCCAGCAAACTTACGTAAGGAGCATTGGCAAGGACCTACACGCATGGTTTTGCAAATGTGCCAGTGTTTTATTATTTGACAAGTGTCATAATGTAGCTATAAAATTAGCGTTATACCTTTAGTGACTGAGGCGTAGCCTCTGGCCATGGGCAGTGGCCAGATTGTCCGGGACACGGAATAAGGTCATGATCTGGACAATCTGGCTACTGGCCATGACCACAAGGGACAAAACATAGGTTTAAAGTGGCCATATCCACCTGGGACTGGCTTTGGGCTTTGTGGTAAAGTTATTTGAAATTAGGATAGATCTGAAAGGGAAGAAAAATATCCTTGTGGTAATATGGTCATAGGGTTCTCTTTTTGCCTTCTGCAGGCTGCCATCGAAAGTGAAGAGGGTCCCTGTTTGGAACCCTCGCCTTCCCTTTCCAGGGTGGCCATCTTGGAAAAGGATTTTCCTTCCTACACCGGGACGCTTACAGCTTACAGCGTCCCGGTGTAGGATGAATAATCCTCTTTTTTAGCACCCCGGGTTCCCACTTTGGGAACCTACGGTACTAATGGCCTTGATACCCCATTTCAGGGGCTGGAATGGGGGCATAATGGTCCAGAGACCTCGTTATCCACCCTCGCTTTGCTTGGCCTGATAACTTGGGCTGCTGGGTCAGTATCCACCGTTCCAGTCCCTGGAATGGAGGATGAATGCCACAATATTCCCATTAGCATAACACAAAATGCAAATGGAAATGTTGGAAAATCTTACTGAGTCCATGTACTTTACTGAGAAATATAAAGTAGATGGAGTCTATACATGTTTTTTTAGTTCTATTTTTTTACTGTGAAAGGTGGTTCCTAAAGGAATATGTCTTTTGTTGTTTTTGGATGTATTTGTTTTGGCAGGAGAGCTGAGAACGAAAGGTGGGGAGGGAAATGAGGAAGAGGAACCAAACACTAATATGGAGGGGTAGGTCGACAAGGGAAAATGTTGCACGTGTGTTATTTCCAGGGTCGGGGGCAGTGTTTCTCATCCTCCTTGATTACAGAAATGGTGGTGGCTCTTGGGGAGGAGGGATGGCATTAGCCGATGCCATTTTAAGATAAATAGCAGTTTTGCCACAAGTATGTACTGTGTACTAGATTATTAATGGATAATGAGTAGGAATAGCTGTTGGAGCTGTGGAAGGGACATTTTGAAGTTGAAATTTCCTAGATCAGTAGAAAATGCAGTTATGAAGTGTCCACGAAGCAGAGATCTTATTGTGAAGTACGGACCGGTTCTCGGACACGTCATCATGCCACGCGCCAGCGTATGGTCATGTGGCACTGTACGGAAAGTCCACTATGAAGTCAGATGTTCGTAGACATCTACGGATGCAAAACTAGCTGAAATAGTTGCAAAAAGTGTCTGGAAGTGTTAAAAATGATTCCAGAAGATGGGAAATGGCCAAGGTGACACTTTGTAAATTGGACACAAACATTGCTATATTGGGTAAGTATGATATTAGTAAGTTGTAGGAAAATAGCATGTACTGGTAAAAACCTATTAAATTCACTGAAAAAACTTTGTTTAATGGGTGTTATGGTTAAGTTGGACTAATAAAAACCTATGAAATTCAATTAAATAAACTTTGTTAAAGGGACGTTATGGTTAAGTTGCACTAATAAAAACATATGAAATTCAATGAAAAAACTGTGTTATGGGGATGTTATGGTTAAGTTGCACTAATAAAAACCATTCAAATTCACTGAAAAAAACTTTGTTAAAGGGACGATATGGTTATGTTGGACTAATAAAAACCTATGAAATTCAAAGAAAAATCTTTGTTAAAAGGGATGTTATGGTTTCAAGTAAAATCGAAAAACCCCAGAAATTTGCAAGTTATGGTAAGCTAAACAGCCATAACTCGCGCCACCAAGGTGCACTGCTAAAACTAACACCCAGGACATCCAAGATGACATCACAAATGTCATTGATGACATCACTGATGACATCAGGCCACTTTTTTGTTTATTGACATATATAGGCCAGGTGGTTTTGCATTCAGAATAATAAAATTGAAAAAGGTGCTATATATCTAGATGTTAACTTTGTCATATGTTCTTTGAGTACTTTCCTTAGGGTTTGGTCTCAGCTCATGTTGCACATACATGGGGAAATGAGCAGGCCTCAAACACACAATTCATTTGTATACATGAAGATATACTTTAATGTCATTAACATTTTCTGATAATGCAGTTTCTTCCTTACTTTAGTATCCCTGTATGTGCCTCTGACGTGTATGCATTGTGGTTCTTCATATGTATTTTTTGTACCAGCAAAAGTGCTCTAAGTCTTAAATTATTAGCTAGTTATTACATGTTTAACATTACTCAAAACTCTGAAAAATTAGTCCAACATAACCATAACGTCCCTTTAACAAAGTTTTTTCAGTGAATTTCAAAGGTTTTTTTTAGTGCAACTTAACCATAACACGTCCCCTTAACAAAGTTTTTTTACTGAATATACATATTAAGTTGCCTTAATAAAAACCTATACAATTCACTGAAAAAACGTTGTTAAGGGGACGTTATGGTTAAGTTGCACTATTAAAAACCTAGGAATTTCAATGAAAAACGTTGTTAAAAGGGACGTTATGGTTGCAAATAAAACTGAGAAACCTAAGATATTTGTCAGTTATGGTAAGCTAACCTAAGCAACCATAACTCGCGCCACCACTGTGCACTGGTACGACTAACACCCAGGACATCAAAGATGACATCACAAATATGCCCCCCTTGACGAAACCTCACTTAACTTCACAAAATCAATCTGATAGTGCCATATACTTTTTTGCAAAGTTTGGTAAGGATTTGTCGAAGGGGCAAAGTTATAAACCAACCAAAAAGTGCTCTTCCTATAGGTTGAGCAACTTAACCCGCAACTTCAGGCCCTGTCATACCATACAGCCATCTGCAACAGTATATTAACAAATATCACTCCAGAATCAGCTCTACATACCACACAGAAATCTGCAACAAAACCTCAACAGCTATCACACCAGAATCGGCTCTATTTGCCATACAGTAATCTTCAACAATGCATCACTACATTCCACAAAGCAATCTGCAACATATGTATCAATGCATCAACAGATATAACAGCAAAATCAGCTCTATATACCACACAGCTATATGCAACAATCACTGAACAGTTATCACCACAGAATAAGATAACCATACCATACAGCCACCTGCAAAAATACATCAACAGAAATCACCCTAGAATTGGCCCTGCATACCACACATCATAATGCAAAACTACATCTACAGATACCACCCTCGAAACAAATATACATACTACACAGCCATCTGCATAAATACATCAACAGATATCACCTTAGAATCAGCTCCACCTACTACACAACCAACTGAAACAATACATCAACAGATATCCCTCAGAATCAGCTCTAAATGCAACACATTCATCTGCAATAACACATCAACAAATATCACCCCAGAATCAACTCTACATACCACACAACTATCTGTAACATTATATCAACAGATATCACCCCAGAATCAGTTCTACATACCACAAAATACAATGCAAAAATACATCAACAATACCACCCTAGAAGCAAATATACATACCACACAGCCATCTGCATACATAAATCAAAAGATTTTACTCTAGAATCAGCTCTACATGCCACACAACCATCTGCAACAATACATCAACAGATATTACCCCAGAATCATCTGTCCATACCAGACAGCCATCTGCAACAATAAATCAACAGATATCACCCCAGAATCAGCTGTACATACCACACAGTTATCTGCAGAAATGCTATGCAAGGGAACCAAACCCCCTATCCCCTCAAACTGTGTACAGATAACATCATAGGCTGATCAATGGTTCCAGCATTGCACAAATCAGAGTTATAATGTTTTTTGATGGTAAAAGGTGCATGTGGGTCAACACCTATTTTTGGGGTCATAATCATCCAGGAAGTGAAGGGTGCCTCGGGTATTACACACACATCATGAATATGTAAGCACATATTCTGGTAACTGGATAGAAAATGAGGTATGCTCAAAAGTAAATAACGACTCACCGCTTGGAAGCGAGGCTGAAGACTGAGATATTTTCTAAAATGGATACCAAATACAAAATTGCATTGTGAGACCAGATGTTAGAGTCCTGACTAATGCAGATGGCAAATATTCTTTGGCAGCAGTTCACTGTAGGATAAGCATGTCTGGGATGGTATATTTAGAAACTTGGCTGGGGAAAAGCAGACATATTTGATGGTCAATCAGATAAAGGAAAGGAAGTTAACAATTAGTACAGATCAGCTGCGTTAGTTGGCAGCAAACATATGAGCTCATGGTGTTTTCTCTTGTATGAGCTGCCAATTAAATTTGGCAGGACTTCGAGAAGCAGATAAGGATGGTTTCTTGGCAGCAGTTAAAATATGTGTAATTTTGCCTGCTGGCCCTAAAATAAGCTTATCAGTCTATGTGTCTGTCAGCCAGGGCTTGCCAAGGGTGACTAATGTGGGCTTTATGAATGACAGTTAAGCCAACCAATCAAAGATAATGAGGACTTTTATTTTGGCTAAGAGAACCAATCAGATATGTATCTTGAATGTGCATGAACATATTGTTATAAGTGTAAACTAAGAGCGTTTTAAAGTGTAAGCAAAGAGTGTTTTAAGAGATAAAGGCCCAGATTTCCTAGCTCAAGGAGTTTTTGAAGAACTCGTCTCACAACCCAATCATGGTAAATTAGGCTGCGCATAAGCAGGTTTATGATAGGAGACAAGATAAACTCTAGTTTTAGGGGCGAGATGAGGAAAAAGGAGTATCATGGTTTAAGTGTAAAAGAGTCAACTTGTCTGTCTGTCTATCCATTTGTCTGTTTTGAATAGGTGTTGAAGAGTGACAATGAGTTGTAACACGTTGAGACAAAGTAAAGAAATTATATTATTCCTTTAAGGGAAGGTAATTTGCACCAACCCAGAGATAGACAGAGAGCAGTGAAAAAGGCAGAGGTTTGAGCAAGACATTAATGGAACATGCTCACATTTAGATGTCTGAGATGTTATGCAGAAGAAACCAGGTAAAATAAGAAAATCAAGTCAAAATATGAATATTTTGCACACTTGAGGTGGGCAAATGAAAGCAGATACAGGGTTAATTTATATATGCTTTCATAGATGACATTCTTAGGAAAAGAAAAAGCCTTGCACGGTAGAAAACCGATATGTGCATCATAGAAACAAAGACAAAAATAAAATTGCGCATGAGGCAATTTTTGTTGATTACAACTGCGTAGTTAAGACAAAAACAGAAAAGGTAATTAAAATAGGTTTTAAAGCAAAATCTGACAGTAGATTCCTTCTCTGCTTGAGAAAGGGAATGGCATGTGATATACGACATGCTTTGAAAGTGAAACAACACAGAGATGTAAGCAATTTAGTAAGCGATGTGCTGTGCACAGCAGGGAAAACAAGCTATCACCATGAAAATCTATGTTAAAATCCGTGCTAATGGAAGAAGCCAGGGCTTCTTCCCAAGATTAAAGATAAGAGGCTGACCGAGTCAAGAGGTAATCAAATAAGTTGCAGGAATTCAAAGCTGCGTGGAGTTTTGGGAAAAGATAGCTTTTCAAGCAGAAAGAGCAAATATACTGTTTTGCGTTTGTAAGGGATGGCAAAAATGTATGTGTATAGAAATGAGACCAATATTAGTAGGGCTGAAGCTATTATAAGGATGCCAGAAATATATTTAGTGGTTCATTTGAGCAGTTTTGAAAAATGGGTATTACACCTGGAAGTGACCTAGGGTGACCCTAACTCTTATGGAAATGAAGAGTAGAACCAGAACCCATTAAATGAATGTTTTCTTTTTTAGGATTTTTAGTATATATGTTTAATATATACCCCCTGTAGTGAACACCATTGTTGTTTTTATATGGCCATACACTGTTATTGCCATGTTGCATTTATAGTGTGCATATATAGGGGGCTTTCACTTGAAGGCTTATTTTACTATACGGAAGCGGACACTGTGGTTTCAGGGCAGTGGCAGCACACATTTGTTTCAGGGCTTTTTATGCCACTAGCGGGAAGAGAGCAGCACCGTGAAGACATTTTTTCTATCACGATGCAGCATTAAATTAAATAAGGCGCACTAGCGCTTTTACTTGTGGTCACTTTTTTTAACAGCGTAAAGCAAGTGAAGGTGAAGGGCTGTTATGGCTTATCATCAGCTGGCATACACCCAGTATAGTAATGGGGAATTAGGCAACTCACAAATGTGGGCAACTATGTATTTACACACTGAACAATGGCGGATTTGTTGCAATCAGAACCATAGAGTTCTAAACAATTAACTGTTAAGGTTTTTTTTTTTTTTTTTTTTTTTTCTTTTCATGTTATGTAAATGTCAACTTTTTTTTACGTTATGTAAGCTGCACAGCTGTGCAGACCCAATCACCTTCAGTGCAAGGGTATAAAAACAAAAGGAAACAAACTTTTGTAATCATACTAGCCTGAGGAAGCTCGCGAATCGAGCGGAACGCGTGGCGTTTTCCACCCGCTGTGGGTGAGTGCTGCATGACACCTGGTCTGCTTAGGTATTGTTATGTATGCTTTTTATACTATGTTCACTCTTTTTGGATAAATAAAATGAAATTTTGAACACAATTTGCAGTCGTGTGTTCTTGGGCAATTTTTGGTAGGTGTTTGTGGGAGAGCTTTCTCCTCCCCAGCACCTTTACCCTTCTGTTTAACATATATTGAGTGTAGCCTGCTCTAGCCCGGTAGCACCAGCTCAGTAATGAGGCAGAGCGCAATTTGTTGGCTAATCATATATATATATATATATGATATATATATATTATATATATATATATATCACACAACCTGCCTGCGTTAGTGGGCGTGTAGGTTAAGTTGCTAAACTCATAGCGAGAACACTTTTTTGGGGCTAATAACTTCACTCACCTGGGACGAATCCTGCCCAAAAAAGTGTATCACACGCTCTGAATTATTTTGCCAAGTTGGGTGATGTTTCCTGCAGGGGGCCAAAGTTATAGGGGGGGTCCCAATCATTTCATTTTTTTCATAGACTGAATGGGAGAAAACTGCGCATGGCTACAGCCCGAACGGCTGGATGGATTTTCACCAAATTTGCAGCAGGAGCGTGGGTTTGGGTCAGAAAGCATGCTTTTCAATGTTTGGTGGAAATCGGACCAGTAATTTTGTTCGAAGGGACTGAAATGTACATCCCAAAAAACTCTGCAGACCCATTTCCCTGTTTGCTCCATGGTCCAAAGTCTCATTGGCCTGCAGTATGCCATGCTGACGGTGAGCAGTGGAAGCGGCCAGTGCTTGTCTGGAGGGAAGCGTGCTGTGCGTCAAACGTTTTGGGAAACGCTGCCATGGTTTTTCAGAGGACAGTGTTGTGATGTGTGTGGTAAGCCCCTAATGCATTGTGTGTATGGCGGGGCCTCTTGTATCTAACTGTTTGTCCACTAAAAGTACTCATATCTGCCTCCGCTCCAGCGTCACTTTTCCCTGTTCATCGCACATTGAAAAATGTGATTGCTCTGCAGTGTACAGTGACGTGTAGTGCGTGAATAGTTTTGATAAAGTCGGCATGTTGTTTCTGAGAGCAGGGCAGCGGCGAACAGGCCTGGAAAACCTAGTGTACGGCATCTGGTGGTGGGAAGAAGGGATGAAAAGGGTGGGGGATTAAGAAGTGCTGCAAGTGTTACATCTCATTAGAAGAATACAGTGGTGTGCAAGCGGTATCTGTGCATATGACATCAATTTGTGGTTATCAGAAGCGCCAGCAATCGTGTGTGGTCATTGCAGGCAGACTTCGTTATGGCATGCCAGCTGCAGTGGCGATCTGTTTCTGTGATGAATGGTGGCAGACACATTTGCAGAAGGGGAGTGCATTCCACAATGCATTCCCATTTACAGATAGGGTGTGTTATGGTGTGCTGTGTGTAGTAAGTCTGTAGCCCCTTTAATGCATGACTGCAGCCCTTACACAGAAAAGTATGTCCACTGGTTGATAAGGTATGTGGACTGGTTGAAAGTCGGAGCCACATTGTTGCTTTGTGTGTGTGGTTTGGCTGCATTGCACACATTGTTGGTTGCATGGGTGTGGTGATTGGTAGAACATTGTTCAGTTGTCGGTGTATGGGTCGTGCACTGTGTCCACTGGGTGAACTAAGGGAATACTGTAAATATGAAAGAGTTTATGGTGCAAATTGTTCTTACCTGTGCTTGCGTAGTGTGCATTGCGCATATTAGCAAGTGTTGCAGTGCACTATGCAGTACTGCTTGTGTGTATGTAGTCCAGGGTGGAGAGCAGAACCAATGTAACGATGATTGTGTTGGTTGGTTGGCATTATTACAATGGTTTCTGAATGGAAGTGGGTAGCAGTGGCAAACCTTGTGGTATGTTTGTGCATTACGGTAAGTGGAACATGTGTACATGCATTCATGCTTTAGGGTGTGGAGGTTGGGTAGAAGTGCTGGTGCCTATGTTGGCTTTCTGATTTGTGGCACATGCCTACATGTTCGCCTGCATGGCTTTGTTATGTTGTGGTGGGTGTGGGCAAGGCCTAGACTGTTGGGTGCATGGCCGAAGGCCTTAGGCCGTAGGCCATGCACCCAGCACACTAGTCCTTCATGACAGCCACCACAATGTAATGCAGTCATGCACTTGTCAGTCTGCATGCATGTTAGGTTGGTGACTTGTACGCAATGGTTGTGGAGGACATTGCAGACTTGGTGGAGCTGCAGAAGTGAGCTGCTATGCGTACATTAGGATACAATGTACATAATTGCCCCTGTTGCACAATAGGGAGCCACATATCACCATTTGCGTTTGCAATGGTTAGGTCGTTTGAAGACCCATGTGTTAGGAAGTGCTTTAAGTTATGGCACCATGAAAGGGCATCCTGAGCAGCACACAGGTAAAACATGGCCAATGCACACAGCCTCCTACATATCGTTCACCACACCTGCACCCAACAGCATAGACCTTTATAACAGCAACCACAACCTATTGCTGCCATGCAGTTGTCACTCTGCATGCATTTCAAGTTATTGACTTTTACACAATGGTTTTGGTGGACATTGTGCACTTGGTCAACCAGTGGAAAAAAGCTGCTATGCATTAATTAGCATATGACATACACCATTGTCCCTGTTGCACAATAGGCCGCCACATGCCACCATGTCCATTTCATATGGTTTGCCCCTTATAAACACCTTGCTTCACGGAGTGCTTTAAGATATTGCAGCATGAAAGGATGTGTTCAGCAGCACACATGTAACCTATGGCTAATCTATACGGCCTCCTACATCCTTTTCAGAACACCCAATGGATCGTTATGGAGTCATGCGTGGAAATATGTGCCCATGGTGAAAGCTGGCAGTCTGATTTGCAGATGGGGAGTGCAGCGCACATGACATGAACATTTAACCATAGCCTGTACAATCGCAGGCTCAATTGTAGATGGGGGGTGCAGTGCACATGGCATGAGCATTTAAACATAGCATGTACGATGGTGCCTGCATGCATTTGAAGTTGTTGACTTTTACACAATGGTTGTGGAGGACATTGCAGACTTGGTAGAGCAGCAGAAGTGAGCTGGTAAGAGTACATTAGCATACGGTGTACACCATTTCCCCTGTTGTCAATCTAGAAAAATGGATACCTCTACTGTGTGACCGCAAACGTATTTTGATGGCCGTGGGCCAACCGTCTCATGCATGATATGACAGAATATAGGTTTCCGAGTTTGCCAATGAACGGCTATTTTGATGTAACAAGAATCGCCATTTTGTTTTCTAACCATTGCTCATTGCTTTCTGTTCTTATTGCTTCGCAGTACATTTTCAGCTTACACTGCTCGACTGTAAAACATTGTTGTCTGCACGTAAAAGGACAAGGCCGCAGGGCCGCGAGGATAACAAGAGTTTGTTGAAACACAACGTAGGCAGCGCCAGGAAGAATGCCCGGCTCCCTCCCGAATGTAGCCTTGAAGCAGAGCTGCAGGGCATTTAATCATTTTGCAGCTGCCAGCCAGTCTCGTTATATGGTAGAATATGTTAGAATAAAGCAGCTAAAGGCTTGAATTATGCTCTTCTTACGGCCCCCCTTTGCTGAGCCCCGTTAGAGCGTGTCCGCTCCCAGGAAACGAATAGCACCTCATAGATAGCAAGGTCTGGAATACAACTCTCACCCCTTTATGTAGTTTGCTTCCAAGAACAGAAGTGCTGTGTTCTGTTCAACAACTGAAAGATTCCTCCGCACTCACAAATTGCAAATTGTTACTAGAATAGATGTTTGAAGGTGTCATAGTTGTCGAAAATGTCCATCATCACACCAAGTTCAAAGAAACCCAATAAAGGGGGATGTTAAACATGTCATAGCTGATTGTTTGATATGCATTTTCTATATATGTAACTGATGTACGTAATTCACTCTCTTGCGTCCCTCGAGTTCTAGAGATACATGTCGCGGGGCATGAGACCGAGTTGGCCAACGGAGACTTTTGCTTTGCAATAAACCCTAGCATTGGGAATCTGGCGTATCTATCGTGTGTGGTGACTCGCCTTGTTTCCATAGACCCGTAGGGGCCCCTTTCACTGTTGAACAACAGGAAGCCCCATGCCACCATGTGCATTTCCTGTGGTTTGACCCTTTTGGGAGTGCTGTAAAATACTGCAGCATGAAAGGCCGTGCTCAACAGCACACATGTAAACTATGGCTAACGTACACAGGCTCCTACATTCCTTTCAGCACACCCAAGCCAATATTATGAAGCCATGCATGCAAATATGTGCCCAGGGCAAAAGCTGCCAGGCTGAATTGCAGATGGGGAGTTCAGTACGCATGACATGAGCATTTCCCCATAGCGTGTACTATGGTGTGTTTTATGTGGGGAGGACCTAGCATCTTGCGTGCATGTCTGGAGCTGAAAGAAAAAAAAGGAGTCCTCCTGCTTTACTGTGCCACGGCCCTTCTGGTACTTGGAGAAGTGTACGTTCCACATTCTACATTTCTCACCATGCTGGCCAATGGAAATGGTTCTTTGGGGAATGAGTAATCAGGTGCACAGGGTGGGCGTCACAGGAAAGGGCAGCAACCATTTCTAGTATTAGTTTGTGCAGTGCGGCTGGCAAACAGGGCAAGAGGCACAGTTTTCATCGTGGATGATGCCTTTGTGGAAGATCTGTTTGTGAATGCCCTCAAAGAAGGTTTTTGTGGCAACTTCAGTTTGGAGGGAGTGGACGCTTTGTGGTGCAGTGTCGAACCGTGCTGTTTTGGCAAAGTGCTTGTAGAATGTCGACGCATGGCCTCTTCAGCAACTGTACATGTCATGGTCATGTACTTTGGCGCCTTCTTTTTGGGTTCCATGGCTTGTTACAGTGTGTACCGTCAACTGAAGAAGATGATGAAAGCAGTGCAGCACATTTTACCCACTGCCAAGGTGGTTTTCTCATGTACACCCATGAGAATGGTGTCGAAGCATCCAAATGATTCCTATCGCCAGCCAAAGGCCTGAAGGGGTCTCATCAACAGAAGCATGTGTGAATTCTTGAGTGCTGCTGGGATGTACTCCTGTTAGAAAGAGAATATTGGTACTCGACATATAAACATTTTCAAAGGAAATGGCTTCTCTTTGTCGAACAGTGGAAATTACATTTTGCACTGAAGACCCTATTGTAATAATGTGAACTGACGTTGAAAACATAAAATCACTTATAAAAACTGCAAAAAAAGATATTTCTATGGAAGCGCCTTTAAACAGAAAAAATAAAAGTCTCTTTTTAGAGCTGCCACAATTAATGACGTCCCCTACCCAGGTTGAAAGTTATTACCCCACTCCTGCCCACAAACAGCATGAAAAGGCAGCGAATATCACGATAGTTGCAGGGTGGCACGTGTTAGATACGCCCCTTTTGCAGATGACGGGCATAGAATTCGGCATGTAGAGTCTACTGGATTGGTCAATAAGGCTTCTGGCTGTGGTGTGTAGGCACAGACTGTGGTACATGGTGTATGTGTCGACAGAAATGCAGAAGGCTCGGATATGGCTGTGTGTTTCACGAGCCATAGCATGCAGGTTTTAGGGGAGTTCGAAATACATTGCCTGAAAGTGATTGGAAAACACTGTGCA
Source organism: Ambystoma mexicanum (assembly GCF_040938575.1). NCBI lineage: Eukaryota > Metazoa > Chordata > Amphibia > Caudata > Ambystomatidae > Ambystoma > Ambystoma mexicanum. The sequence goes on from NC_090926.1 coordinate 974,163,657, forward strand.
GTGGCTGCACATTTTCGAATCTATCATGTGGATGTGTACTGCTACGGAGTACCTACAGTGAAGTGACTGATTTTGTTTTGTCTGTGTGACACTTTGGTGACACAGAATCATGCCGATATAATTGTTGTTCATGGTGGAGGGAAAATTTCACAGCATGTTACACGAGTTTCAGTGCCATTTGATATGAAAGAGGCACTTGACCAGGTCATGCGTTTGTTTTTCCGATCTCTTGTATAACTTTGTATTGCATTATGCAGACACCGATGTGGCTGCATCATTTTTTATTTGGTCCGCAAATGGAGAAAGTGTGGTACATTGTGAAGAAGTGTATTTGTGCCTTTGTACGACATGTGCCATTGGCATACTTCCACACATGGCCATCTGATGTTTCACAGCATGAACACATTTCCCCAGCAACACACATTCATCTTACTATGCCTGTCATCCTGATTTCTGCACACCCCATCCATATTGCCCTGGTGCTCTTCTTGAAAGTAGTGAAACAATTTTTGTACTTAGTGTTGCACACTGACACACTTCAAAATGCTGTGCAACACGTAAAGAAACCTCTTTTCACAGTGACCCCCTTTTCAACCGATTGAACTACAGTGCATTTGCACAGTGCCATGCCTCACGCCCTGCATTCGTTCATTGGTACATCCATTGTTCTTCTCTAAAAGGTGCTTTCTTTATTTTCCATTTCTCCTTTCGCAGTTCATTTTCATTTATTATTCTCTTCTGACACACGCCACAGAAGGAACAGCAGAAAAGGCCTGGTACAGAATGGACAGCACCTGCATGGATACGATAGGGGACGTGCTGAGAGACAGAATTATTGGGTGGCCCTCACCTACATAGGTGACAGTCATTGTCATGCTCCCGGAAAGACCCTTCCCACGCACGTCCAAGTTGCTTCCCGCTGTAGAGTATCATGTTGCAGTACATGCAGAATACAATGCCCTTTGCCAGGTAAGGGTCTGTAGCACGGCATATGTTCTGCAAGGATGTTTTAGAGCTCTGCTGCCCTACAGCAGATATGCCATATGCTGTACATGCAATTACCCTATGTAATTGTTGGAAGGACGGTAGACTGCGCACTGATCCCTTGTGCTTTCATCTCAGTTGCCGTCACATGCAGAACAAACACTTTATGCTACGCCATGAATCTTATGAGTAGCATTCACAGAGATGAATACATTCTGGCATGCAAGAATGTTTACAACAACAGGAAACACAGATTCATTTCATGGAGCAGGAAGACATTTATTTTGCATGACCCATGCAGCTACAGTCATTTTCTGACCACCGCTAACATTGTTTGCACTCTGCACATTCTGCTGTTTGCTTACTTGTATTTACATGCACTAGCATGTGCGTGACCAAGCCGCACCAGCTTTGTCATTTTGCAGACTCAGTACAAATTTTCCCACCCGCAGTTACATGTTTCCTTCAACTTTACGACCCGCAGGTGACCTTTTGACACTTTATGTCACACTGCTCAGTGCAGACACAATGTGTATGTTTCACGGGTCATTGAAAGGCAAGCAGCACATCAATCAAATGAATGTGACACTTAACACGCCCACGTTACACTGCAGGTTGAAGTTCCTTTTTCACCGGTGGGTGTCATACAGTCAGGCGTACTTTCTCCACACATTAATAGGTTTGAAGTGCCACCCACATAGTCGGCAGGAGTACTTGAAAGGCGGTAGCCTACCGTATGCATCCATAGGGCTGTCAACAGGGATGTGTTACCAGCACACAGTGGATGTCATGATCTCTGCTTCCAAAAGGTCAGGGTTTTCCCAACTCCCTTGGAAGCAGATCCATAACCCAGGTTCCGAGTGCCAACCAGTCCCAATTGGGACCGTTTGGACCCAGTCCTGGCGCCAGTGGCACCAGGCTCATAAATATGCCCAGTCCCAGCGCTGGAAGCGCCGGGCTCATAATGCTTGGGTGGACTTACCTTCAGCAGACCATGCTGCTTACTTGCCTGCCAGTTGAGCCTCTGATCCTCTTCTGTTTGGAACTACTTTTCCTGTTGGGTGGGGCTGGAGCCACTCCCTAGATTCAGAACACTGGAACTCTTCTGGAAGGCAGGAACTCTTTTCTTACCAGGAACTCTTTTCTTACTTGGGCGTGGCTGTGGAAGGAGACACCTAAGCACTACAAGAGGCTATTTAAACCACACCCGGTGGATGAATCTTGCTTTGCGTTATTCTGCAACCTCTGCAGCAGAACGCTCATCGTGTCTTCTGCATCCGGTCCTGGGCCTAAGGAAAAAGGCTTACCATCCTGAATCCAGTCTTCAGCAACACCTATAAAGACAAGAAAGAACAGGTTAGCATTCCGGCATCTGAAAGGCAAAGGTTTACCATCCTGAATCCAGTCTTCAGCAACACCTATAAAGACAAGAAAGAACAGGTTAGCATTCCGGCATCTGAAAGGCAAAGGCTTACCTACTCTTCGCACGCTTCGGAGGCCTTCGGCGCTGCATCCCGCATCTGAAAGACAAAACAAGGTGCGTTTAAAGACATTGGGGAACTTTAATACTCACGTGCCATTACTCCTTTCCACATCTAATCCAGTGGGTATTCCGGCACCCTGCAGCCGCTCCAAACTCGTACCTGCAAAATAAAAAGACAGTTAGAGCGCATAGTGAAGCAGGCAACAAGCGCTTACTTACGTGCTTCCAGGCGCTTCTATTCATCACACGGGCTCCATCTTCAACTCACTTCAGCCCGTCATCTGCCATCGCCGGAACCCTGCAAAACAAGAGACATCATTACTAAAGACTTTAAAGACATTTGAATGACTCGAAACTTACCGTTCGTGCAGTAAACGACGGACAGCAGTCCTCTGAAGTCAAGAGGCCTGCGCTACCTATCCAGTGAAGAAACTGGTTACAGCACCCTGCCCTGAGGCAGATGGAGAGCTCGGCATTCACTTACCTAAGGTGAGAGCGTTAACCTTTGGGGGTCTACAGGAGAGGAGAAGAGGAAAGAGATAGGGACACCCCAATAACCCCAGTTCATTAACCCCATATTTTCTATCTGCAGACATCTTACTCTACACGTCAGGCATACAGTGCACAGAGGTCCATCCCAAAGAGCCAACCGGGTGCTACACATCACCTTTGAAGATACGGTAGTCGCCCAGTCAAGACCGGCGCCTCTGCGAGAATCAGGTGAGCGTTACAGAACGCAAAGCCTACCGCAAAACTCTCGCCCAGGCGCTATGGAAACCTTGGATACTGACCCCCTAGCCCGGTTACTTGGGGAACTAAGGGCAGAAGTGCATGCAGCTTGTCAGGAAACGAATGCTCTAAGAAGGGAACTAATTATTTCCAAGGAGAGAACAGACAATCTTGCTAGACAAGTGCTACAGTCACAAGCCGGACAGACCCCGTTACCCGCATCAGGGGCAAATCTTCCTTCAACATCCTCTATGAATCCAGTGCAGATCAACCTACCTGGGAATGTACCTCTGGCTCCGCCCGAACGATTTTCTGGTGACCCAAAGAGGTTTGCAGTATTTATCAATCAGTGCCGGTTGCACTTCTTATGCCGGCCAGCAGCCTTTCCAACTGATCAAGCAAAAGTAGCTTTTGTACTTTCGTACCTTAGTGGCAATGCGGCAGACTGGTCGATCCCTCTAGTTAATCAAGATGATCCGGTTCTCCATGATTTTCAAGCCTTTCAGCTTAGTATGAAAAAACTGTTCGCAAGACATTCACAGGGGCAGGCCTTGGACAATGAGCTTCTTTCGTTGCGACAGGGTAATCAAGACCTTTTGGCTTATATTGCATCTTTCAATAGACTAATAGTGGAAACTCAATGGCCTGAGGACAAAAGGATTACGCTGTTTTATAGAGGTCTATGTGGAGAGCTCAAAGACGTTTTAGCCCAAGTAGTGAATCCCCCACAAGACTGTTCGGATTATATAGACTTGGTCGTTCAAATAGATCACAGGCTGCAGAACAGGAAGGCCGATCGTTCCAAGTTTGATGCTCGAGTATTTTCCAAACCGCCAACTCCTTCCAAAGGAGTAGACTCTGGGGAACCCATGCAAATAGGGGGTCTGAAAGGTCCTCTAACACAAAGGGAGCGGGAAAGGAGGAAACAGTTGCAATTATGCCTATATTGCGGAAACTCAGGGCACTTTCTTCGAGACTGTCCGGTGAAACCTGCCAAGAAGGCAGTAGGAGCTGCAGTTACCAAAGTTACAAACTCTGAGCAGGGAAACGACCTCGCCCGACAAGAATAGAGGTCCTCTTGCCGAGCGTGAAAACCAGTTCCGTGACCTCGCATTTCGTGATAACTATGGTCCTCATTAGCCCTGATAATCCGGATCGATTACATGCAATTGAAGCTTACGTCGACAGCGGTGCCATCGGCAATTATGTGGATCATGAAATGGTTTTGAGGATGAATCTAACTCTTTGTCCCAAGGCTGTAAAGGACGTCATTACTACGGTGGATGGTACGGAGATAGCCTCTGGGCCAGTAACCCATACCACTCAAGAGGTGACGCTAGTAAGTCAAGATGGACACCATGAGAAGATCGTGTTCGATGTGATCAAGGCCCCTCAGTTTCAGATTATTCTAGGAATACCTTGGTTAGAGAAACACAATCCTCTGATCGATTGGCGAGCAAGAACGGTCCAGTTTCCAGAATGTGTCTCTACTTGTCACCCTCCACCTGGTGTTGCACTGGCCGCAATTTCTTCAGAGACTCCCCAGTTACCTCCCGAATACCTAGAATACCAAGATGTTTTCCGGAAGGATCAGGCTAACTCTCTACCTCCTCATAGGTCCTATGACTGCCAGATAGACCTGATACCTGGATCTACTCCTCCTTGTAGTAGAATTTATGCCCTCACCGAGCCTGAGAACCTTCACCTTCGACAATACCTGGATCAATACCTGGCAAATGGGTTTATTCGTCCTTCCAAGTCCCCTGCTTCTTCAGCTTTGTTCTTCGTTCCAAAAAAGGAAGGAGACCTTAGAACTTGTATCGATTATCGCTCCCTGAACCAGATCACCGTTAAGAATAGATATCCGTTACCTTTGATCCCTGAACTCCTGGACCAAGTCAGAAAAGCATGCATATATACAAAGCTGGATCTTAGAGGAGCTTACCACTTGGTACGAGTAAAAGAGGGCGATGAATGGAAGACGGCCTTCCGCACCAAGTATGGGCTATTTGAATATCAGGTCATGCCCTTCGGACTTTGCAATGCCCCGGCCGCCTTTCAATATTTTATGAACGATGTCCTCAGAGAGCTCATAGATGTATGTGTTGTTGTTTACATTGACGACATCCTTGTTTATTCTTCATCAGAATCTGAACATCGAAAACACGTGAAAATGGTCCTCGAAAGATTGCGTCAACACAAACTTTTCGCTAAGTTGGAAAAATGTGTTTTCAACGTGACTGAAGTTGAATTCTTGGGATTCATATTATCACCTGGCGGAGTGCGTATGGATTCAAAGAAGGTCGATGCAGTTCTCAAATGGCCATCACCATCCTCCGTAAAAGGTGTGCAAAGCATGTTAGGCTTCGCTAACTTTTACCGCAGGTTTATCCCCGAATTCTCTCGAATAGTCCAGCCCATCACTGCCTTGTTAAAGAAAAACAAACGTTTTGAATGGTCTACCGAGGCGGAACAAGCTTTCCAGGATTTGAAGACTAAATTTATCTCTGCACCAATCTTAAAACACCCTCGCCCCGAACTCCCCTACATCGTGGAAACTGATGCTTCAAGCCTTGCCATGGGGGCAGTTCTATCACAAAAGGACCCGGTAACCAATCAGTTGCATCCCGTGGCATTTTGGTCCCGCAAATTCTCGCCTCCTGAAATCAATTACACGATTACTGACAAGGAACTTCTGCCTATCAAGTCTGCCTTTAAGGCTTGGCGGCATTATCTGCTGGGGGCCCGACATACCGTTACTGTGATTACGGATCACCGAAACCTGCAATATTTGAAGACCGCAAAAGTCCAATCCTCTAGACAACTCCGTTGGGCATTATTCTTTGCCGAGTTTGACTTCATAATTACCTATCGACCTGGTACAAAGAACGGTAAAGCCGATGCCCTTTCTCGGATGGGAGTGGAAGAACACTTGGTCAACCCTAAACCTGTACCAATCATTCCCGAACAAAGAATTCTGGGTGTAATCGCCACAGAATCCATAGAGGAAGTTAAGGATAAAGCCAGGCAACTTGTAACTCCAGCAGACATACAGAATTGGCATCTGCAGGGAAAGGACTTTGCAGTAAAGGACAACGTATTGTATTTCCAAAAACGATTATACCTACCCAGCACAGATTTACAGAAAAAAGTAATCTCTTGTTATCACGACTCTTTAATGGAAGGTCATCCCGGTATAGCCAAGACCTCAGAAAAGATCAAGCGCTACTTCTGGTGGCCGTCTTGGAAAAAAGATATCAGAGACTTTATAATGTCCTGTGGAGTATGCGCCCAAAACAAGAGTCAAAAGGAAAGACCAGCAGGCCTCTTACGCCCTATTGACATCCCACCTCGCCCTTGGCATACGCTTTCTATGGACTTCATCACCGATCTACCTCCATGCTCCGGATACAATACGATTCTAGTAATCGTGGACTTATTCTCCAAGATGGCGCATTTCATTCCGCTCAAAGGCTTGCCAACAGCAGCAACTCTGGCCCGAGAATTTCTCGAAAACATCGTCCGACTGCACGGTTTTCCTTCGGTTCTAATTTCGGATCGAGGTAGTCAATTTATTTCTCATTTTTGGCGAAGTTGCTGTCGGTCGGCTCAAATTGATGTGAGACTATCGACCAGTCACCACCCTCAGACCGACGGACAAACCGAGAGGACCAATCAAACTCTGGAACAGTATTTACGCTGCATGCTGCAACAAACTGAAAAAACTTGGAAAGATATCCTTTGGATAGCCGAGTATGCCTACAATAACTCTGTCCATTCGGGAACTGGGAAAACCCCGTTTTTTCTTTTGTACGGCAGTCACCCTCGAACCTCGGAGTTGGATCCCCTCCAAGATCTTGAAACACCAGCAGTAGACTACCTGCATTCTACAATCACCCAAGCCTTTAAGGAAGCTGTTTCTCACCTTCAAAGGGCTAATGAACAATACAAGAAAGGAGCAGATCAACATCGGAAGGAAGCCCCTCACTATCAAGTAGGGGATCAAGTCTGGTTATCCACCAAATATCTATCTCTAAAAGGGCCACGCACATTCAACCCAAGATACCTTGGTCCCTATTCCATCACTACCATAGTAAACCCAGTAGCGGTCAAGTTGGACTTGCCCCCGCAAATGAAGATACATCCGGTCTTCCACGTCTCTCTATTAAAACCCGTGCAACCTCAAACCCGACTAACCAAATCTCCAAAACCTATCCTAGTGGATGGAGAACTCGAGTTTGAAGTCAAAAGCATTCTGGACTCCAAGATCTCCAAATCTAAACTATTCTACCTAATTGACTGGAAAGGCTACGGCCCCCAAGAGAGATCCTGGTAACCTGCTGAATATGTCCACGCTCCTCGCCTAATCAAAAGATTTCACCGAACATTTCCTGACAAGCCAAAACCCCCGGAGAAGCCCGGTTTGGGAGGGGCCTTGAGGGGGGGTACTGTCATGATCTCTGCTTCCAAAAGGTCAGGGTTTTCCCAACTCCCTTGGAAGCAGATCCATAACCCAGGTTCCGAGTGCCAACCAGTCCCAATTGGGACCTTTTGGACCCAGTCCTGGCGCCAGTGGCACCAGGCTCATAAATATGCCCAGTCCCAGCGCTGGAAGCGCCGGGCTCATAATGCTTGGGTGGACTTACCTTCGGCAGACCATGCTGCTTACTTGCCTGCCAGTTGAGCCTCTGATCCTCTTCTGTTTGGAACTACTTTTCCTGTTGGGTGGGGCTGGAGCCACTCCCTAGATTCAGAACACTGGAACTCTTCTGGAAGGCAGGAACTCTTTTCTTACCAGGAACTCTTTTCTTACTTGGGCGTGGCTGTGGAAGGAGACACCTAAGCACTACAGGAGGCTATTTAAACCACACCCGGTGGATGAATCTTGCTTTGCGTTATTCTGCAACCTCTGCAGCAGAACGCTCATCGTGTCTTCTGCATCCGGTCCTGGGCCTAAGGAAAAAGGCTTACCATCCTGAATCCAGTCTTCAGCAACACCTATAAAGACAAGAAAGAACAGGTTAGCATTCCGGCATCTGAAAGGCAAAGGCTTACCATCCTGAATCCAGTCTTCAGCAACACCTATAAAGACAAGAAAGAACAGGTTAGCATTCCGGCATCTGAAAGGCAAAGGCTTACCTACTCTTCGCACGCTTCGGAGGCCTTCGGCGCTGCATCCCGCATCTGAAAGACAAAACAAGGTGCGTTTAAAGACATTGGGGAACTTTAATACTCACGTGCCATTACTCCTTTCCACATCTAATCCAGTGGGTATTCCGGCACCCTGCAGCCGCTCCGAACTCGTACCTGCAAAATAAAAAGACAGTTAGAGCGCATAGTGAAGCAGGCAACAAGCGCTTACTTACGTGCTTCCAGGCGCTTCTATTCATCACACGGGCTCCATCTTCAACTCACTTCAGCCCGTCATCCGCCATCGCCGGAACCCTGCAAAACAAGAGACATCATTACTAAAGACTTTAAAGACATTTGAATGACTCGAAACTTACCGTTCGTGCAGTAAACGACGGACAGCAGTCCTCTGAAGTCAAGAGGCCTGCGCTACCTATCCAGTGAAGAAACTGGTTACAGCACCCTGCCCTGAGGCAGATGGAGAGCTCGGCATTCACTTACCTAAGGTGAGAGCGTTAACCTTTGGGGGTCTACAGGAGAGGAGAAGAGGAAAGAGATAGGGACACCCCAATAACCCCAGTTCATTAACCCCATATTTTCTATCTGCAGACATCTTACTCTACACGTCAGGCATACAGTGCACAGAGGTCCAGCCCAAAGAGCCAACCGGGTGCTACACATCACCTTTGAAGCTACGGTAGTCGCCCAGTCAAGACCGGCGCCTCTGCGAGAATCAGGTGAGCGTTACAGTGGATGACCTATACATGGGTATAGATGTGCAACGGATACATGTGCACTTCCAAAACTATTTAAGAGTGCATTAGAAGATGCAGACATGCAGCCACTAATGGAGTCCTACGGATACTTGCTGAGTGATTGCACATATGCCAACTAGGTGCAGTCACCCTATGAAACGTCGATATTGCTCATCTGTAGTCATCTCAGCCACTACTGTGCGGCAGAGATTCACCATGCAATGGTAACACAAAAACAGAAACTACTCAAACACTCACCAACATTTACCATGTACATCTGTACTTGCTAAGATACACCAACAATATTCGGAAAAGGAAGGGGTTGTGCAAATGGATACATACACCACACAATTTGGCCATTCCACACCTTTACCATGAGGGCAGCCAAGGAATCTGTAACAAATCATTGTCAACGGGATGTTATGATTTTGTTGCAGTAAAAAAGAGCTATTATCTTTACAGAAAGCACAATGCTAAAGCAACATTCGGGGTACAGTGCCCTACTAAAAACATATGAAATTCACTAACATAAACATTGTTAAAGGGACGTTATGATTAAATTACACTAGTAAAAACCTATGCAATGCAATTGACAAACATTGTTACAGGGACGTTATGGTTACAGGTAAAACCAAAGAAAAACTGAAATTTGCCATTTATGGTAAGCTAAGCAACCATAACTCGCGCCACCAGTGCACCAGCGTGCACTGCAAGGTCTAACAGCCATGACATAAAAGATGCCATCACAAAATGAATTGAAGAATGTATATATATATATGATATGTGTGTTCTGGAGTAGGGACAATACATTATGGGTCGATTTGGTTGACACCCACTGAGTAATTGACACATGAATACGTTTTGAAAAAACAGCATTTTTTTTGGGCATTGGTGAGTGGTTATTTAAACCAGATGTTGGGAGAAGCACTGGACTGGATTAATATATTGTGGGGAAATTAAACCCCTGGTTGTTTAATCAAGCAAGGGTGTATATTTTGAAGAAATCATTGATTTTTGACAGCAACATTATATATGGTTGAACTTTATTTTGAATATACTGTTTTGTATGGGAGGCTGCTCCGAGTTATTGTATATGTGTGAGTTGGAGAGACCCCATTGAAGTCACTGTTTAGGGTCACACTGGTCACTTGCTATATTGAGGAGGTTGGTCGGTTATTTTTTGCGTTTGTTGTTGGATGCTTCTCTGTTGGTCACACACTGGATCACCTCTGATTTGTTGATTTTATATTGGGAAAGTAGCCGTTTCTTGTTGGTGTTTGATGGGACATTTTTGACAGAATATGGATCATAAGGCATACATGGGCCAATTGCACAGATGAGGGGCAGAGGAAAGGTGTTTTCACTAAAAAGTTTTCAGTGCACTATAAAAAGAAAGACAGATTGAAAATGAAAGGCACGGGGTAGTGCTGTGGATGGTGTACCAGGCCAGAGCAGATTGGACAGGCTTCAAGAGGGGGAGACAGAGTTTCCACCACTAACACAGTATAACCACACAATATAGAGGCATTTGAACAAGAAAAATGATGAATGTGTCATGAATCACACAATTGTGAAAGGGTGTCGCTGAGAATAAAAGTGTAATTATGAGTCCAAATTACAGTAAAATGTACATTAATGCAATCATGAATGACATTAAACTAAGCACAGTGAATAATTATGGGGAATATCAAGAATAAATGAAACAAAAGCACCTTTTTGGTAAAAATATTGGAAAAGCATGTATTGATGCAAAAATGTGTATTTAGAATAACGAAGCAGTGGGTAATGAGGGGAAGTGCTCGCAAAGTGCACCAGGATTTAGGACACCCACAATATGGACAATGGGGCATGATATATTTAAACAGTTGTATTGAGAAAACATTGTGTCAAAAGAGTTTTTTTTTATAGAAGCACACACCTTGATTAATTTGATTTTCAAAAATAAGAAGTGCGCTCTTTAGGGGTTTTGCACAGTTTGTTTTAAATTTAATGTATTTATGAATAAATACAAGCAGCCAGGACACTGGCCCTCATTACGAGGTTGGATATAGCCTTGTTTTACCAGCAAGGCTACCTCCATACCGGCAAGAAAATCCGGCATCCACAAATGGGCAATTACCAAGGTATTCTGGCCCCGTTCATAGTGGTACTTGTGCTACAGGCTTTCTGTGCACGCGGTTGCCTTTCACTCCACCAGCCCAGGCGTGGCAGAATGAAATATCAACTCAGAGTTTGCCGGTCTGCTGATAACGGTACCACAAGCATACCAGTACTGTTGTTACCGGACCAGCAACCTCGTAATGAGGCCAACTGACCAAGTCGAATGAGGGAGACCTGGCACAATTGTTGAAACACAACATGGATTATTATTATATAGGATTCATTGATTTATTGGAGAAAAAATAGAGATGATTAATGTTAAAATCTCTGTCATGGTATGCTTATAAGGAGCGGGGGAGTGAGACACACACACCTACACACACACACACACATGCAGACACACACACACACACATACACACACATGCACACACACACATGCACAAACATACATGAACATACACACACACACCAATGCACACACACATGTGCAGATATGCACACACACATGCACACACACTCCCACTTGCATGCATGCATACATGAACACACACATGCACACGCACATGCACAGGCACACATAGACATGTACACATGATATTGTGGAGGTACAGACAAACAATAGAGTGCAGGCTCAATGCACACAAAAAACACATGGGTAGTCTGAAGAAGGAATTTAATACTGCAAATAAGAACACACACACATGCATACAGGATGCTTTCAATTTATATTAGAAATACCAGTTAGGGATGTTATGCTTTGCTAAATAAGATATTTAAAAAGGTTAGATTTTTTTAAGACTATAAATAAAAGAGGATGAAGCTTTGCTTGCTTACATTCAGAAGCACTGCCTCTTGAAACACACACAAGCCGAGGGGAAAACCAGTGGCAATATTTTACCACATGTAATTTCAAGGATTAACTGGACAGGTACAGAGGCAACTTAAGAGGCATGTGGGAATTGTAGCAAATTTGTGGTTTGAGATACAGTTGATTATAGTGCATCATTGTCGGCTGTTATAGGAGAAGAATACGAAGAAAAACAATCATAGGAATATTGAGGAAGCAAAGTTAGTTCCAAATAAATTGTCAACATATGCCATAGAAGGGGCAGTATTGAAAAGTGGAGAAAGATTGGGAATACAACAAGCAGTGGGTATGTCACAGGTGAATAATCAGCGCCAGATGGGGCAAGCAGGGAATGGATTTGTGCCACAAGGCAGACGAATGGGAAATAGAGGAAGAGGTGGTTTTCAGAATAATCAAAGCGGTTTTCAGAATATGCTGAAAGAGAGTCCGAATATGGAAGGAGGGTTTAACTAAACAGGACTAGTTAGATGGGGTCCTCCTGGGTATTGGACATGTGGGATGACAGTGCACATTACGCGCACATGCAGTAACCAAGGATATGTACAAAAGGGTACATTTCCAAGAGGGGGGAGAGTTTATTCTCCATCATATAGCTCACAACCTAGCGAAGGGTTTGCCCAGGATCAGACATTGTATCAGATGCAAATGCTGAGAGTTCAACAGGCACAGCAGTTAGAGCAAGTGCAAATGAATTTGCTACTGGGTCAGTTGTAACAAGCCCCCATGCAAATTTAGTGATATGCAAACACAGGACATATATTGGCACCCAGAATAGGAGGTGTCATTGTGGTAGGAGAAAATCCTTTCACATGAACAGGGGTAGCATGCACCCACAATAGGACGGCTCACAGGATGACTTGATGTGTTCAGAATTATCTGTGATATTAGGCCCCCAAGAGGAGTCATGGTTTAATGTGACGGTAGGAGGTGAAACCTTTGCTTTATTAGTAGACACTGGGACTGCAAGTCCATGTATACAGGAGGATCGATATCCAATGGTGGAAATTGCCAAAAGTGATTAAAGGTTCTTTGGAGCCACAAGCTGAGTTTCTTTTTACTGACTGACAAATTCCAGTCTCTATAAGAGAGTATGTCATGACTGATACTTTGTTATATTTGCGACAGGCACCAGTCAATATTTTGGGAAGGGATTTAATGACACAACTTAACATGATGATTCTATTTATTGACCAAGGGATAGTGTGTCCTGCTCTTGGAATACACTATTTAAACATAGCAAATGTATACTGGCATTCACAGGGCATATGGCTCTATGAGATGTTCCAGTTGAGTTGGAGGTTTTTCTATTCATTGGGTGAACAGTCTATTAACATGGCTATTTAGCCTAGTGGAGAAGATGGTGAGAATACCTGATGAATTTGTGTTCAAAATCATGGATACCTATGGATGAAAAGGGGGGACAGACAATCCCTGAAGAATTAGATGCAGCCATAGCACAATGGGAAATGGCAAGGCTCGAAGGAATGGACAATGAGCGTATACCGTGGAGAACAGTGATAGCTCTGGAATAAGGATCTCGGCTGACTGACATTGCTGATGACAACATGTTTAGAGAAGGCTTAATAGATAATGAAGTAGGTGCTTTATAGCAGCACCACATACTGGATAAAAAAGAGAGAAGGTAAATCTGACAGTGTATGGCAATGACGCAGCAACGCTGAGTATATTTTCAGGAAGACTTGGAGAGAGTGCCAAGAGTCCTGCAAACCATAGGCCCTCATGACGTGGGTCTATTGAAAGAAATAGGGGAATAAAAAGGTAAACATATGTAAGGGATTATAAATATGTTTAAAAAAAATGAGAGGTTTGCATTGTAATTAGACCGATTAATGTAAGGTAATTATAAATAGATAAGGATAGAAGCGCAGAAGTAAAAAGTCCAAAACTAAAAGATTGGTGACGATTTGGGGGTGAAATAAATAAATAAAAAACAAATTAATAAATGAGTGAATGAATATTAAAGTAGCAAAACACACAAGTTGATAGAAGGTGCAAATAAAGGAACAAAGAGTAATGTTGTGATGAAGGAAGGTCTGGATAAGATATCCAGATTTGCAAACAATACGCACAATGGATGGTGCTGGTTACCATTGATCAGAGTAATATATTTGATGAAAATACAATGTGATTAATGAAGGCCAAAGGGGTATAGATCACAAAGATTGATCTAATAATATGAGAGAATTTTTAATAGAACTATACCAAAGAACATATGAGAGTAAGTAACAAAAACATTGTTTATATGTATATGATGATGCCTGTTTATGTTTTACAGATGAACATTATTGTCGTTTTTGAGCACGGGAGGAATGTCTATATGGTCTTAGTAGAGCATAGCAATATAATGGGAAGAAACATTATATTATGAGAGGGTAAGTATCAGTTGACACAGTAAGTGTGTGAACAAACTTTATTGATCATTATTTGGAGTAAGAGGATACAGGTGAGTACTGAAAAAAGGGAGTAAGGGTTAAAGCCATTTTCCCAAGAAAGGTGCAACCAGGTGTGAACATAGAACACAATAGATATACAAGTATGGCCATATCTAACGAAGGGAATGAAGAAGAAGTTTGGATAGAAGGTGGAGTAAACTTTTTCTAATTCTGATGGCAGAAATAGGTGCATTTGGCAAATGTATGAATAATTAAGAATACGAAAAACAATGTATACCTATATGTTACACTGGCATGCATTTAATATGAACCGTGATGGGTTCTAAATAACATGGTAGGCATGATTAGTGTAGGTAGGGTGACTAAAGATGTTAATTATGACTCAACAGAATAAATACAGTAAAGAAAGAAGAAGACTGTGGTTCAATGCTATCAGGAGGAGGATTTCAAAAGTATAGAGAAAATGTTCAGCATAGCAGAAAAGACTAAACACAGGATACATATGGAAAATTTGAAGGAAGTTAATGAACACCAACGTCTCTTTTATTGTTTCAGAAAAGCGAACTTATAGTTGAGTGAGCTCAGAGTGTCAAGAAATTACCTCAGTAAACATTTTTTTTCAAAAGGAAAGAGCAAAGGCCCACCTTGAGGAAATAACTGATCGCTTTGCCAATGTAAACAAAAAAAAGAAATTACTTTGCCTCTAGTTTGGTTTTCTAAAGGAAGCAGGTACCCATACCACAGTCTTCTTCTTCAGTTATGGATGCATCAAGAAGAACGACGGGGAGTGATTGAAGAAAACACATTATTTTTTACAACAAAATGCTTTAATTTGTTATGTTGTTTGTTTTGTCGTTTATTATTTTATGATAAAGAAGGAGACTGTAAAATATGCGGGGAGAAGAGTGACAACCACAGAGAAAATATTTCCTTTGTTATTGACATTGTGAAAAAAGAAAGAAGCCCATGAAAAAATAGGGCAATGCCAGGAAAAAGACAAAGATGCATTTACTTTATGTCATAGACACATTCCGGTATCAGCATGTTTGTATTAAGTATAAAGTGACACTAAGATAAGCCAAAAAGAAAGAAGAAGCAGCCATCCTATTATATTAGAAAAAAGAGAAAATGCAGTAGAAGAAGTTTGAGGAGGCAGGAATGCTTATCGGAGGGACGTAAGTAGTCTAAATTTTGGGTTTAAGTAGGCAGTATGAGTATGTATAATAAAGATAAACTTATATTTCAAAAAAACAAATTCAGTTTTATATTACAGATGGACGAGAGATACCTACACACCATTTGATTACTAGCAACCAATCCTGCGAGCAAGGAGAAAAGCGCAGTGTCAAAAGGGTTTCGATGGACCCAGACAGATGCCCAGTTGCAACCGCTTTGTTGAAGGTTTGACCCCATGAGACTTCCCCATCCTTGTGTTCCCCAGAAACAATTGAATGCCCCCCCCACTGACTATCTTATCCGAAGCAGAAGATTGAGAGTTTGACTTCTCTATGGTCATTTGACAATTAAATAAAAAAAGAATGGCCTATGAAAAGGGGCCATCAAACTCGCTGCAAAGCAGCTCAAAGGACAAATAAAAATAAATTGACTAATCATAAGGAAGGTCCGTGGATGTGGAATAAGCTATACAAGATGAATTTGGTAGAAGATGTGACAATGGAATAAAAATGAAAAGACATTAATGTGTACATGGGGAGAGAGCAGCAAACAAGGAAATGTTGTGGGGTTGGAGAAAAGGAAAAAGTGGATATAAGCAGTGAAATGTTGCATGTGGATGGAACAGGCGAACAATTGGCTGGTCCCTCAAGGAATGATTTATCTCGATTCTCGTGGTGGCCAAAATCGCCTGTTATGTATGTTATGTTTACATTTAATTGGGTAATGGGTGTGGGATCCAGACAGGAGCAGACAAAGTTATTCTTTGAGGATATATGCATATACGTTGAAAGAGGGTGAAAACATTGCAATGATCTTTTTTTGCAAAAGGAGACACATATATATTTTAGATTAAGAGAGTATAAAATGATTGGTTCCGTAGAAATGTTTTATGATACCTCCCATGTAGTAATAAATCACCACAGTGAGGGGGGGTGACTGAGAGAGGAATGTATAGGTACACTTAATATGGGGGAGGGTGGACACTGGGTATACTGGTAGTGTATTGAACAGAGGTCTAATACTGGACAGAGGGCGGAGTGTATAAGAGCACCAGATCCCCCGCCCCTTAAACGGAGTACAGATAACATGATAGGCTGATAAATTGTTCCAGTATTGCAAACATCTGAATTATAGTGCTTTTTGAAGGTAAAAGGTGCATGTGGGGTGACATATATGATTGGGGTCAGACTGACCCAGGAAGTGAAGGGTGCCTCAGGTATTACAAGCACATCATGAATATGTAAAAATATATTCTGGAAACTGGATAGAAAATGAGTTTTGCTCAAAAGTAAATACCGACTCACCGTTTGGTAGCGAGGCTGAACAGACTAAGATATTTTCTGAAATGGATGCCAGAAACAAGATGGTGTTATGAGACCAGATGTTAGAGCCCTGACTCATGCAGATAGCAAATATTCTTTGGCAGCAGTTCACTGTAAGTTCACTGTAAGATAAGCATGTCTGGGATGGTATATTTAGAAACCTGGCTTGAGAAAAGCAGACATGATTGATGATAAATCAGATAAAGGCACAGAAGATGCCAATTAGTACAGATCAGCTGTGTTAGTTGGCAGCAAACACATGAGCTCATGGGGTTTCTCTCGGTATGAGCTGACAATTAAGTTTGGAAGGACGTTGAAAAGCTTATAAGGACTGTTTCTTGGCTGGAGTTAAAAGATGTGTAATTGTTTCCGGCTGGGCCTAAAATAAGCTAATCAGTCTATGTTTCAGTCAGCCAGGGCTTGGCAAGTGTGACTGATGTGGGCTTTGTGAGTGTCAGATAAGCCTACCAATCAAAGATAAGGAGGTCTTTTATGCTGGCTAAGTGAACCAATCAGATATGTATCCTGAATGTGCATGAAAGTATTTCATCATTGAAAAGACCTATATAAGCTAGCTAACTGCATAAGCTACGTGTGCCTTTCCATTGTATCTTATGAACTTGTATTCAAGATGACTGTGAAATTGCATCCTGCTATCCGTTCCTTTATTCTTGTGTCCAGCCATGGTCCACAGATGCCAGAGGCTTGATGAGATGCAGAAACCTTCTTTACAATACATCAACATATATCACCCCAGAATCAGCTCTACATGCCATACACCACTATTCAAAAAACATCAACAAATACTGACCCAAAAATCAGACACAAATACCACACAGTCCTCTGCAACAATACATCAACAGATATCACTTCAGAATAAGAAATGCATACCATACAGCCAATTGCCAAAATACATCAACAGATATCACCCTAGATTCCACTCGACAAACCACACAACACAATGCAATACTACATCAAGTGATACCACCCATACATAAATACCACACAGTCCTATGCAACAATACATCAACAAATAAACTCCAGAATCAGATATACATAACACACAGTCCTCCCCAACAATACATGATTAGTTGCCACACCAGAATCAGATTCATATACCTCACAACCCCATCACAAATCAACATAAATCGTTGCAGTATCAGATGTACAGGTCAAACAGAGTCCTACAACAATATATCAACAGATACCACCCCAGAATTAGAATCACATTCCACAGAGCCCCTGACAAAAATACATGAAAATACACCATTCAAGTATGAGATCTACATAGCACCTGCAGCAATATGTCAACAGGCACCATCTCCCAATGATGTCTACACACACCACAGCCCCTTGCAAAAATGTGTCAACAGATACCACCACAAGATCAGATATACCTACCACACAGTCCCATACAGCATTAAGTCAATAGATTCCATCCTAGAAACAAATATACATACCGCAAATCCATCTGCAACTATACTTCAATAGATATAATTTAACAGATATCACCCCATAATTCACATGACCCCTGCAGCAATGAATCAACAGAAAACAGCACAGGATCAAATCTGCACGCCACAAATCTCCTGCAGCAACACATAAACAGATACCAACCCCTCACACACTGAACAACACTCTACAGTCACTCATCGACTGATACTACCACAGAATCCAACTTACACAACACACACAGACTCATTGAAGTGAATGTCCTGAGATTTCACGCCATAGTCAAGTCTACACTGCTACATCCCCATGACAGCATTTATCCTGGAATCTTCTCTCAAAATCAAACTTTTTTCTTTTTGTTTACTACTGGAGGCGTGGCCATATTATGATCTCGTCTTGTAGCAGCTTAAAAGATTCAAATTTGCTGTGGCACGCAAAACTGCTAAGTGAAAGGCCAAGTGAAGGTCTTTTGGGAGATGTGTTTTCTTTGTATTTACTTTTGGAGGTGTGCCTATATCGTGATCTCCTCTTGCAGCAGCTTAAAAGCTTCCGATTAGCGGTGCACGCAAAGTGACTAAGTGAAAGATTAAGAGAAGGTCTTTTGGTCTTTGGCGTCTTTGGAAATTGAGGTGAGCCACAATTGGAAACACAGCAATAAGCGGTCTCCATGTCCATGATATAACCTGCAACAATAGGTGAGCTCTGAAATTAACATCATTGGCTGCTCTGTGTTGTCTCCACACTACGCTTTTTTAACACTCTGCTTTCTCAGATATTTGGATGTGAACCGCTTTGCTGGTGCACATCCATTCTTGATTGTTTGCTTTTGGCTGGCCAATTACCTTAGAAATACATTTGTGAGGACTTTGGAGTCAGTGGAGACATAGGTTGCACACAAGCGCATCAGTGGGCACTTTATGCAACAGGATAGTCATCTAGTGTCCTGTGACTTTTGTTTCTTTGCTATCTCCCTGGGCACTCTTCTTTAAGCCTTGGCTCTCCTTTTAAGGTAAGAACTATAATTTGTGTACGTGCACCAACAAAATGAAGTCCCAAACAAGTCATAGGACATTGCTGAGAAGCGCAGATGCATTTGGTAAACGTGGAGTCAGAACCAACATCAGTACAGCAACTGTGAAATGATTGCAGCTTCAGTGGCCCACTGCAAATAAAACCAATTTTGCACAAACGGAAATCTCTGTTTTCTTTCCCATCGAAAGTAGTAAAATTGCGCCTCTTACCTCACCAATGACTATCAATGAGTCAGCTGAACAGTTTCAATCTAGCACCACAATAATAACTCGCTACTCAAGTTCTGTGTAGGTCTTAGGCATGCATGTTTGGGCAGGTCCGCAGGTGATGTGTCTTTAGTCCTCGAGGATACTGTAATTGACATAGATCTATCTAATTCTCCAGATGTAGCAGCTTTGGTCTCCTGTTCAACAAGTGATGATGAGGGGGACGAAAGCAACATGGGTGATCTTCCCCTGTTTGTGGACAGTGATGTGGCTATTTGTAGAGGTCTTGATACCATGATGGACAAAGATGAGGCTTTGTCAACATTTGTTGACACTTTGTTAAAAATACAGTCAGAGATAAAAAATGTCTTTGACCCAGCTCTTTCATAGGATCAACCAACCCAACCTCCATGTAAACAACATGAAAAAAACACAAAACAGTAAATCTACAAAAATCGTCAGGACTTTGTCCACTTTGGTGCATGACGCTGATCTATCACCAGATTTGGCTCCATGCCATTTTATCCAGTCGAGGAGGGTGGTGTCAAGGAAAGGAGTCGGGATTATGAAGAAATCTTTGTCTCCCCCTCATCTGTTTCTCCAGCCGCAACATCTCTAGGTGCATAGTCTCCAAAACATTCTAAAAGTGTACAATTTGCACCCGTTTCTCCTGTTAGAATCACATTACACGAAGGACTAGTAACCAAAGCATTACCTTGTACAGTACAGGTTTCGTAAGGGGCACAAGTTACTCCTTGTGGGAGGAACATGATAACTAACTTTTTCCCAAATGGAACTGTGTGTCGTGTTGCTCTAAACGGCTCATTTGTGCCAAATCTACTGCAAAAACCTAAACTAAATCCATTAAAGGACAGTAGACACGTAACAGCTAAATCACCATTGTCTACTGTTACAGGATCTTCACCTTTGAAACAGTTAAAAGACAAAGCTGATGCCCATGAAGGGAAACACCTCAACCTCGATATCAGTATTTTTTTCAAGAATTTGGGGACTTGGGCAATAATAGAGGAAACAAATCCTTCATCACAAAGCCCTTTCCTTAACCGGTCACAATTTATGGCAATTTTTCAGGAAATTCCTCAACTAATTTGATTGTTTCTAGTGATATCAAGCATATTGATAGGCAACAACATAATCAACATATTGGGCATTGATTAAACTTTCTTCTGTTTTTGTGACAGAAGTGTTAATGTTGCCTGCCTCACTCCTTCTACCTTTGTGATTATCGTTGATTTTGTGCTGAACAAGCTAAAATATGGCACAGAGGGTTACCTATGCGCAATCCCCCTCTGCTGATTACCAAACTGAGCGTGCATCATTACGTGCTTCCCAAATTAATAAATATAAAACCACTGTAAATTACCAGGTAGAGGAATGTTGGCTGCCAACTCGTATTACTAATGATGAAAACGGACATCCCATGTCTGTCAATACTTTGGAATGGATTTTGTGGAACACAGATGGGTTTCAGTGTTTTCTTCATCATCCCGTGCGGGTCGCTACATTAGCATCAAGCAAGGGTTCCTTTTTCAGGAAGCGTAGTGTGTTTCTCCCTTCTGCATAAGCAACTTGCAGACAGCGCACAATTCTGTGACATCTTCCCATCGTGGCAGACAGAGTGGTGGTCTCGCGATCAGAACCAGATTAGTGCACTCACTGGAAATCTTTTCTTCTACTAGTTCTTCACCTTACGTTCTACCTCCTATACTTAGTGTGATTAATCTGTATGACCCACCTGCGTGAGCAAATTGGGACATTTAGCTTTTGGCACAGAATTATATTTGTCCTACAAGGTAAATGTGTAGTGTAGCAATGCATTGTAACGGCACTAAAAAAAGAATAAACAGCCCCATGACAAGATAATTGCACAAAAAAAAATAAACCTTTGCAAAGCTAGAAATATGATTAAAATATAACATTTTACTTGTGATAAACGGTCCTGTGTATGAAATGTAGCAACTAAATACAGGATCTGGCATAAACACCATAAGTTATCACTTATACATTCAAATTGGCTCCAATTGTGTAGATGGCTGAAATTGCATGATAGCAAACATTTCTGGGCAACATTTCATGAGTCTAAGAAAGTTGCCACTTCAATTGAACTTAATACAGTACCTGAAAGCAAATGGTCGGAGCATATTGAGAAATGATACTATGACTGTGAGGCCTCTTTTGAATGCTTGATACCGTCGGTGGCAGTACGGCCAACTTAAATATTGACGAAGAACTACGGCTGATTATTATTAAGAAATTTAAGAACTCTTGTGCACCGGCCCTGATTGTATACCAAATTCAGGATTAAAGGACCATCCTGAATTCTTGGCTGCATAGTTTGCGCAACTCTATTTTGGTCCACATATTTAAGAAAGAGGATAGGGTGAACCCTCAGAATGATAGGTTACTTGCAATAATGGACACAAGCCAAAAGACCTCTGCTACAATTCATTTGCGTAAATTAACTAGGTGGGCTGATGATAATGCAATTTTTAGTCTTTTTTCAGTTGGGTTTTAGAAAGAACTATAACACTGTCACTAATATATGTACATTACAATACTTAATTGCAGAAACGACGAACCCAAACACTCCATATTTATATGGATGTTTCACAGAGTTCGGTAAGGCTTTTGAACTTGTCCCTCGCACATTGCTGTTGCTAAAACGTACTGCCTCGGGTATAGAAGAAAATATGTTACACTACATCCAGAAATTGCATACCAATACTCCAATTACAGTTAGACTGAATCTTGATGGTCTTTAAATTAAAACTCAAAAGACAAACAGCGGCTTAAAGCAGCGGAGTGTGTTGGGCCCAATATTATATGACCTCTTTTCAGTGGATCTGAGC
This sequence comes from Ambystoma mexicanum, assembly GCF_040938575.1. Taxonomy (NCBI): domain Eukaryota; kingdom Metazoa; phylum Chordata; class Amphibia; order Caudata; family Ambystomatidae; genus Ambystoma; species Ambystoma mexicanum. The sequence goes on from NC_090926.1 coordinate 974,186,180, forward strand.
TTAGCTTTCAGATGACTTAACAACTTTCCTCCTAGGATAAATGGCTTGCAGACACCTTGACTGTCTTATGCTGATGATATCATTTTGTTTGATCTCACCCCCATCGACTTACAGCAATCAATAAATGCTTTAGCAGAATATGCAAGTACCAATATTATGGTGATTAATACGTCCAGGTCTAAATTGTGATGCTTAAGTAAAAAAAGTATAGACAAGGGGAAATTTCTATGGTACATCGATGGTAATCGCCTCGGGAGAGTAATTGAATATATTTATCTGGGTTTCACAGTAACTTCAAGTCCCAGTCTAATATACTATCAGGAAAAGACATACTTCCAAAGCCTGGAGAAATTGACTTGCAATAAAACATTATTTTGTACATCAAGGCATTAACAATATTGAAGGGCTCTTGCAGATTTACCAATCAAATATGGTACCTCCCATACTTTAAGGTTTGGAAGCCTTAAATTCAAAGCAGATCTCCTGGCTAAAACAATTCGAAGGCAAACTCTTGAGGTCTGTCATCAATCTGCCAAATTCAGCACCCATCTAGGCTTTGCAGCTCGAGTTTGGTATTACGTCACTTAAGACTCGATGCTATGTGCAAATAACTCTCCTATACGCCAAATATTTGGATTGTAGCCAAGTTTCTAATGAGCTACTGCAGCTATTGAGTAGAAGAGCTGTATATCTCGAACAAAATAGTTTTATCATCGGGCTCAAGGTAACTGCATCAACATTTATAGCCAAATTAGATCTTGAAAATGATATGTTAAAAATTGACCCAAGCTATGAAACTAAAATAAAAAAGAAAGCCAGGGACTGGGACAATCGAACAGATGTTGACCAGTTGCACTGTTAGCCAGATATGGAGACATGGCTCGATACAGTTTTAAAATTAATTCTCCGTCTCTGTTTTCCTACCTGACTAAGCTGGGCTCTATAGAACTTAAACGTTTTGCATTGTATTTGCGGCTGAACCTATTGCCCACTAAGGATCATACTGGTGCATGGCATAAAACACCTCACGGGAACCGGCTATGCAGACCTTGTTTGGCTCATATAGAAACTTGTCGACATGTTCTGACTAGTTGAGCAACATTGCACAATTTATATAACGTTGTCTGTAACATCGAGGATTGCTCAAGTGATGAACTCTGGTCCACTTTAGTTAGTGCAAGATCAACTGTTATTGTGGCTGCTGCTTTTTATATATAGATGGAAGCGTCGAAGAAATGTTTAAAAGTATAAACTGTGTTGTTTAGACCTGATGTCATCTGATTTTATACTTATAATGTTTAATTGATTTTATATTTTGTTCTTCCTTAGATTAATTTTATCCATCAGTGGTATTTATATATTTATTGTATTAATGTTCACTTGGAATTCCTATTAAATGGGCCTAAAGTTTTTTATTTAACTAAGTGCACAATAAATACAAATAATACAATAAAATGAAGAAAAAAAACTGCACACAAAGCAGACGCATGCAGGCTTTTACAATTGATTCATGTTCAGAATGAAATGTATGCAGTGTATCCTAAATGTGAGACAACAGTCTACCGGAAACACAATTAGCTGCAGCAATGCACTCCCAAATAGTCCTTTGTGCTAAAGGACCACACCTAGATATGCATAATGACATGCTACATTCTAAACTGCCCGCAGACAATTGCGTTTTCCCAACAGAACATGTTATTATTGCCTGTTTCAACAATGCCATGCCAGTGTTCTACCCTACCTGGTAATGTTAATGTTAAGAGAGTCTTCCTCTTTTCTGCCATCCAATGGCAAACACAGTGTCTAATCCTGTAGTTGTTTGGGTACAGTGCGGCGCTCTGCTTACCCCATGTCATCCTATTATTCTTAGCTTTGAATGCAGTCTCTCCGGTGCAGGCCTTGCCATATTTTCCCTTTGATTTATTCCCACATTTTCACTTTAGCGAGAGTAACCTCCCTCTCTACCCTGGAAGACTTTTACTCCTACATAAATGAAGGGGTTTGCCCATGGTGGTGAATCCATTTCTTTACTCCTGCATCAATAACAGGCATGGTCATAAATCTTCTGTACACTATTTAAAATGTGTCTTTTAGTGTGTAGAGATGCAGAGAGAGAGTTAGAGAGAGAGGGAGAGTGTGTGAGAGATAGAGATGGAGAGAGATAGAGACAGAGAGAGAGATAGAGAGAAAGGCAGAGAGAGAGAGAGAGAGAAAGAGAGAGAGAGAGAGAGAGCGAGAGAGCGAGAGAGAGAGAGAGAGAAAGAAAAAAGACAGACATGGAGAGCTGGAGGGCTGTATGCTAATGCTTGGGGGTTTGGAAAGTGAATTTGAGCTTTCAGATGAACCTGGGGACCAAGGAGGACTTTCAGAACATTGTTGCCTAGGGCGATTACAGGGGGTATGGCTGGTTCAAAACCTACAAAACAGCATATTTCAGTTTGTATTCTGTCATCTCGAGTGGGATGAGGATGCCCACATCTAGGCCCTGAACCTGTTGCATTGTTGATGAGGGGGATAGCTCAGGGGCAACACATTTGTCTTGGAAGCTAGACAACACAGAGCAACACAGGTTCAAATCCTGATCATGCACTAAGAACCCAATCTCTGGTATTAAGCACGTTATAAAAGAACAATTATAATATGGGTGTATATAGTGTGAGTCTGGCTAGAAAGCAACAGAGTGATGTACAAGTAATTTGGGGTTAGCAGAGGTCAGGGAAAGGAATGTTGAAGATTATAGTTGCTTACATATCACTACTACAGTGGGAGTATATACCTAGGAGTAGCAGATCCTAAGTGACCCCTAGGTTTTTCCTGAAGGGAATGGCTTTGATACCCTAACTGAACTTCAGGAGTGCGAGAGTGTTTCTGAATGAGGTCAGGATAGTATTATAGTAAGTCAGGTGAATGAGGTCCTGGTTTTCTCTTTCATGCTAGTTTAGTCCTAAGCCTGGCAACATTGTGGCTCCTAAAGGGTGCACCCACCAGAGTCTAGGCAATGAGTGATATAGCATAATGGTATTTGGTCAGAGATTGCCTTGTATGACAAGGAAAGGAAGGTTAGTGATTGTCCAGTACTTATCAATGTCATGTGGGTCACACAAAAGATGTACTGGTTTTCCCACATTGTGGCAAAGACTATTGCTGGTCATCCAGTCTTGTATATTCCTTACGTGTTTGCTTCTGATAGATGGTTTGCCTGTCCCATCCTTTAGGCAAGTCAGGATTTGGATGTCATCCGCACATACATGAAATGTTGTTCCTGAAGATCCCTTTGCCGGGATGTTAGAAGTGATCACCGTGGGACCCCACATCTCAGCAATTAGAGGTGTTTGGCTGTGTGCTTGCTCAGAAATAGCCTGTCCAATTCAATGTCATCCATGATCTCATGCACCACTGTGTCATAGGACGAGGGTGGCTCTTTAGTTGACATCAATTGTTGTCAAAGTCTCCTCCCTGACGCTTGACAAGTGTGTTTCACAAGGTCTCAGTGGTTGCCACCAGAATGGAAATCATGCAGAAGAATAGCGCTTTCAAGCTAGCTTGTAGAGTCGGGACTGAGCAATACCATTGCGTGGCTCTGTCGGCTCTTACCTTTATATATTAACATGGAACCATACAAAACTGACAATGTACACGTTAGCTAAACCTCCCTGCACCGTCTGTGTTTCACGTGCTGTGTATAGCGTTATGATTGTGATGGCTGAAAGTCTTGACACTTGCAACTCAATTGACCAATTCAAAAGAAAATGGGTGACTTTTCTTATGTTTGCACCTTAGCATGACAAGCATCATTTTGCTGCAGGTCGCAACATCCGTAAACTGGAAAGAACCTGGAAAGCCTCAGGGCATTCAAACAGTGTAAGGTGAAATGCACTTAGGAAAAAAAGCTTTTATTAAACCTAACCTTTCAGATTCTGTGAATAAACCACATTTCCATGCATAACTGTTACTTAAATCCTCCTCCAGCAACAGCTTTGCATTGTAATTTTTTATCCAAGACAGCAACACACATTCATTGATAGAGTGTCAATTTCGGATAGTCCTTGATTTTTAAAGCAGCAGCAGAGCAAAGAACACATAGCTCTCAACTCACACGCTTTTGGCGGGTGTCACCCGCCTTGTAAAGAGCTGACTCACCCGCCAAGCCTCCTGCACACCCATTCATTTTAATGGGCTCTCAACCGCCAAAAACAAACTGCAACTGCTCTTTGCCCACCCTACCAAAAATAAATGCGGATTGAAAGTGTATTACTACTGGATTTTCCCAAACATTTAAATCCTCTTTAAATCCTCTTTAACTCCACAAACTCCCATTGTACTCAGTGGATTGCTTTTGGCTTCCTTTTGGTTTAATGCACCCAGAATATGTTAATTAGAAATCCTCACTGGAAAGTAATCCGTAAACATTCCAAGCAATCAAATCCCCAAACAATCGAGTAAACATCAAAAAGCAATTCAATCCACAAACAATCCACTAAAATCCAAAAGCAATGGATTGCATTTGGCTGCCATTTGGCATAATGCACCCGAAATACGTTAATTAGGAATCCTTCCTGGTAGAAGCAATGTTATCCCATAAAATTCCTATAAAAAACCAAAAGCAATACAATACCAAATAATCCTATAAAAATCCAAACGATGTTAACTATAACCCTGAAAAGAAACCCTCCAGAGGGATTACACTGATATGGTCTTAGTAGTCATTTGGGTACAATGACATGAAAGTCGAGCAATGTGAATGGGATATTATCCATTTAAAATAAAATAAGAATTAACACCTGCTTTTTACTCAATTTTATTTATTAAGGGACACAATGTGGTTCAACCTGAAACTGCCTGCCTGGCAAACCCTGTACTCGGAGACTGTTCTGTATCCATACAGCCAGTCCCACTAACAGAACTTGTAACCTGATGTCTCCACTTACCTTGCACTTGCCACCTGCTGGCCGATACTTTTACTTATTGTTATTATTCTATTCCCATGTACTACACTGTCCCTCCTCCCCCGACACTTTCCCCTACCCCCATTCCATGCACTTGCAAAATATGAATGACACTTGGCCTAGTCCTCCCCCCACACTTTCCCCTACCCCCATTCCATGCACTTGCAAAATCTGAATGACACTTGGCCTAGTAGAATCGTTGTCTGTCCTCCCTTCGTTTCCCCTCCCTTGCCTCATCACACCTTGATACACTTGTGTATAGGCGTGTTATAAATGCAATATGATATCATAACTGTGTACATAGCACACAAGGATGTCTGTACAGTCCCAGAACTGGGTGCTTTACAATTCGAGTGCATGCACGTATTAAAAATGTTTTATTTTTCAATCAATATCAGCCAGGGAGTCAAATGAGGACCCAGGTTAAGCCCAGAGAGCAAGGAAGTCAGTTGGGGAACCCAGCTCAGGGAGCAAGTGAGTCAGCTGGAAGTCTAAAGGGGCCACAGAATCAGACAAATGAGTCAAATGGAGACCCAGGGCAAGGGTGACAGAGGGACTCAGGTGGGGGCCCATGCACAGACCTAGCCCAAGGAGCAAGAGAGTGAGGGGTGTCCCAGGATTAACCTAGGGAGCAGAGGAGAGGGAAGACATATACCCATTCCCAGGCGCAAAAGGGGAGGTATACCGGCCCATGGAGCAAGATAGTCGGAGGGTGGAGAAGACAAAGCCATGTGTTGGAGTAAGGGGTAGGAGGGGACTCAGCAGGAATGCACAGAGCAAGAGGGAGAGGGGGGTTAAAATAAGCCCAGGCAGCAAGGGAGCATTTCATAATGCAATAACTGAATGTTTTGAAAAATAAGAACGATTTTAAATTCCTTAAATTGCAACAAGACTTACCTACAGAAAGAGAAGTCGGGTGCCTTCCGCTTCAGTGGGTAGATCCCAATTTTATTTGACAGTGCTTTTCAATACTCAACAGCAGAGAGTTACGCAAAACTCATTTACTTTGCTTTAATGTCTACATTTTCAAAGCATCACTGACTAAAATAAAAGCCACATATTCCGAAAAAACACACCATATTGTAGTCTTAAAACACAAATAAGACCCCGTCCAAAATGAGATGCAGGAGATTACACACCTCATATTCCACCAGTATGGCAATCATGGTTTCATAATAAAAGTGTAGCACCCTAATTGTTTATCAAAACATTATAACACTTCTCCTATTAGCCATTGGAAGAGTCACTCTGCCACGATGGCCGTGCTTTTTACCTATATTACAGCCTGTCTTCTACTCCCAAGTCAAAAAGGGAAGATCTCCCTTGAAATATTCTGAAGTCATGGATGACTCCATCCTGGAGTCATCCATAGCTAATTTGGGGAATTCATCCGATGTCATCCTTACCTATGTGTATAGACTGAATTATTTAAATAAGATAACTCTAGCGTAATCACAATAACTACCCCCAGTAGAGTTCCTGATTACTTGACTGGAAATTGGGATGATTTTATACTACTTCAGGATGACTCCATGACAACTACAGGATGGGTTTGGGCTTTGGGATTACTCCACGCCAACTTCATGATGGGATGCAATCACAGCAGGATGATTCTAGGACTTCTGAAATGGGCTAGTCCATAATATACCCTAGATATATATACTCTGCATAACACTTTAATAATTGATGCTGAAATATACAATAAAAAAGGGTTTTGTTATAAAAAAAGCTTTATTTTATATACAGTAAAAGAACATTCACTGTTTAAATATTCATTGATTTCAAACACATAGTAAGAGCCTTATTGAGTGAAATCCCCCTCTGCCAACCCACTCTTCCCCTATGCCAAACCTCCTAAGTACACATATCCCTCGTTTTCCGATAATCCCTTCTCCTTCAACCTCCTACTAACCTGTGTTTTTTCTTCAAATAAGGACTTTTGCAATCAACCAAATTCTCCTCACACTCTGCCAAAAATGCTCTCAGGCAAGCCAATGACCACCTCGAGGCCTTATGCAGAGACCCCTGACCCACCACTTAGACACTAAGGCATGAACTTTGAAAACTGCATCAATAACTCAGAGAAGGACTATTCTTTCAGCATACAGGCCCCCATGAACAAGCAAAAAAACAACACCAAGGAACACCCCCACACACACACACTCACCCCTTTATGCTCACACATTCAGATCTACCCAGAGACACACGCAGACCATTCAAACGTCTCCACACACTTGTCACCAGTCCCCCAAATTCACATCCACCCACAAACAGAGCACCACCTCACCCCACACAGCACCCCTACACACACAGCACTAGCCGCCCACAGTCAGACCCACCACTCACACTCAACACCCAGGAACCACCCACACACTGCACCTAACCTCCACTATTGTTTTCCAACTGCCCAGCTTCTTCGTGAAATTGCCCTCATACCTCTTCTCATCCAACTGCACCCCACCCCTAACCGCCAGAACCCCCATTAGCCCACTGCCCCCCCATCAAGGACTTCCCCCGCCCTAAGCCATCCCCCTCAAGCACTCACCACCCTTAGCCCTCCATTCCCCTACTGCATTAACCGACCTACCCTCCAATGATACCCCAAACCTTCACTCTCCCCCATGTCTCTCCTGCCCTTAAACATCCCCAAAGGCACTCCTGTCCCCTTATCCATCCCCAAACTACGTGTGTGTCCTTAACTCCCTCTTAATCCTGTCTCAATACTTCCAAACTCTTAACCCTCAACCCAAAAGACTCCATGTTTAACCCTCTCCACTCCAGAGACTTCCACCCTGCTCTTATGTCTCGGACCCCAAAGATTTCCACTCAACTTAACCTTTGTCCCCTCCAAAGACTTCCACCAAACTCCTAATCCCCCACACCAAGCACTTCTACCCACTCCTAACCATCTCACCAAGGTCTCTGCTCACCCCCTTATCCCTTAGTCAAAACATGCACCCCCCTTAATAGAACTGCCCTTGGACTTACCACCTTAACCAAATACTCAAGGGCTGTCTTCCCACACTCAGCCGCAAATGTACCCCCATACACCCCACCCAGCCCAAAGGACGCCTACCCCCTCACTACACTTGGCCCCAAGGACACCCCCTATCACTACACTCAGCCCCAAGGGTGCCCCATCACTACACTCGGCCCCAAAGGCGCCCCTCCCATCACCACACTCTTTTCCAGGGACACCATCCCATCACCACACTATGCCCCAAGGATATTTCCATATCACCACTCAGCCCCCAGGGACACCACAGCCATCACCACACTCAGCCCCTAGGGGTCTAGGGACACCGCTCCCATCACCACTCTTAGCCCCAGGGACACCACCACTCAACACCACAGACACTGCCAGAGAAACCAGCCTCTGCTCCACGGACACCCCATTCTCCCACAATCTGTACCCGCATTACATCCACCCCACAGGACCAAGGGCATACGCATAGGACCACCCCACAGATGGCTCACTTCCAAACCCAGGTCAGGACTCTCTCCACACTCAGTCAAGACCCTCTCTCCTGCCAGTACGATTTTGCTCTGCTCCCACACTGCAAATCTTCATACCAATCCCCTCCCCCACACCCATCGAGCCCCCTCATCTTGTCGAGCACATCCCATCTCTGGAGATCACTTAACTGCTGCTGTGCTGGCTGGCTGCGGTGTATAAATCCATCAAAGTAAAAAGAAAATGTTTACCTTGTGGCCATCTGTGCGCAATTTCAGTAACAGAGCGGGCTGCTGCATACGATATGGCTGCATTGTCATGGCAGCAGCAAAACAAAGAAAACACACTTCCGGAGAACTGCATGCCCGGCAGGGCTGCAGGTAGCGCATGGAATGCTCGGGGCTGCAGGCAGCGCATGGAATTCTGGGGGCTGTAGGCAGCTATTCCGCAATCACTGAATTTATGGTGCAGGTGTGTCATTTTGGAAATGTTTTAAAGCTTAATTTTCCGGTAGCACAGTGCAACATTGTTGTCCTGGGAATAGCTACTGACGTGCTCAGACTCAGAAGAACATTTCTTTATCCAGGTAAAGTGATACTTTCAACAGGAATGTCAGAAGCTGAAAGCTGGAAAGGTAGTTCAGCAGGTTGTGTTACTGTTGCTAAGATCTCGGGTTCAGCGTGTATCTCCTATGGGTTTTTCCATTTTTTTTTCACCTGGAACTGCTATAAAATGTGTTGCTAATCCCAATTATCATTATCTTTTATGAAATATATATATTTTTTATTGTACAATAATTACCACGGAGTGCTTGCGTTCCAGCACCCTTCTACTAACGTTATTTAGAACCCCTGCTACTCAGTAACACAGAACCACAACGTCCAATTTAACCCCAGCAAGTCAATCACCCAGATCCACAACACAACCTCATGGGCTGGGAGGATAGCTCAAGGGCGAAGCGTTCGTCTTGGAAGCAAGACAATGCAGAGCAACACAGGTTTGAATCCCGGGTCCACGCTTAGAAACTGGTTCTCTGTTATTAAGCATGTTATAAAAAAAATATTATACATACATTATGCCACCATCACCAATTTCACCACAGCAGCTCACTTGGGCAACCCAAACACCCTACCTCACCACAGCATCTGACCCCATTGTCCCAAGTAGCTACCCCAGTAAAATCAGATCTGCCTAACTTCTGGGACCTGCGGATGCCCCCTCCCCCAGCCTCTGGGTTTCCAAGCTCTTCTCGAGGTTTCATATGTAGGCAGGTCTGCAGTAAATCCATCACCCAACCATATTTCCCAACATCACCCTGCATTGCTCTGCAGGACCCTCACCACCCACATTGCCAACAGCAACTCAGCAACTCCACCACCCAAGCCATATGCCTCTCAACCTTTCAGAAGACAGGTGAAACAAGATGATTTTGTTTTGAATGTCTGAGAGCCCAGTGAATTATATGGACAGGTAAGAGGCTTGGTGGGTGATTTAACTATTTCCATGGTAGTTGACACCATTCAAAACATGTGAATGTAGAGTTATGGCCAAGCACACCCACCACCATATCCACCAAAACACACCCACTACCCAACCTCATTCAAGAACACTACTGTTTACCCCACTATCCATTCTCACCAAAGTGCCCATCACTCAATCTTACCCAAGCACCCTCACCACTCAACATAATCTTAGAGCACAATGTATCCAATTCCACACCCCACCATCACCTGTGCATGTCACTCCAGTTCCCACACTTGCTGAGCTCCCCAGCACCAGACCTAACTGTGGCACCTCTGCCAAGAACTCCACCAACCAACATATCTGTTGCAGCCTGTCTGCATCTGGCGCATTGCTGCATGACTGTGCGGAGCTGATGGTTGTGGTTGCGCCCTGTGGAACATCATGGGGCTGGGGCGTCACTATCCGGCAGAACATATGGCAGAGCTAAGGCATGCCATACAGAAGCACAAAACAATGTGGCAACCCAGAAAATAAAGGGTCCAGCTTCTCAACAAAGCTCCAGCTGTTGCTTGGTGTTGATTGTTCCCCATTCCACCTGCTCTTGACTCCTGGTTCCTCTGACCCCATCTGGCTCCTGGATTCCCTTTGGAGTATTTCTTGGATTGGTTGATTCCTGGTACTAAACTGTTGCGTTGGATTTTGGACTGGCCTAGTTTCCCTTCGGATTGATTTGTCTTCTGGGACTGAACTGCTGCAATGAATTTTGGACTAACCTTGATTCCCTTTGGATTGTTGCTTGGTTTAATTTGTCTTTTGGTATTGATCTAGATCAGCTGCATTTGATTTTTGGCGGGCCTGGATTTCCCCTGTGATTCACTGAATCTGCTGGTGCCTTACTGGTCCCACACACATCACCTCAGGTATTCCATTTGAGCCGGTTAAGAGTAGGTCTTTACATACTCTGTATAACCTGTCGTTGCCTTCTTTTTCAGTTTGTGGGGACCTTCCTGTTCCCCTCCATATCTTCCATTCTAACCGGTGACCCCTTTTGGTCATTTGTCAGAGGGATTCCTTTATGTAGAGTAAGTTTAAATCCCATCCACATGGGCCTGGCTCCGAAACCTGACAATCACCTCAGAGCCTCATCAGGCTCGCGTCTGCCTGTATTCTGGCCACCCGACTACCAGCATCATGAGGGTCTAGTGAAGGTGTGATATGGAGCCGAGTCATGGCAATGGGAAACACTTGAAACACAACGTTAGAAAAAGTGGCCCTTCATGCTTCGTGTCGAAATGTGTCTGGTCAGCATTCTTCCAAATGCTAAAGTGAGTAGCTTTCGCTGTTCGGCAATTGTAAAGAAAGGTCCGTCTTTGATATTCTCCGGTTCTCGATATTCTGTTATGTATGTGCTACCTTGCTATCTAGTTTATGCTTGCATGTGTGCTTAGCAAGCCTATTCAGGCAAGATATTTTTTTACAAGACAAGGCCAGGCAGTGGTGCAATACCATTGAGCTGACTGGGCTTCAACCCTCCGCATACCTCCCAATATATTTTGGGTTATGTTGACTCGACATGGCTGACCTACACAGACATTGCCGGACAGAACAGGATACAGATGTTAAATGATGCCTTCCAGTTCCCCTCCATATCTTCCAGTCAAACCAGTGACCCATTTTGGTCATTTGTCAAGGGTGGAAGGGTGTTTTATGTAGAGTAAAGAGACTAAATCCCAACGGCATGGGCCTGGCTTCGAAACCTAACAAACTCCCCAGAGCCTCACCACCAACCGCCCCAAGAACCTCACTCCAGTGCTACACCACACAAACTCCTCAACACCTTACCATAACTAACGCCTGCAACCTGTTAGTTGCAGGCATTAGTAAGTAGAGAGTGAAACATAAATCTTTGCACCGCCAAATCGATATGACCTAGATTAAGAAACAGTGTATTCTTTTAATTGGCTAAGGAAACCCACACAGCTTGCAAATTGTTGTCACCATAATTTCATTGTGCATTCTACTACTGACAACTTTTGAAATTAAAGTGTGGAGTAAAAAAAAAACTGCTTTAAGAAGAACGGTGCTATTAATGTATCTAAGTATCCAGGATGTTAAGTAAAAGAAATGTTAACTTCTGCCAAATGTGTTTTATGAAAGGAAAATGACAAATATGAAATAAAAAGAACTGTAACTGTGTTATATGAGATTTGTATAGTCTTATTTTTTAAAGCAAAACATCCTTTCAAATTTAATGCATACCAATTTCGTTTGAAAAGAATGCTGTCTGGCTACATCCTATTTGATTATTATTGAATGTATTAAGTGCTTGCCATGCTTCAAGAAACAGCAGAGCACTTTACAGAGGTATACAACAAAACAGATGCATAATGGAGTACTTTTCAGAGGTAACAACAGAACAGATATACAGCCGGGGGTGTTATACAGAGGAGCAAAGAGGAGGGGTACAGCTGTACCGGGTGGCACGCAGGAGACAGGTGGCCACCGTCCAGCGAGTTAGGTGGTGCAATGGGAGATGGGATGGCCGAGTTGTTAGCCATTTCTTATACCCATTGCTGCAAATTGGTATACCCTGAATGTTAGCGAATAGGCATTATTTACTGGAGAAATTAGTTAAGCACAGTTGGACTTGTAATTTGCACCAATAACATGCAAAATAAATAATACCTAAACTCTGCGAAATGTTTAACCAGATCAAAATGCTAAAAAACTGCAACCGACTTTGAAACTAGTTTGACATTATTTTTCCAACATTTAAATGCAGTAAAAATGTGTGCATATTTTATTAGATTGTTTTTACAGAGATACAAGTTGGAAAAAATCCAAAATAAATCTTCCAATGTATCCTTGCTTGTAAAAGAACTAAACCAAACTAAATTCAGTAAACATGTGTAGTGTTGCTGGATTGGTTTTATTGAGAAACAAGTTGAAACAATCCTTGCTTGTCAAAAAACCCAAAATAAATCCTGTAAAAATGCGTGCCTGCCAACACGTGTTAGTGGATTGTTTTTACTGCAAAACAAGTCAGTAAAAATCCTAAATAATCCTCCAACCCAAGACATCCTTGCTTGGAAAAATCCCCCAAAAATCCAAAATAAATGCAAAAAAAATCTGTAGCTTGAAAACAAGCCAGAGGAAATCCATTCTACCTCGCCTTGCCTCTCCTAAAGACCCTCCTTCCCCACCTTGCCCTTCCTGATTTATCTGGGACATTAGTCACGGGACCAGAATCTTACAGAGGGTTCGGAGAGCTTACAGTTATTAGCAGAGTCTTCCTGGGCCTCATTTGAATCAGCAGCAGAGTAAATTACACTTGTTGAGTGCCTGAAACTGCTGTTTGCCCAAAACAGCCCAATTCAACCTTCCATTCATTTTGGGCTCTTTCTCCATTCTCCCTCGCTGACCCCCTCCACCAGACCCACCTTCCCCAGACCCACTGCCTGCCTCTCCTTCACGATTGGTCTGTGACCTTAATCACGGGACAGGAACTCCAAAGAGGGTTTGGAGACTCTCGACGTAGTGTTCCTCGGCCCTATTTAAACCAGCAGCAGAGAAAAGAACACTCAGTGTGTGCCTACAACCTCAGTTTGCCTACAACCGTCCAATTGCACCCTTCATCCATTTTGAGCTTTCTCTATCCTCACCCTCGCAATTCCTCTCCTCCAGCCCTTCCTTCCCCACAAACCCCTGCCAGACTCTCACTTTCTGATTGGTCTGTGACTTTAGTCACTGGACCAGAACAATGGTTCTACACAGGCTTTCACAGGGCAGCCTTCCCTGGGAAGTTCCAATCCCCTGTTTGAGCCAGTTTGTGCCAGGAGTCTAACAAAGCATCCTACTGCTACAACCAGGTAAGGTTGCAATAGTAGGTGCTCAGCCATCAATGAGCCCCCTAAACTCTGCCACTATGGAATTATATTACATTATTATCACCTGAACCTGCCATCTTGTTGAACCTGCTGTTGTGTATGGATGTGTTAGTGTGTTGACGCTTGGCATTGTTTTAAATTGTGCTTGGCTCTAGAGTTTTCATAATGTGTTGACTACTGCCATTGTTTTAAATCTTGCTCTGCTCTTTTGTTCTGTTACTGTGTTGATCCCTGGCATTGTTTTAAATCTTGCTGCAATCAGAAGTGTTGCTAGTCGCACCATTAGAGTATAGCCACTGCCAAATCTAGGCAGACTCTCAGAGTATAGCCAATCTTGAATACATGTGAGATATACAATGTAAGAACTATCAAATCTAGAAGAACTATTAGAGCACAATCACTGTTGAATTTAGGATAACATTCAGAGTATAGTCACTCTTGAAAACATGGGAGGTGTACAATATAACCACTGTTGCATCTAAAAGAAGAACTATCAGAGTATAGCCACTGTTGAATCTAGATGATCTTCACAGTACCATCACTGTTGATTTTAGGAGCACTCTCAGAATATAGTCATTGTTGAATCTAGGAGAAATTAAGAGTATAGCCACTGTCAAATGTAATGGCTACTGTTCTGTACATATATCATTTACAATGCAACTGCTGTTGAACCTAAAAGAACTATCAGAGTATACACATGTAGAGGAGGGCGGAGCGACCTCTGACGGGCCTATGGGATCAGAGCTCACCCTCAAGTACTTTAAGACGAGATAGCTGCACCTTAAGGAGGATGGGGTGCAGGATTCTCTTACTCCAACACCAATCAATAAGGAAAACTCAAATGGTTGGGCAAAGGGGAGTCGGATTAATGACAAGTACAAAACATGGGAAACATTAGGAAATCATCAGTGATGCAATCGCCCGTCTTGCTTCAACTTCCCCAATCGTCATTCAAACAGCAATTTTTATAGGAAATATCCATCATCTTTGATGTGTAACACTCAATAGTTTGTCATGCAAGTCTATTGGTTGGAAAAGTATAGGTACTATAACTGTATTTGGTAACGTGGTGTGAGGATTGGGTAACTCTTATCGGGTGGGCGTCTATGCCCATCCCTCTACATCACTCGTGCTAGACGTCACTACAAGTACGACATCTCGTTGGTTCTACTAGCTATAGGACCCTAGATTACTTGGTCCATTGTGATTGGGTTGGCTACAACCTTAGGCATAAATCTCCACTTTAATTAGCAACTTGCAGAATGGTTACCCAGATGCGGCATGCCCCAAGATTCACCCTGCCTCCCTTCCAACAATCAGTACTTTATGGCTATGTGTCAATTAGTTGGCTGAGGACGGCCTCGAAACTGTAGCTTCTTATCAGGAAACATTATGGCATCCTCTGGCTTGGGTGACATCAGACGTTGGTTCCTCTTTGCGCTTGGCTGGTCACGTGTCAGTACAATGTGAAGCTGCTTCATTTTCCATCTATTTGCGTATTTGATTCTCTCTTCGGCCTCGCCACCTGCCTGGGCCTCCTTATCTCGACCTTCACGGCAGGCAGCTATGCACTTATGTTTTGATTCTTCAGAGTTGACCTCTCCTCCCTTCCTTGGGTTGACCTTGAATTCCTAGGTCTGAGCTGCTTCTTGCTAAGTTTCGATTCTGTTGTTCTTTCTAATTTTAGCTGGAATGTGAATCTTGGCCTGTTTGACCCCTAACAGCCTGGGCTTAATTCTGCTTTTGTAAAATGGAGTCGCAATTGTATAATGTACTTTGTTGAGGTGGATATATAGATGGAGCTTGCACTCTATTATTTTACTAAGCTTAGCAAGCTGTACTGTTTTCTTAGCTTCTTGCATTACAAGCCTATGTAAAGGCGTAAGTTGATTGCATATTTACATCCTGCTTTATGGTTACGTTTCTTTATTTTTCGACATTGTCTCTTCTTCCATGTCTGTGATATCTTTGTTCTTTACATTTCGTCCTTGTGTGTCATCCTTCGATTGTCATTTAGGTCCATTCTGTACATCTGTCAGGGCTCTTGTGTCATCACTATTCGCCTTCCGTTAAGGCCCTTTGGGTCTCTTCCGGGACAGTCTGAAGGTAGTCTTCATGTCGAGTCAGCTGTTGATACGGTTGTCTCAATGGGTACTGTGCTGCCCATGGTTGTCTGGTTATTGGCACTTCAACAGGTATTTCTCTTCTGATGGGCACTGGGCAGAGCCCAAGTGTGTCTCTCTCTTGTTTTTTTTGCTCCTCATACGTCACATATATCGGTGAGTATGTTCCTGGTATTTGAAACTGGGTGGCTGGAGTGCAAGCCATAGCTGGGACCTCCTCTACACTCCCCCCTCTGGTCGGTTCATCAACCACTTCTGCTTCCTCCTTTGTACTCACCTTGCTTGGTTCTTCTGTGTTCATTTCTTCTTCATCTTCTTGGTTTGTACATGATGGTATGAATGAGTGTCTCTTTAGAGTCCAAATTTGTATCACTCCTTTCAAACGTCCTGCTGTTTTTACATGTTCGTCTTTGTTCCATGTCATTAGCTGGCACTGTCCATTTGGACTATAATAAATCAACTTTCCTTCATATTTTCTTCGTTTCCTGGGATACACAAATTGTGTACCTTCTGGCGCATATTCGCTGGCCTTCACAAATTCTCTTATTTCTTCATCAGTCAGGTCTCTGGGCTTCCAACCTGGTTTGACATCGATAATGATCTTCATTCCTATGGCTTCCTTCACAGTTTTCTGGCATTTTGAGATAATTATCTTGATAACACAAAATCCTAATAGTATCATCAGTAGCAGGGCTCCCGGGAACTTGAATATGTCTGCCATCCATTGTGGGACCCATGAGAAAAGTGTTCCAAACCAGCTGTCATCATCAACTTCGTCAGTTTTATCGATCATCTGGTTCTGTAGCTTCATTAGCATCTCTATGGCTTCTGTCAAGGTTCAGTTTCTTCATCATGAGAAGGTATAAATGTGTAACATTATTCTCTGAATTTTGCACAAACTCCTCCATCCATCACTGTGATCATGTCAAGCACATATCTGTTCTGTAGTGTCATCAGTCGGATTGCTCTTAACTCTTCCTTGATTGCATTGAATCCCTTTATTGTCGATTTGATTGTTTGCAGTAATTCCCATCTGGTGATTTGCAACCACTTAGTGTTTGCTCCAACTTGGAATCTTGGCATGATGATCATTGGGAATACATATGAGGTGAGGCTGAGGAGCCTGTGCTCATATGGGATTGCATTGAATGCTTCTTCTGATTTGGTAGAAAAGTAATTTTCTCTTTTCTTTCAGGATACCAGCTCCACAGATCTCCTTTTCCTCAGGTGAGCATCTGCTTTCGGGAAACTGTCAATATTCAGGTCACTTTTCAGGATCACTAGTGCAGGAACGTGGACATTCACTATTGTGCATATGCCTCCCCAGTTTTTTGGCAGTTTTATGTATTCTTTGAATCCATAATTACTGCAGTTCCGTGAGTCATTCCTGGAGCCTCAAAAATGCGTCCACAGTTCTGATTCTCTCCCATCTTCAATTGTGCCATTGTTCCTGAAGCACAATTTTGGGCTTTCCAGTGGCATTATCTGCAGGTGTCCTCCTCTGTCTTCAACCCATGTCAGTAATCTTGTGAGTTTCAGCCATAAAGGTTTGAACAACCTCTGTGAGTTCTCTATTGCTTCCTTAAAGGCTTCAAAGACCATCCATGCTTGGAAGATCACTACTCCTTCTTCCCATCCGTTTGGTGAAAGCACTGTTCCCCAAATCTGCATTTGGCCTCTGTTCTTCCAGTTTTTTGCCTCTTCTTGAGTTTTTCCTTGGACCTTCAGCTTTGGGTTCACGTCCCATCTGATTGCTGTTCCTTTAACTCCAGGCTTCTTGTACCTGATCACATGATTCCTTGTATGTGCTCTATTTCTCATCTTAATGTCCTGTTTATAATCATGTTCATCGTGGTAATTTGTCTCAGTTGCCCATATCAATGAGACATTCCTTCCCATGAACTGTCCTCTGGTGTTGCACATTGCTACATGTGACAGACATTGTGCTGTCGGGACCTCAATTTCTACAGCCACAAAGATCTTGGATTTCCCCATGCTGTATGGTTGGAGTGCGCATATGAAACATTCTCCTTCTGATTTCCTTCTTCCAAATTCTTTCATGTGCTGGTACCAAATGTTGTTTTCTAGATGTGCTGTGCTGTCTAGGTAGTCATTCAGTTCATTGTTATCTCCATGCAGGCTCCTGTTGATTCTTAATGTCTTTCTGTAGTTAGCTATAACTACATCTCTAAACACATCTCTGTGGCTTTCCTTGCTGGAGGACTCTCATGCATTCTGGTTGATGGAGCAGGTTTCTTTATCTGCATTGATGTGGTAGGTGGAGGTTTTGCAATTCTCTCCTTCTCTTCTTGCATTCTTTTTCTGCCCTCTATAAGTGCCTTTGTTAGCCACCAGCCTGTCACCAGCCCAGTGTATGGCTGCATCGTGGGCCTGGTACTTGTTCCTTGTGTGATTGTCAGTACAGTCTCTGCGGTTTTATTTTTCAGTTCCTCATGCCATTTCCTTGCTCTAGCTATAACCAGGAATAAATGATCTATTCAAATGTGTGTCTTTGAAGTGAATTCTCCTACAGCCACTTCTGTCTTTTTAAAGGCTTGTGTTAAGTCTTCTTTTGTTGGCTTTACTCTTGATTCTTCTCGGTTTCTCTCATTATTTTCTGGGGCTCATTGTTCGATAGGCAGTCTCATGCTCTCGATTGCCTTCCCTTGAGGTCCTGTGGCCATTGATATATGCCCTGGTTTGTGTGCATTCAGTGTTTTGGTGCGTGTAGTTGTCAGTGCTAAGTTATTATTCTTTCCGTGCTGACCCTGTCTCCAGCTCTTTTCTTTATTTGTTTCCTTAAGTGTGATTGTGTCACTGTTAATCACATTCATTTTCAGTTCATTTACTTTACCATCAGATTTTCTTGGGACTGGAATGAATATATAGGGTCTGGGTGCTTTTGTGGGACTCGTGCATACATCATCAGGTGGGTGCACTGAAATTGGAACGCTTCATGCACCATTAAAAAATGCAGCTCTGATCGTTAATGACAGCAAAATAATGATAGACACAATGCATAGATACATGATGGTACGGTACGTGAGGCTGCAGCATTTCCTTTTGGAGAAACGACGGCACCCCTCTGCTTGTGGGGGGACCTGGTTACTGTTCTGGGCTCCCATCCCACTCATAACGAAATGTCAATGTTTATTCTTTTCCTCCAATCACTTGTTCTCAAACAGTTTGTGTCATAAAGTGTCTAGTGCTTCACAAGTGTCCCCCCCTCTTGCGGGTGAAGATTGTCTCTTGATACAGGATGGAGTATCCTTTATAGACTATGGAAAAATAGTTTAGACTAACACTTCGATAAGTCACTTTTACTGCATATATTAAAAGTAGGTGAGTTCCCAGTCCACCCCCGAATCTGCTTCAGTCCTGAGGACATGCTGGACAGTGTTCAATGTGAAGAAATGGGAAAATGGCAATCAAAACAAATAAAGGTGACATTCTTGTCTCCGCTCCCTTGATCTGTCCCTCGGCAGAAGGTTTCACTGGAATCTCCTCATGTACTCTCTCTGAAATTTGGACAGCTCCACTTGAAGCATGATGCTGTGGAGGAGCGTTCCCATCTGTGCGACGTTAGCTGGATCTCTGATGAAGGTGAGGACGTCAACCTCGACAGGTCTCCCCACCATTTCTGGAAAGTCGGTTACTAGGCGGAAGAGGACGTTGTGAGCCAGTCGGCTGTCCTCAGGTGACAGGGACATTTGTCCTGCCTTGCTGGGTTCAGGATTATAGGTTCTTCCCTTGACGTGAACAATGCTTGCACTTTCCTGATCCGTGGATTGTGACCAGATAACTTAGCTTGGTCCACAGTTGGCTCAAGAGTTCAGAGTTTGCTGGATCACTAATAAAGTAAGAGTGTTGGTGGTTCTCCCAACGATTGCTTGGCACTCCTCTATGATGCGAAAGAAAAGCGTATTGGTGAGTTCATCTACTATCGCCTGTGGTGGAAGCATTTCTGTCCTTATCACTGCTATTCCGGCAGTTTAATGAAGGCTCCCACGATGATGGTAAGTAGTTGCCACATTATCTTCTTGTTTGCAGGATCCTGTGATACTGTTAACCCTCCCTACTAGTGATGGATAGGATTCCAATACTAACTAAAAGTACGTTAGCACATCCATTGTGATATTTCTGCTGGGAGACACCATGAGTGCTGCACCACAAAGGCTTGGTATTGGATGATTCGGGATACTGTGTTTAGTTCTTAAGGTACAAAGTCTTTGATCAATGTCTTTTAGAGTCTTGTTTCTCAACAATACTGGAGTGTGGGTTGATTCACAAGTTTGTGTCAACAAAACGTGTTGTAGCTTAAATGCGCAGTTTCTTCTTCACCCTGCAACTAGGATGCACAGAGTGTCCGTTTTATGTCCTTTTCCCCCTTTTGCTTAGAGGACATGTCCAATTTAAGCCACAATTTGCTAATGAGTTCTTTGTCTTGGCTTTGCTACTCATGCGTTCTTCTTCCTCATCATGGATCTCGTCTGGACCTGCTGAGGTTCTTCCCTGTTGTCTGTAGTTTCTTCGCGGTGCGGTGTAGCTAGAGGACCCTCTCCAATGTAGGGCTTAAAGTCATTGAGAAAAATCCATGCTCTCCTGCCTTGCAGTTTCACAGCTGAAGGATGCAGTCCTCTACGATGAAAGGGCCATTGAATCTTGGCTCGTCCCCCCTCTTCCTCGTGTGTTTTTTTTTACTACCAACACATCTCCAGGAAAGACGAGTGGAACACGTAGACCTTGAGCTGGGTCTGTTGTAGTATCCCCTGCTGCGTTTTGTGCTGTGCTGCACCCTTTTCATCGTCGCTGCAGTTGGTCTGAAATTACAGTAAGACTGGATGTCATGCAGTTCAGATATTCTTGTAATTTGGATCCCATGACCTCTCGGGTAGGCTGGGCATCACATCTAGTTCTGTCTTGGGGGTTTAGGGGAGTATTCATGCTCCTTCCTATTACTATCTCGTGCAGCGTAAAATGATGGTCGGAGCCTGGTTGGTTCCGAAGAGCATACAATGCCAGTGGAAGGCAGTGCAACCATCCCCACTTTAGAGAAAGCTTCAACTTGGCTATCCTTTCTTTTAACAAGCCATTGAGCCTCTCACAGATATATTACTTTTTGGATGATACGCCGACGAGAACTTGTGCTTTATACCAAGCAACACACTAATCTGTTCAAAAACTGCATTTACAAAATGAGCCCCATTGTCTGATCTCATCTCCTCAGACACCCCCCCATCTAGGGAACACTTCCCTCACCAGAAATGTGGCCGCATGGGTAGAGTCTGGGTATGTACATGGACCTGCTTCTATCCATCTAGAGAATGGACCACTACAATTAAGTACCTGTACCTGTTACACACTTGAATCATGTCGGCATACTCAATATGTAAGTGCTGAAAAGGCCTTAATGTGTGCCCTGGCAGATTATGCAGTTCACCAAAAAGAATGCAACGTGCTCTGCTAAATTCGGTATGAACCAATGTTATGCGAGCGTTGCTGCTAAATTTTCCTTTGACATGTGTATGGGGTAATGCAATTGCTCCAATGCTATTTTTAGTAGGGTTACAGGCATTACTGGTTTACCCGTGCTGTCTTGCCACCACAATCCATCAGAGGGGTTTAAAGAACACACTTGATGTTTCCACAGATTCTTTTCGTCCTGCGGTCCCTCCCCTTGAAGCTCCATTAGTTGTGCTGCCCCATATTACTATAGGCTTCGGGTGTGGTTTGTGCCACCATCATTCTCTCATGGGTACATATCACTTCCACTTCCATGATCGTCTCACTTTTGGATGCCATACGGTTGGCTTCTGTGTCTGCTGCATGGTTTCCGCATGACACGAAATCTGTCCCTTTGGTGTGGGCGGCGCATTTCACGACGGCTATACCCACTGGGTGCTGTAATGCCTTGATCAGCCTGTCCAACAAGGCTGCATGTTGCACTGGCGTGCCATCCGGTCAGAGGTAGCCCCTCCTTTTCCAACGCGCTAGTCCTGCATGCACTGTGGACGTCACATACGCAGAGTCGCTGTTCAATGTAACTTCCTTGGAATTCTCCATTTGCTATGTGTCTTATGATGGCAACGCCTGTATATCTTTGTCCGTCTTCTTGGTCGATTCTTGAAGAGCCATCAATGAAAACGATCTCACCTCCCGCCAGGGCATTTTCTTTCACCCTGGGGATTTCATCATAGAATTCTTCATAGTTTGCACAGTCATGTATCGGCTCTCCTTCAGTGACTGGCTCTGCTATGAATGTAGCTGGGTTCACTGTTTTACATCAAACTATCTTGATCGATGGATTAGATATGATCACTTCATAGGCAGAAGCTCTTTGAGATGTCAACGTACCCTTTGGTTTCTCTAAGATGGCAAATAATGAGTGCTCGACATACAAAGTCATGGAACATCCCATTACAATGGTTGTCAACTTTCTATGGCGAACGCTGCAGCAGCTAAGCTTTGTTTGCATGGGAAGTGGCCTCTCATGACTGGGTCCAGGCTCCCACTGTAATACGCCAAGGGCTTTTACACCAATGAGCGAGCACTGCCGTCATAACGTTGCCATCTGTGTGCGAAAATAGGTAGAATTCCTCTGTGTAATTAGGAATCCCGAGAACTTGAGCCGTTCAAATCACTCTCTTGAGTTCTGTAAACCCCTTTCCAATGCCTTGGTCCATTCAATCATTTCCTTTGTTACCTGGGCCTTCTTTAAAGCAAGGGCATGGTATATGAGCTGTAATCGAAGACCCATGCTCTAACATAGTTACATAAGCCTAGAAAACTCTGCATTTGCTTTATCATGTGTGGCTTAGCCGTGTTCATGATAGCTTCAGCCCTTTCTGGGGTCACCTTTTTTCCCTCATGCGAGATGAGTTGACCTATGTACAGCACTTCCTGTTGACAATACTGGAGCTTTTCCTTGTCATCCCTATATCCTTTCTCAGCCAGTATGGTAAATAGCTGAACAGAGTCGCGTCTGCGTTATTCTTCCGTGGAGCTGCAGATCAGGATGTCGTCCACATATTGCAAGACGACACTTTCTAATGCAATATTGCTTAGGTCCATCTGTAGGACTCTATTTAAAATGGACGGGGACTCAGAGTACCCCTGTGGCAACCTCGTGCTTTTCAGATGCAGTTGTCTGAAAGTGAATGACGTCAGATCATGAGAGTCTCGGTGCAACAGGATTGAGAAAAAGGCATTTTTCAAGTCAATCACCGTAAAATATTTTTCCTCAGTGGGTATATTACATAAGATTGTAGATAGATTAGGGACTAGAGGGAACTCTATCTCAACAATATCGTTTAATGCTCTTAAATCTTGAATTAAACGCCACAACCCTCCCTTTGATTTCTTGACAAGATAAATTACTGTATTACATGGTGACTCTGACGTCACCAAGATGCCCTGATCCACCATGGCGGAAATTGTCTTTGCAATCCCTTCATCTGCCTCTCTGAACATGGGATACTGTCGCGTTCTCAGTAAAATTGCTCCTGGTTTCAGTTTAATTTTTACTTCTCCCACTCCCTTCAGGTGGCCTCCGTCATATTGTCCTGTAGTCCCTACTGAGACAGGCACCTGGGCCATGTCGTCATCAAAGTATTCCGGAAGTATCAGTGCCAACATCATTTTCTGAGGCACTTCTCCTTTGATCATTTTTACCCAAAATATGAGACTCACTTCTACTCTTGTCTCTTCAGAGTCTGGTTGTTCTTCAAACAGGTCGTCATCGGTGACATCAGTCACTCGACATCCTTCTTTAATGGCGATAATTGCACTCCATTGTCTGCCTTCATCAGCGTAGCCTTCAACCACTGCTATTTTCCCTCGCACAGATGCGGTATGTATCATTAATAAAAGTACTTGTTCCTCCTCTTCATGCATAGGTATTATTGGTCTGAATAGAAACTCATCAGGGGTTCTCAACGTTCTATCTGCGAGGCCTGGCAAACCTGCCATAAGCACACACATGCCATATGCGAAGACTTCTGGCTCTAGAGGTATGGCCCTCATGGCTATGTGTCCTGAGTAGGCCCTGATCATTTCGCACATGTTTGAATAATGCATTCCTGGAGTGGAGCATACTATGCCCTCCTCCGTGAATGCTTTTGTAAGTGATATTCAATCAACACTACAGCTAAGTCAATGCCTAGTCTGGGATGCTGAGGAAAACCCTTATTGATGTATTTTTATATCCAGTTCAGTACTCTGGATGACAACCCTTGTATAACACCCCCCTCTTAGAATTCCCCCGGCCCCACTGAGCCAAGAAGTAGGTTTGTTTGGCAAATTAAAAGGTTTATTTGGACAATTCAACAATATATATATCTATCACACTTTATAAATAAATTGATAACTGATATCACACTTCAGAATATGACGATGATCAACAATGGATAATGTTACAGGGGTACACTGATTTGGTTACTTAGGAGTAGTGTAGAGGATGAGGTAGCTGTAAATGCTTTATGGTTTCAAGGAAATGCAATGAGGAATAAAATGCAGTACAGAAATACTTGATATGATTTTAGCAAAAGGTAATATGATCACTTTTTCTTTTGACAATTCACTCCCCCCCTAGGCAATACAAGAAATGGAAGGAGAGCACACAGTCTTCAAGAATCCCAACAAATCACACTTTATAATGCAATACACAGTTCCAGTTCTGCCAGCAAGCTTAGGGAAAACAGGGATGAGTTTTAAACACAGGCAAATTACTTTAATGTGGTTTGCAAGGAAGTGAAAAGGTGCTAAAATTGCTTTTAATTCCCTCTAGAGGTTCAGGGTAGGTGATGGCTACTTTATATTAGTTCAGGCTCACTTTAGCAATGCTCTATGAGTTATTACCAGGTTGCAAACGGATTTTAAGAAAAGAAAGAATGGAGCTGCTATTTTGACAAGTGGAGAAATTGAGCCAAAATCGCAAATCGCGGTAAATTTCGCAAGTGCGTGTCTCGCGATTGCGGAAAAATTATAGGGAGTAGGAAGTCGGTTCTTCGTTGGAAAGCCTAGATTATGAGCTTTCAGATGAAAGTTAAATCTCGTTCCTAGCACAAACGGTTCCGGAGATATGGATGATTTAATAAAGGTAGATTTTCGGATTTAAAGTAAAACTCAAAATGACAGATGACAGCTTGCAGCTGCAGAATTGACAGGTGACAGTTGTGCAGCTTTAAAAATGACAGATGACACGATTTCTAGGAGGCTGTTCTAATTAGGTTAAAATAGCTTGAATTAGATTATTTTAATTAAGAGATTGGGTTCTGCACAGTTCTGGCGGATACTCACTCCTAATTTTGAAATGAATGGGCCTCGTCACGGATCTGGTCAACTGGACTGGACTTCGGATCTCTCTGCTCGGCGAGTCAATAAGGCACCGGTTCTGCTCACAGCGGTCTGGGTCTCTCTGGATCTCTGGTCTGGTCTCTGGCAATTGTTCTTGGCAAAGAATTCAAACAGCTCGCCCGGCTGTGGAATAGTTTGCAAATGATTTTAAGGATGCTGAGGCCTGCTGAGAAGAGTTCTCAGTTTGTGGGTTTAGGCCATTGCTTTAAGTTCTGATTGGAGATTGATGGATGTGAAGTCTGGAGTCTCCCTGTAGAGCGTCCCGCAGAAAAATGGAATTGCATTTCCCTACCTGTCCCAGCAGTCTCTTTTTATGTGTTTTAAAAAGTGGGTGGAGAGGCTAGTATCCCTAAGCCTGCCCCTCTCTTGATTTGATAGGTCAATAGATTCTTTGGTCCCTGATTTGGGAAGGGATAGTGTGTCAGAGTGATGTAACTTTTATGACCTGCGGAAATGACACTCCCCTGGTCAATGTGCACACAAATCTATTCCTGATCCAAATACATATTTCCCAGGTACACAGTTGTTTGACATCACATACACACATCATATATTACTAAAGAGTCCCTGTCCTGACTCTGGCGTTTCTACGAGCTTGCATTAAAAAATGGCAACTTATTTTCGATTTTAGTGGGTTTTACAACATAGGTTTTTCATCAAAAATTATACAAAGGTACATTTCCCTTCCACATATATCCCAGTAACTTTCCATGTCTGTAGCTTAAAGACATTGTCTACAATAATCATAATTTGCGGGTTTTTGCCCCAGAACATGGTACAAATTGGAGTTTGGACTCAAATCGTGAGGGCATTTTTCAAACTAAGACTCTCAAAGTTGTACATTCCTGTCATTTGGTTACAATAAATTATCATTGTTTATATAAACTATATATTTGTTGCAATTCAACTCCCCCAAAGTGTTTGGGTCCGCCTCCAGGAGTCTGGGTGGGTCAATGATCGCATGTCTCTCCTTGCTGGCAGAGGGCTGTTGACAGGAAACACTCAAAATTAACATCCCCATTCAACAGAAAGAGCCTTTTGTGTGGGCTCCAGCAGGCTGCCTGGAAGTCTCTCCTCAATCAATCAACAGGGTCATGTGATATCCGGCCTCCTGTGGTGAGTCTCTGGGGTGTTAAGAGTTTTCAGCCTCTTTGCCTCTGGGAACAGCAGGTGGCTAGATTTTCAATTATCTAACAAGCTTTGAAGTTCCTGCCCCTCTTGCAACTCCTAAATACAGTTTCCCTGTCAGAGTTTAGACCACTATCGCCACCTTGGGGAATTTGTCGGTACTGCATCCATTTTTGAGTTGTCTTGAATTACTGCATTTTAATAGAGTGGTCTTTTGCTTGATAGTATAGGACCCTTGCTTAACATTGTTTTGATGGCATCCTCACAGTAGAGTGGTGATGTGGAACCCCCCACAAGAAGGTTGTATCTTTGGAGTGGTCTCGTGCCAACTGCGCAGTTCTCCTATTCTGGCGTGAATGTGGGCGGCGATAGCTCATCCCCACCTCCACCCAGTCTATTGATTTAGTTTGTTCTGGGATAGAATAATGGGCGGCGACAGCTCATCCCCACATCTACCCAGTCTATTGATTCAACATGGGTCAAAACCCTTGACAATATTGTCATATTCAATTTTGTCATTAAGTCTCGGGTCAAAATGTTTACTGGGGTCTGACATGAATACAACAAAGGTACATCCATTTCGCACTCTCCTACGGAGACTGGGAGTGTGTCTGTAAAGGGAACTTGACTGTGAATCCTGTAAAACTCTGAGTATATATGGCCTCGCCGGACAAGGAAAACTTGCCTTCTTGTATGCACGAGCATGTTGCACCCGTGTCAACTAAGAAGGAATATTCTTTACCCCCTATGACGACATTCACCCATGGTTCCCTGTTAAGGTATGATGTCACTGATAGGATAGAGCACATTAGGGTTCCCAGTGAGCTGTCGTACTTCATATATAAGTTCGGTCCACTGTACACTTGCGGATGGTCTCTATTCCCAGGGTTGCCTCCCCTTCCAGAGTTTGTTCCCTGAGACAATTGCAGTGGTGCCTGTTGAAATTGCCCTTGAGGCAAATTCCCCATGTTCGGGGGTTGAATCCCTTGTTGTGCACCTTTCTGCAAGCCTGGTGCTTGCTGCTGCACTGTGTGGTTTTGCGCATTACCCTGTTGTGAGATCGCAAGTGGATTCACTGTGCCTGCTCCCATTCCTTGGCTTTTCTGCCACACTTCTTGACCTCTACACTTGCACGCCAAATGCCCCGTCATTCCACACAGCCAACATACTAGTGGTGGTCGGATTATTTGTTCGTTTGACCTATCTGGGTTGCTCATTTGTATATTTTGAAAGCCACCTTGATTACTCTGGAAACCTCCTTGATTACTTTAACATCCTCTAAATCCTCTACCCCTCGGGTACAATCCTCCATTACCCTGGTTGTTCTGCTGAGGGTTAGCCATCTGTTGTGAGCTTTGTTCAGCTGAGCTAGTTAGCATGGCTCCTTTGAGAGCATACTTTGATAATTTCTTTTGCACCAGCTTTGCTTCCTCACCCTTTCGTGTTGCCTCCTTTTTCCGATTCTTTTCTTGCAACAATCTACAATAATGTACAGTAGTTAACTGTATTTCAGCCCAAGGTTTAGCCTCAACCCCTACCAATTTCTTGAGCTGTTTCTGCACTGGTTCTGGCAACCCTTGGCACAATATGTGGTAAAACACCAGTATAGATTTCGTCCAAGATTAATGCGTTTTGAGCACCCACGCGTCTTGGAAATTCTGAAAATAAATCAAAGGATCTTCTGGCTCCTTCACTGTGCGAGTCATTATAGTTCCCATATCAGAAGTGTCTGGGTACAGCACTCATAGCGCTTTCCATAATGCTGCTCTGCAATTATTAAATGGTGTTCCGACGTGAGCAGTGTTAATTATGGTGACCCCAGGTTAACCTGCCCGCGTCCACACATCGTCTGCTCTCTCTCCAAGTATGGGGATCAGGAGACATTTAATGTCCCCTATTGCTAGCGTGACACCCCCTGTCATTTTATCTAACTCGTGTAGCCACTTCCCGGCTCACGATGTCAGCATTGGAAGCTTATTTTTCAGGTTTTCGTGATCCATGTGTGGCCATGGAATATATTGCGGTCTTGCTCCCCCTTTTCTAGCAGTGGAAATTGGAATGAGCAGCCTTCTTTCTCTTTCCCTGCAGCTCTTCTGTCTATTGCTGGGTTAATATTCCCACATCGCTGTCTGCCTGGCAATGTCCTCAACCTATCTACATAGGCGGGTGCTGCCATGTTCCGTCATGCCAGTCCAACTGTGTGGCAGACTCTGATGTCCCTGGTGCGGACTCACTAGCATCATACCCCTTTGTCCCTTGGAAGCCACTTTTTGCGCTGTCTCCCTTCTTCATTTGTCTCGCGCACCGTTTCCTCTCCGGACGTTGAATGTTCCCAATTCACGCAACTCCTTGTGTCATCATCATTTTTACTGATTTCTAGTCTGTGCAGGGACAGTCTCCTGCTCCCACTACTTCAGGGGATATCATCAGTGTCAAACAGCTGAGTGCTCTCCAGGCGCTCGTCTTCCCTTTCCTCTTTGTATTTGTTCTAACCCCATTTTGTCATATATCTTATTGATCATTTCCCCAATGCTTCTGGTGTCAAAGACATCTTCAATATTTGCCCTGGTCTTGCCTGGTGCTGAGTCATATGCAGGGAAGAATTCTTCAATGTCTTCCCATTCTAGTACAGGATTGGGTTTTTTAACTTCCCTCTCCGCATATTTGAGATTGCGTGCCCTCTGTCTAGGCTTACCTTCTATGACATCATCATATTCTTTGTGATTCCTCACCTCTTCTCTGACCTTATCTTCTTCTCGTCTCCTTTCATTTCTATATTCATTTTCCCTTCGAACTTCCTCATCCCTTCCTCTCTTTATCTTGTCACGTACTCTTTGCTCTTCTGCTAAACCTTGCTGTTTCTGTCTGTCCAAGGCATAGACTGCTCTCTGTTTGCGATCAAGCTGTTTCTCTTGCTCTTCGCGATATAGCTGTTCATGCCTCAGTCTATCCTTCCGTCTTATCCTTTCATCCCTTGACTCATTGTCTTTCTCCTTTCTCTGCGCCTCATCTAACCTCTCTATAGGTCTCACATCATCACTTCCTTTTCCATCGAGATTCAACAATATCTGTCCTCCCATTCATTTGTCTTTTGCGAATTCTACCGCATCAGTTCTGCTTTCACCTTCTTTCCATTTCTTTCCCTCTCTCTCCTTATTGAGAGATGCACTAATCTGTGCCTGATCCTTCCTCCCATCGTTGCGTCTCTCCTTGTCCCTCGGGACTCTCGAGGTAAGAATCTGGTCCTAATCCTGTAAGTAGGTGACTCATATGTGGGGTTGCTGTACCCTATGACTGCTTTAAGCTCCCTTAATGGGTAGAGTCCCTCAGGCTTACTTCCCTCGGTTTCTGTTTCAGGCGGGGCAGGTGGCGCGGTAGGCATCTCCCCCCCCCTCCGTGCATAAGTTTAATATCCAGTCTGCAGATGGCTCTTCCTCGTTCGCCTGTTCGAACATTTTCCAAAGTTCTAGAACAGCGAGGCGTTTCTCCAGTTTTTTCCCAGTATATGTGGCATGCATGTAAGACGGCTTTAGATAAAGACCCATTTTGTGGTCACTGCATAAACATCTTTTGGGCAGTGCCTTTAACCCACTCTGTGCTATATTTCTTAAGCTTGGGTGCATGTTTCGGCAGTTGCTTACATACTTGTGCTAATGGCATAATTTCTTCCATGCTTAAATCTGTTCTACTTTGCTCTGAAACACCACTTTTCAATGCAATGTTAACACTTGTCAATAATATGAGCAAGCACCAAACACTGCAAGCTCCAATCCAATGTTTTCCCGCCAAAACTTTTTTATCACCAATTTACTTAAGAACATCAATCCAAGTGCAATTCCCTCTCAACTATAATTGCGTAAAAACCCTATTTGATTTCAACCAATACAAGACAACATTTCTTACATGTGACATACAACAGAACAGGCACAACAGACATTTGACGGACTATACAGACACGAGCTGGACACAAATATCTCTGCCTTCTAATTAATACCCCGACATGGAGTCTAAACAAACCCCTTTTACGACATCTTTAACCATCGTAGTAGCCTATTTGTTCCCTATTATGCGGGACTATGAGTTCACGTTTCTTCTGACCGCTATATTAAAGTGCAGTAATAAGGTAAATCCTCTCTCTCCTCAGTTGTCTGCCCTGGAATCCTCTCTCTTCTTGGGTGTCTACCCCGGTATTCTTTAATATATCAGATGTCCATCCTGGTATTCTTTACTATCTCAGGTGTCCACCCTGGTATTCTTCACTATCTCAATTATACTTGAGTCATTATTCCCTTATATATATATATATACAGTCTTCTCTACTTCTGACTATTTTGTTTATTCCACCTCCCTCCGTTACCTTTTCCCTTACATGTTCTAATGCCTATGACATTTGCCAAAGCATTTACTTTTTTGTTTCACTCACCGTTCGCATGGTTCCTCTCTGGATCCTCAGGATCACTGCCTCCGTTAATGCCTTCTTTAGTCTTTCATCTGTTCTGCTGCCCGTAAGAATGGAAGGTTTTTCTGTTTATAAAACGGGTTCGTTCAGATCCACTGCAGATTTTAGATAGACTTATACTATCATTGTCCACGGGAAGCTTCCAGTCTCCTCGGCAAAATGGCGAAGGACTTGTGATATTGCCGAACACCTTTGTGTCGACGGTCAATAGGTGTTTTATCAATAATCAATAGTTGATGGTCAAAACCATCCTCACCACTAGCAAGTGTACAGGAGGGCAGAGCAACCTCTGACGGGCCCATGGGATCAAAGCTCACCCTCAAGTACTTTAAGACGAGATAGCTTCACCTTAAGGAGGATGGGGTGCAGGATTCTCTTACTTCAACACCAATAAACAAGGACAACTCAAATGGTTTGGCAAAGGGAAGTCTGTTTAATGACAAGTACAAAAAACGGGGAAACATTAGGAAATCATCAGTGATGTGATCGCCCGCCTTGCTTCAACTTCCCCAATCTTCCTTCAAACAGCAATTTTTATAGGCAATATTTGTCATGATTGACGTGTAACACTCGAAAGTTTGTCCTGCAAGTCTATTGGTTGGAAAAGGTACTTTACGTATAGGTACTATAACTGTATATGGTAATGGGTGTCAGGATTGGATAACTCTTATCGGGTGGGCGTCGAAGCCCATCCCTCTACATCACTCGTGCTAGACGTCACTACAAGTACAACATCTCATTGGTTCTACTAGCTATAGGACCCTAGATCACTTGGTCCATTGTGATTGGGTCGTTTACACCCCTAGGCATAAATCTCCACTTTAATTAGCATCTTGCAGAATGGTTACCCAGATGCGGCATTCCCCAAGATTCACCCTGCCTCCCTACCACGAGGATGGCCTCGAAACTGTAGCTTCTTATAGGGAAAAGTTATGGCATCCTCTGGCTTGGGTGACCTCAGACGTTGGTACCTCTTCGCACTTGGCTGGTCACATGTCAGTACACCGTGAAGCTGCTTCATTTTCCATCTATTTGCGTATTTGATTCTCTCTTTGGCCTCGCCACCTGCCTGGGCCTCCTTATCTCGACCTTCACAGCAGGCAGCTATGCTCTGAAGTTTCAATTCTTCGGAGTTGCCGCTCTCCTCCCTTCCTTGGGTTGACCTCTAATTCCTAGGTCTGAGCTGCTTCTTGCTAAGTTTCGATTCCTTCGTTCTTTCTAACGTTAGCTGGAATATGAATCTTGGGCTGTTTGACACCTAGCAGCCTTGGCTTAATTCTGCTTCTGTAAAATGGAGTCACAATTGTATAATGTGCTTCATTGAGGTCGATATATAGATGGCGCTTGCCGCTCTATTCTTCAGCTAAGCTTAGCAAGCCGTACTGTTTTCTTAGCTTCTTGCATTACAAGACTATGTACAGGCGTTAGATGGTTGCATATTTACATCATGCTTTATGGTTACGTTTCTTTATTTTTTTACATCGTCTCTTCTTCCATGTCTGTGATATCTTTGTTCTTTACATTTCGTCCTTGTGTGTCATCCTTCGATTGTCGTTTATGTCCATTCTGTACGTCTGTCCGGGCTATTGTGTCGTCACCATTTGCCTTCCATTAAGGCTCTTTGGGTCTCTTCTGGGACAGTCTGAAGGTAGTCTTCATGTCGTGTCAGCTGTTGATACGGTTGCCTCAATGGGTACTGTGCTGCCCATGGTTGACTGGTTATTGGCACTTCAACAGGTATTTCTCTTCTGATGGGCACTGGGCAGAGCCCCAGTGTGGATCTCTGTTGGTTTATTTGTTCCTCATACGTCAC
The DNA here is from genome assembly GCF_040938575.1 of Ambystoma mexicanum. Taxonomy (NCBI): domain Eukaryota; kingdom Metazoa; phylum Chordata; class Amphibia; order Caudata; family Ambystomatidae; genus Ambystoma; species Ambystoma mexicanum. Next base: position 974,218,808 of record NC_090926.1, read on the forward strand.
ATATCTCGGTGAGTATGTTCCTGATATTTCAAACTGGGTGGCTGGAGTGCAAACCATAGCTGGGACCTCCTCTACAGAAACTCTTCAATGCATGAGAGATTTACAATGTAACCACTGTCAAATAAATAAATATTAGGGTACAATCACTGTTGAATCTAGGAAGCCACTGTTGAATTTATGTGAGATTTCAGAGTACAATCTCTGTTGATTTTAGGAGCACCCTCCGAATATAGCAATTGTTGAATCTAGGAGAACCTTTAGAGCATAGGCACTTTTAACTGTAATAGGAGAGGTTTCGGAGTATGGCCACTGTTGAATCTAGTAGACATTTCAGAGTATAGCCCCTGAAAAAATGTAAAATATCAACACTTACAAAAATACAAATTATAATGAAACATCTTAAACTTTGTTAAATGTACTTTGTTAAATGTAGTTTGGTGTAATGTTTTGGATGAAGAATAATATGAGTCAGTTGTGGGCTGGAATTTAAATTGCAGGTGCTCTTCTTAAAAAATCAGGAAACATTTTGTTTTGGATAAGAAACTATCACTCTCTGAGACATTATATAGGCTCTCTATCACTTTTTATACACAATGGAACACCATTTCCATGTCTAGGGACATACCCTAAAACAAGGCCAGTTTGTTTTCCAAACAAATCCAATACTGATATGATATGATATGATATGGCATTTATAACACACCTATACACAAGTGTTTCAAGGCGCGACGAGGCAAGTGGGGGACAAAGGGAGGACAGACAATGATCCTACTAGGCCAGGTGTCATTCAGATCGCGCAAGTGCAAGGGAAGGGGGAGAAAGGAAAAGTGCACAGGGGAGGGGGGAAGGGAAAGTACAGTACATGGGAAGTTGAATAATAAGACACATAAAACAGCCAGCTAGTTGCCAGTGCAAGGAAGCGCAGAGGTAAGTGCTGGTAGGGGACTGAAGGGATACAGAAAACAGTCCCCAAGTGCAGGGGTTGCCAGGGAGGCAGTGCAGGTGAGTAATTGACAGGGCCTGGGCCAGAGATCAGAAGGGTGGCAGGGTACACCAGTGCAATTTCAGTCAGGAATTCAGCAAGGGAGGGGAGGAGAGAAAGCAGAAGCAAAGAGCAAGGTTTTGAGGTGTTTCTGGGACTGGAGATGGTTCTCCTCGAGTTTCAGAGAGGCAGGAAGGCTGTTCCAGAGAGAGGCCCCTGCGAAGAGAGTGATCTGCCACCAACTCGTTGCTTTGAGAAAAGACTGACCCTAAGGGAGGTGAAGGCAGATGAGCGAAGAGCTTGAGAGGGAAGATATTTAGGTAGAGAGAGTTGAAGGTAGTGCGGCCCCAGACCCCAGAAGGCCTTGTGTACAATGCAGTGGGTTTTGAACTTAATCCTCGCAACCACTGAGAGCCAGTGCAGAGATTTCAGTCCTGGAGAGATACGATCCCTCGGTATGAGGCCAAGGACAAGTCTCGCAGTCCTGTTCTGGAGAGTGGAGGCATGCAGATTTAGATAGAGGCTGTTACAGTAGTCCAGCTTAGAGAGTACCAGGGCTCTGGAGACGGTAAGCTTCTGGGGGAAGGAGAGGAAAGGAAGAATACCTCTAAGGAGATGCAGCTGGTAGTGTGACTTCTTAGAGACGTCAGAGATGTGATGGGAGAAGGAGACTGCAGAGTCGAAGATGACCCCGAGGTTTTTAGTCTTGCAGGTGGGAGTGGGAGGAGGGCCAAGAGAGGCCGGCCAGAGAGCCAGAGAGCTGCAGGGAAGGAGGGAATGGGTGTGCTGATCAGTAGAATCTAATAAGTTTTAGATGATGAGTAGAATTACTAATTGATTAAACGGTTTCTTGCTTTGGGAGTGTGTAATGCTTGAGCTAAAATATGGCTCTGGTGTGCAGTGCATTCTGGGGGCACTCACATCCATAATGGATATTTGCTCCATTCCTCAGTGAAAGCTCTGGAAAGGTCAGTCAGAAAGCAAAGGCCTCAGTCGGAGGGGTGATGCTTCGGTCCGAACCTGTGGTTTGCTGTGTTCTGTGTCTGGTTGTGTTCCAGGGCTTTCCAGCTGCTTCTGGCAAGATGAGGAATGAAGTTGCATCCACAGTGATGTATTCTCTTTAGATTACTGTCTTTTCTGGGATTTATTTCTGTTACAGTTTATTCTTTTATGTATTCTCAAATATGAATAAATAGCCGTATAAGAGCTAACTTATCTTCTAACACTGTGTATGTGTGAATCATTGCATTGCGTACATGCGTCCAAGGTTTTCCCTTCAGTGTACTGATGATAAAATGTGTCTTTCTGTGCACTTTTTGGCTGTCAAAACAAAGTGTAAAACAGACAATTTGAGGAACCACACATTTCTGTCACCCATCCACTGGATTTTGCCATCAAGGTCTCTCTCCTACACATATATCTTGCTGATACAAAAGTACAAACTCCATCATATTGACGGACCTGGGAATATATTAAGGTGCCTATTCACTGAATGGTATGGTCCTTAAACCGGACACTTTATACCAGTTCGGAGCACTAACCTTCATGGCTCACCACTAGTGACAGAGAAGATGAGATGGTTGTTGTTGCAGGGACCTGGAAGAATAATGGGAAACAACATCACCTACATAAAATGGCTTTCAATGTTTGTTCTGACAGTCGGAACTGTACGGCAGCTTTACCATTCCTATCTAATTCCATCTCAAACCCATAGATGTTGACCCCAGTGTCAGTCTCCCAGACATAAAAGACAGTGGAAACAGTGACCATCTCAGTTTAGGAGATCTTTGGTAGGAAAGAAGAGCATCCACTCACGTTTGTTTTCATTTTATTTATTTTTAAACACAGTTTCTGTGTCTATGTGAGAATCCTTTGACAACAGTATAGCATGCCTTTCTGAGATTTGGTAATGATGTTTTGCAATGAGTTCCACTGCCCCAAGGTACTCAGCTGAGACTTGAAAGTGGGATTATCAAGAAACTCCTTCGTCCATTCAGCCTCATGTCTCCAGAGGGCTAGAGAAAGGGAGAGAGATATATATATATATATATATATAGAGAGAGAGGAAGGGAGAGAGAGAGAGAGAGAGAGAGAGAGAGAGATACAATGTGTGTGTATGTGTGTGATTCCCCTTACCTGTGTGTGTCAGAATTGTATATACCCCTTTCATTGTGGGAGTGCGGAAACTATTGTGTATTTGCCACCTTCTCTGTGGGTGTGTGTCACAAATTGTTTATGTGCCGCGTTCTTTGTGGTCGTGCTGCAAAAAAGTTAATGTTCGACCCCTTCCTTGCATGACTGCAACACATACTGTATGTGCATCCCTTCCCTGCTAGAGTTATGCATATATTGTGTGTCTGCCCCCTTCCCAGTGGAAGTTCAGAAAAAATAAGGCGTACACTCACTTCCTTTTTTTAAATTGATTGTGTTAAAGATGTACTATATGACTTTACACAAAACGTAAGTAGATAGAGTAAAAGAAAGACAATAAAGTGTATAACAATCAATAACAAACATTATTATTGGTTACAGAGACAAAAAAAGTAAAATACACAATTTTATCACAATAAAACCAAGGTCCTTAAAACAGCAATAGTTAAACATCTATCATGACCCGCTATTAGTCTTTCCCAGAATGCATTTGTTGACATCCAAATATTATCATCGACAAAACTACCAAAATATTTTTCTCCAACTTCTCTAGTGCCTTCACAGATAATAAGAAGGTGGTGTAATGTTTGTGAACATTTTGATTGCATAGAGAACAGGCTGCTGTTATAGAAGTGTTACTCATAGATTGATTGAATCTCTCCTGTTCTTATTAGATTAAGTCTCACACTGAGAAATTCAGTTCTCATGAGAACTTGGAAAACAGGCAAGGTAGTTCAGTAGATGACCAATAGGTTAATAAAAAATGGACAGTGAACAGCATGTTGATCGCTCTCACATCTGTTCTATGGTGAATATCCAGTCTTTGCACAGCAGTTCACATGTAACACCAGTGGGATTTTGAATAAGATCATCTATTGATCGATAACATTGCTCCAGCATTTGTTTAGCCTGATTGGATGAATCCTGAAAAACTGGCTGCTTCTGCTTTGAAGCTCTGCTGCTATTTCTTTATAAGGAGAATATTTACTGGGAGACCACATTGACCTACAGAGTGTTCATTTTTTCCATGGAGGTGTGAATTTAGGGAATGAAGCCCTAATTTGTACCCCAAGGATGCGATAGGGTTGCTTGATGGAACATGGAAAATTATTTTCCAAATTCTGCCTTCCAAACACATGCAGTTGCGTGTATAGTGAACAGGTATTGTCTCAAGGCCATAGAGAAGGGAAGGGATAACTTTGTCTTTATATAATTTATTCAGCAGAGATATGGAAACTTTACAGAAATTACTGTAGATCATTTTCATTTGGGCTATGAGCGGGATAGTCTTAAACTCAAGATCTTGTTCCAATAACATTTTGGAGGGAACTGAGCAATGTTTTATTTCTAAGCAGATAAATTCTGTGTCCACAGGCACAATCTGATCTTGGCGCGACCAATTGAACTTACATGGGGTCTTACGGGGTCTCCTAAATTACATGATTTTTGTTTTTGATGGACTCACCATTAAGTCATTTGCTTCTGGATATGAACCGAAGGCGGAAAGAAGACGTTGCAACTCTCTAGGAGATTGATCAAGCAAGAACACATCATCAGCATAAGCGATCCAATACAATGACTGTTTACCAATTCTATGGCTTGCTAATGATTGGTGTTCTAATGCTTTATTTAAATCAGCTAGATAGAGGTTGAGGAGGCATGCAGCAAGGATACATTCTTGTGTTACGCCTCTTTCAGTCGGTACCTCTCCGGACAAGTCACCCTGGGCATTTAATCTGACTCAAAGGGTCGGATTTGTGTGCAGGCCTCTTACGATGGCAAATAGGCCACTTGGAGTACCCTAAAGATGTAATTTTGGCCAGAGTCGCTCTCTGTTGATGGTATCAAAAGCTCTGGAGAGATCCAACCAAGCTCCATAGGGTATACAACCATATCTTTCCGAAATACATGAGTGTAGTGGACATTGTGTGTGTGTGTGTGCCCTTCACTGAAGGAGTGCTTCAAAAGGTAGGTGTGTGAATGAATGGCTAAGTAAATTCACTTTATGAACATGTTCATGTGCTATATTCTGATATGTGCCAGGTATGATACTTCATTCCTTAAGGCATCAACATAATTGTCAATCCTCCGTACTACAGTTGCCATTAACCACCATCACCATCATAACAATATCATTAAATTGTCAGTTCCTGAACCAACAGAAACCTTGAAAACAATAGCCACCACACCCTACTGCTCTTACTGATCTGCCTTACAGTGGGATTGAGGTCCTTCTTTGACTCAAAAAAGATGATGATGTGGTCTGCTGCTGCTCATGCAGATCACTTGAAGAATGAAAACTGTAGAAGGTCATTGTCCTTTCTAAGCTGGCAGTACAACGTCCTTTCATCGCAGGACGTTTTTTTCACAGGGTTTTGTTACCGCACATTTTTTGTCGGAAAAAAATGATCAATTTTTTTTTTTGGGGTTGTTAAAAAATTATATAAATGGGATGTGGGTTTTTGGTAATAGATATAAACTAAAAGGGAATGGGAGGTTGGGAGGGGACCCGGGAGGGGACCCCGCCCCGAAAATACATTTTTACCTGCCCCGAAAATACATTTTTAAAAAATGTGATGTTTTTTACAATAAAAAAAATTGCGGTAAAAAACCCCACAAAAAAACATCCCATGTCGAAATGACATGGAACCAAGCTGGCATGCATCCACCATATTTGCCACAGTGGGCCTGCTACCGTGGGCTGTTGTGCACCCAGCCCCAGACATACTGGAGAATGAAAAATCAGGAAGTGAGTGCCACAGGAGTACACATGTGAGAGATGTAAATCTCACACGCAGCTGTCATGATCACTGCTTCCAAGGAGTCAGGACCAGCCCAACGTCCTTGGAAGCAGGTCCCTAACCTTAATCCTAGGCACCAGCCGCTCCCCACTGGGACCTTTTGGACCTTGTCCTGGCGCCGGTGGCACCAGGCTCATCAATGCCATCGGTCCCGGCACTGGAAGCGCCGGGCTCATGATCTATATGAAGATGCTTGGGTGGACTTACCTGCAGCAGACCATGCTGCTTACTTACCAGCTGCATAGGAATCCTCAGTAAGCCGGAACTACTTTCTTACCTGGGTGGGGCAAACTCCACTCCCTGGATACAACACTGGAACTCTTCTGGAACAAGAACTCTTTTCTTACCTAGGCGGGGCCGTGGAGGAAGACGCCTCAGCACTCCAAGGCTATTTAAACCACACCCGATTGATGAAACGTGCTTCGCGTTATTCTGCATCTGCAGCAGAACGCTCACCGAGTCTGTTCCAGATTTTCTTCTATCCGGGCCCGAACCTACAAGAACAATACTTACCATTCCTGCATCCAGTCTTCAGCAGAACCTGCAAGAACAATACTTACCATTCCTGCATCCAGTCTTCAGCAGAACCTGCAAGAACAATACTTACTATTCCGCATCCAGTCTTCAGCAGCACCTGCAAAATAAGAAACTACAGGTTAGCACGGCAACCTTCATACGAAGCGCATTACTCACCTGATCCATCGGCAGCGACCATTTCATTACGCTGCATCTCCGCCTGTGAAAACAAAGGCATGGTTATTTCTTACCGGCACTCTAGGTCTCCAACGCTGCAATCCGGACCTGAAAGACAAAAGGAGAGACATTAGCCAGGTATTTACTTATGCCCATCGCGCTCGCCATAATAGGATGCCTGCAAATACTCCGGCATTTTCCAGCATCTCTTCAGCACGAACCCGCAGCTGCAAGAGAAAAGAAACAGTTAGAGCGCTTGCATTTACTCACGCATTCCAAGCGCTTCATTCCCATTCCAAGGCTCTGGCTCTAGCTTCGGCTCCCTTCACACCATCTTCTGTCTCCAGAGCCCTGCAAAACAAATAGGAGAAAGCATTATACCAAACCCTGATCTACATAAAAGTGCCCTCACACCTAAAGACTTTAAGGACAAAAGGTGTCCGGAAACTCACCGCTCGTGCAGTTAACGACGGTAGCGATCCTCTGATGTTAAGAGGCCTACTTTTTACCCAGTGAAGGAACTGGCAACGGCACCCTGCACCAGACGCAGAAGGAGAGCCCAGCATTCACCTATCTAAGGTGAGCACGTTGACCTGGGGGATTCTACGGGGAAGCTGGGAATAGAGAGAGAGAGAGAGAGAGAGAGAGACACTCAACTGCCCAGATCATTAACCCCCATATTCTCTCACCTGTAGAAATCTCACCCTTCGAGTTCGACACACAGTGCGAAAAGGCTCAGCCCCAGAAGCCAACCGAGTCCTGCACATCACCTTTTGAGTCACAGACACCTTCCTGCCTAGACCAGCGCCTCCGTGGGAATCAGGTGAGTGTTACAGAACGCGAAGCCCACCGCAAAACTCCTACCCAAGCGCAATGGAAACCTCGGACACTGATCATTTGGCCCAATTGCTTGAGGAATTAAGAGCAGAAGTACATGCAGATTGTCAGGAAACAAACTCACTAAGAAGAGAGCTGATAATATCCAAGGAGCGAACAGAGGATCTCGCTAGGCAATTGCTACAAACGCAGGCAGGACAGACACCTTTGCCCGCTCCAGGAGGAAGTTATCCTTCAGCATCCTCAAATCCTGTGCAAATCAATCTACCTGGTAATGTGCCCTTGGCTCCGCCCGAACGCTTTTCCGGTGACCCAAAGAAGTTTGCAGTGTTTATTAACCAGTGCCGCCTACACTTTTTATGTCGACCAGCTGCCTTCCCAACAGATCAGACCAAGGTGGCTTTCGTACTTTCTTATCTCAGTGGCAGTGCCGCAGATTGGTCGATCCCTTTAGTCACTCAGGATGATCCGGTTCTTCATGATTTCCAGGCCTTCCAGTCCAGCATGGAGAAACTGTTCGCAAGACATGCACAAGGGCAGGCCTTGGACAATGAACTCCTTTCATTACGGCAGGGTAATCAAGAACTCTTGACTTATATTGCTTCATTCAACAGATTTATAGTGGAAACCCAATGGCCTGAGGATAAAAGAATAACGCTTTTCTACAGAGCCCTGCGTGGAGAGCTCAAGGATGTGTTAGCTCAAGTTGTGAATCCTCCACAAGAATGCTCAGACTATATTGACTTAGTTGTTCAATTAGACCACAGATTACAGAACAGGAAGGCTGATCGTTCCAAATTTGACACCCGAGTGTTTTCTAAACCACAGACCTCTACTAGGGGAGCTGACACCGTGGAACCCATGCAAATAGGGGGCATGAAAGGACCTTTAACCCAAAAGGAGCGGGAAAGAAGAAGACAGCTGCAATTATGCCTCTATTGTGGAAACTCGGGGCACTTTCTTCGAGACTGTCCAGTGAAACCAGCTAAGAAGGCTGTAGGAGCCGCCGATACCAGTGCCACAAATTCTGAACAGGGAAACGACCTAGCCCGACAAGTGTAGAGGTCCTCTTGCCGAGCGTTAAAATCTGTCCCGTGACCTCGCATTTCGTGGTGCCTATGGTCCTCATTAGCCCTGAACGTCCGGATCGTTTGCATGCAATTGAAGCTTACATCGACAGCGGAGCAATCAGTAACTATGTGGATCGTGAAATGGCATCAAGGATGAATCTACCTCTTGTCCCTAAGGCAGTAAAAGACGTCATTACTACAGTGGATGGCACGGAGATAGCCTCCGGACCAGTAACGCACGCCACCCAAGAAGTGACGTTAGTGAGCCAAGATGGACACCGGGAGACAATCGTGTTCGATGTGATCAAGGCCCCTCAGTTCCAGATCATTCTGGGAATTCCTTGGTTAGAGAAGCACAATCCTCGGATCAATTGGCGAGCAAAGACGGTTCAGTTTCCAGAATGTTTGACCACTTGTTATTCTCGTCCTGATGTCTCATTGGCGGCAATCTCTTCTGAGGTTCCCAAATTACCTCCCGAATACCAGGAATTCCAAGACGTCTTTCGGAAGGACCAAGCTAACACCCTGCCTCCTCATAGGTCTTACGACTGTCAAATAGATCTGATACCCGGAACAACTCCTCCTTGCAGTAGGATTTATGCCCTCACCGAGCCAGAGAATCTTCACCTCAGACAATATCTGGACCAATACCTAGCTAACAGGTTTATTCGTCCTTCAAAATCTCCAGCTTCCTCGGCTTTGTTCTTCGTTCCGAAAAAGGAAGGAGACCTTAGGACTTGTATAGATTACCGCGCCCTGAATCAGATCACCGTTAAAAACAGATACCCGTTACCTTTGATCCCTGAACTCCTGGACCAAGTCAAAGACGCATGTATATATACAAAGTTGGATCTCAGAGGAGCCTACCATTTGGTACGAATAAAGGAGGGCGATGAATGGAAGACGGCCTTCCGCACCAAGTATGGGCTATTTGAGTATCAAGTTATGCCCTTTGGACTTTGTAACGCTCCGGCCGCCTTCCAGTATTTTATGAACGATGTCCTTAGAGAACTCATCGATGTGTGTGTTGTTGTCTACATTGATGACATCCTCGTCTATTCATCATCTGAAGAGGAACATCAGAAACATGTTAAAGAAGTCCTCGAGAGATTACGTCAACATAACCTTTTTGCTAAGCTTGAAAAATGCGTTTTCAACGTAACTGAAGTTGAGTTCCTGGGATTCATATTGTCACCTAACGGAGTCCATATGGATTCGAAAAAATTCGATGCGATCATCAAGTGGCCTTCACCAACCTCTGTAAAAGGAGTTCAAAGCATGTTAGGTTTCGCTAACTTTTACCGTAGATGAATTCCTGAATTCTCTCGAATTGTCCAACCCATCACCGCTCTGTTAAAGAAGAACAAACGCTTTGAGTGGTCTACCGAGGCAGAACAAGCCTTTTGGGACTTAAAAGTTAAATTCATTTCTGCACCTGTTCTAAAACATCCTCGTCCAGAACTCCCCTACATCGTGGAAACGGATGCTTCTAGTCTAGCTATGGGGGCAGTTTTATCACAAAGAGATCCGGACACACACCAATTACATCCTGTCGCCTTTTGGTCTCGCTAATTCTCGGCTCCTGAGATCAACTATTCAATTACAGACAAGGAACTTTTAGCTATCAGATCGGCCTTTAAAGCCTGGCGGCATTATCTTTTGGGAGCCAGACACACAGTCACCGTAATGACAGATCGCCGCAACTTACAATATCTAAAGACGGCCAAGGCTCAGTCTTCCAGGCAACTTCGCTGGGCTCTGTTTTTGGCTGAGTTTGACTTTATAATTACTTATCGACCAGGCAGTAAAAACGGAAAAGCAGATGCCCTCTCCCGGATGGGAATAGATGAACACTTGACCAATCCAGAACCAATACCCATAATCCCAGAACAAAGGATTTTGGGCTTGGTCAGCGCTCAATCCTTTGAAGACATCAAGACTACAGTCAAATCAATCCTAACTCCGGCCGAATTACAGGACTGGCAATTAAAGGGAAAAGAATTCTCTGTGGATCAAGACCTTCCATATTTCCGAGGACGATTGTACTTGCCCAGTGATCTCCTGTTATCACGACTCACTAATGGAGGGTCACCCTGGCATTACCAAAACCATGGAAAAGGTCAAAAGACATTTCTGGTGGCCATCATGGAAGAAGGATATTAGAGACTTCGTAATCTCCTGCGGTGTATGTGCCCAAAATAAAAGTCAGAAGGAGAAACCAGCCGGCCTCTTACATCCACTAGACATCCCTCCCTGTCCATGGCATACCCTGTCCATGGATTTCATCACGGACTTACCTCCATGCTCAGGGTATAATACCATTTTAGTAGTCGTGGATCTATTCTCCAAGATGGCTCACTTCATTCCCCTGAAAGGCCTACCTACAGCTTCAGTATTGGCCCGAGAATTCTTAGAAAACATCGTTCGGCTACACGGTTTTCCCTCGGTTTTGGTCTCCGATAGGGGAAGTCAATTCATCTCCCACTTTTGGCGAAGTTGCTGTCGTTTAGCCCAAATTGATGTGAGACTTTCAACCAGTCACCATCCCCAAACTGACGGACAAACCGAGAGGACAAATCAAACTCTAGAGCAATATCTACGTTGCATGCTCCAACAAACTGAAAACCCTTGGAAGGACATTCTTTGGATCGCGGAGTACGCTTATAACAATTCGACTCATTCGGGAACCGGGAAAACTCCCTTCTTCCTATTATATGGACACCATCCTAGGACCTCGAACCTGGATCCTCCCCAAGAATTCGAAGCACCTGCTGTGGATCACTTGCACTCTGAGATCACCCGTGCTTTTAAGGAAGCCACTGCCCATCTGCAAAGAGCTAAAGCTCAATTCAAGAAAGGAGCAGATCAACACCGTAAAGAGGCCCCTCACTACGCAGTAGGAGATCAGGTCTGGTTATCCACTAAGCACCTGCCTCTAAAAGGACCCTGCACCTTCATTCCGAGATACCTTGGACCCTATCTCATCTCTGCTATAATTAATCCGGTAGCTGTCAAATTGGAATTACCTTCGCATATGAAAATACATCCAGTATTCCATGTCTCCTTACTAAAACCAGTACAACCAGAAACCCGATTGACCGAACACCCAGAACCTGTTTTAGTAGATGGAGAACTCGAATTCGAAGTAAAGGACATCCTAGATTCCAAAATCTCCAAATCTAAATTATATTATCTGGTTGATTGGAAAGGATACGGCCCCCAGGAAAGGTCTTGGGAACCCTGAGAATATGTCCATGCACCTCGTCTGGTCAAGAAATTCCATCTGAATCACCCCGACAAACCAAAACCCCCGGAGAAGACACGCTTGGGAGGGGCCTTGAGGGGGGGTACTGTCCTGATCACTGCTTCCAAGGAGTCAGGACCAGCCCAACGTCCTTGGAAGCAGGTCCCTAACCTTAATCCTAGGCACCAGCCGGTCCCCACTGGGACCTTTTGGTCTTGTCCTGGCGCCGGTGGCGCCAGGCTCATCAATGCCATCGGTCCCGGCACTGGAAGCGCCGGGCTCATAATCTATATGAAGATGCTTGGGTGGACTTACCTGCAGCAGACCATGCTGCTTACTTACCAGCTGCATAGGAATCCTCAGTAAGCCGGAACTACTTTCTTACCTGGGTGGGGCAAGCTCCACTCCCTGGATACAACACTGGAACTCTTCTGGAACAGGAACTCTTTTCTTACCTAGGCGGGGCCGTGGAGGAAGACGCCTCAGCACTCCAAGGCTATTTAAACCACACCCGATTGATGAAACGTGCTTCGCGTTATTCTGCATCTGCAGCAGAACGCTCACATAGTCTGTTCCAGCTTTTCTTCTATCCGGGCCCGAACCTGCAAGAACAATACTTACCATTCCTGCATCCAGTCTTCAGCAGAACCTGCAAGAACAATACTTACCATTCCTGCATCCAGTCTTCAGCAGAACCTGCAAGAACAATACTTACTATCCCGCATCCAGTCTTCAGCAGCACCTGCAAAATAAGAAACTACAGGTTAGCACGGCAACCTTCATACGAAGCGCATTACTCACCTGATCCATCGGCAGCGACCATTTCATCACGCTGCATCTCCGCCTGTGAAAACAAAGGCATGGTTATTTCTTACCGGCACTCTGGGTCTCCAACGCTGCAATCCGGACCTGAAAGACAAAAGGAGAGACAATAGCCAGGTATTTACTTACGCCCATCGCGCTCGCCATAATAGGACGCCTGCAAATATTCCGGCGTTTTCCAGCATCTCTTCAGCACGAACCCGCAGCTGCAAGAGAAAAGAAACAGTTAGAGCGCTTGCATTTACTCACGCATTCCAAGCGCTTCATTCCCATTCCAAGGCTCTGGCTCCAGCTTCGGCTCCCTTCACACCATCTTCTGTCTCCAGAGCCCTGCAAAACAAATAGGAGAAAGCATTATACCAAACCCTGATCTACATAAAAGTGCCCTCGCACCTAAAGACTTTAAGGACAAAAGGTGTCAGGAAACTCACCGCTCGTGCAGTTAACAGCGGTAGCGATCCTCTGATGTTAAGAGGCCTACGTTTTACCCAGTGAAGGAACTGGCAACGGCACCCTGCACCAGACGCAGATGGAGAGCCCAGCATTCACCTATCTAAGGTGAGCACGTTGACCTGGGGGATTCTACGGGGAAGCTGGGAATAGAGAGAGAGAGAGAGAGAGAGAGAGACACTCAACTGCCCAGATCATTAACCCCCATATTCTCTCACCTGTAGAAATCTCACCCTTCGAGTTCAACACACAGTGCGAAGAGGCTCAGCCCCAGAAGCCAACCGAGTCCTGCACATCACCTTTCGAGTCACAGACACCTTCCTGCCTAGACCAGCGCCTCCGTTGGAATCAGGTGAGCGTTACAGCAGCTCCCGTCTATCTGGTGTTCTGCAGAATCATATGCAGTACCCTTTGGGAACACCACACACAATTAAGACTACAATTGTAGTCTTAATTTGGTACAAGCCTGTACTACACAGTAAAGTGGTAGCGATGGCTGAGCTTCCAGACTTATCTCAAGAGAAAAGAGAGCAGTATCAATAGTTACACAAAGGACAACAATGACTATGGTTCAAACAAACACTGACTCAAGGTTTCTGAGTAGAAGAATATACATTTATTTACACATCAGTTGTAAAACAATTCACCAAATGAAGCATCAGAAAAATCACACTCGTAATATACTACACAACCTCCAATCAATTCTGGACAAGTTAGGCTCAAAATGAAGTGTGAGCAAAATGGCACTCCAGCAATTTACAATGGAGGGAAAGACAAGGTTATACAAAATTAAGCAGCACCGACAAGTAGGCAGGGCAATCTAGAAAAGGCTTGCTACAATGAGGATTCAAATCAATCTGCCTGGGCCAATGTTAATGGTACAGAGTCTTTGCAGAGGATCACACAGTTTAGTGTAGTTTGTGGTTAAGTCTTTGCCAAGAGTTAGAAACGAAGTTGGTCAGAAGAAAAGTTACTTAAAAGAGTAGAGAAGGACAAGCCCTCGGATTGCCGAATGATTTCAAACACTTTCACCGCAGTCAGACAGAACGGAACGAACAACCGGGTTAGAACAGTACCTTAAATGAAGAAGAAGGCTGTAGCTGAGGCAGAAGTTCCTGGCAGGTCCTGCAGGCTCACGGTTCCTGAAGTGACTGTCGGACTGACATGAAGTAGGAAGAATGGAGGGTCCTGCACTGCTTAAGGAATCAAACCAGCAGCAGAGCAAAGCAACAAATAAAAGGTGTACTCCTTAAAACCTAAACAGGGTCTGAGCCTCCTGGCTATCCGGTTCACTACAGCGATGCACAGCAATTTTGACCAGTGGAGGGAGGCCTTGCTTGTTGTTTGGCAAACTGGTTGGTCCAACCAGCTCAAGGGAAGAAGATTACTTATAGATCTTCTCTGTCGTCGAAGTTTGGAGATTCGGACCCGCAGCAGGGCTTCACAGAGAGGTTCAGTCGTGGTAGTGGTCCTCTTCTTTCAGCTTCTCTTCAGTTCTCTCGATCCCTCTGCCTTCCAAGCCCCAGAGACCTGCTTTTTATGCAGTTTTCCCCCATTCACACAGCCTGGCTGTCAATTACACAGCAGGGTGGCTGTCCTGGCAGGGCAGTCACCACAGCCAATCATACAAAGTGTGACATGAGTCTTCAAGGAGACCCCGTGCAGAGAGTCTGAAACCCCTCTCTCACATCCTGTCTTAGTCCTGGCCTCAACTGCTGAAGCAAGCTGCGATACTTCAGTAATTAAGCCACCTAGGCACACATTCCTCTTCTTTCAGGCACTTGGTTTGCTGTATCACAGTCACCATCACCATGCCACTGTCACTACTTGAGTGATCAGCAAGCCCCTGAAAACAATGTTTGCCCAGCACACCACAAACACTTTCCCCCTTGTTTCAAAGTGTGTTGGTAATCGTAGACCTGTGTGTGCTCTAACGAAAACCTACAAAACACATATTGGCCTTTTTTAAACCCCTAGATTTTAAAACAAACAGTTTCAATGTACAACCGGTAGATGTGTTAACTGTAATAACACTTCTCAGTATGTATCATACAAGCTACTAATTCTGAGCTTGACCCGTTGCTTTGTGGAATCTTCATAATCACCATGGGGATTTAGGTGAATGTTTGACACATGTGATCAATCTATGTTTTCAATCAGGAACAGTCCCATCCAGCCTTAAAGAAGACATGTTTGTCCATTCTAGAAGTAACCTGACCTAGACTCCACCAATTTCCCACAATGTGGCCAGGGTCCGGTCAATAACCAATCTTCCTATCCTTTTTATGTTTTTAGGAAAATTGGTAGTTCAACAGTTCCAGACTTATTTTGATACAGAACACTGCCTATCCATTTACAATCTGGTTTTCATCCAGTTCGTAGGACTAAGGGCAGATAGGCAGCAGGTGACGAAGGACACAGAGCTCTGCTGGTCATGTTACACTTATTTGCCAACTTGACATGATGGACCATTCTATCTACAGTGTCACTCTGTCATTGTTGGCTAGCATGTCTATTAGCCTCCTTACGTGGTTCCATTCCTATTTTTAGGAAAGAACTCAGAATTCACAATTAAGGTAATATTCCTTTTCCACGTTAAGGGTTTTTTGAGGTGTACCACAGGGATTGCCTCAGTCACCTGAGCTCTTCAATATTTAGCTTGTTTCTCTTTTTCATCTTTTGGGATCCTGGGATGTCTTCCTGCAATCATACTTGGTCGACAACAAGATGTGCATGGAGGCTCAGCGGTAGAATGCATGTTCACCATTCTACAATATTGTTTGAGGTGTATAAAATAGTGTATAATATCACTCCACTTGCAACTAAATGGTTCCAAGAGAGGGGTTATTCTTTTTGTCACAGGAACAGTAAGGTTCAGTGGTCCATTGCTATTTACTAACTATTGGGCACCTTATTAGCTTCAAGTAAAAAAAAAGTGAAGACTCTTTGCTTCCTGTTTGACTGGGGAATATGTTGCTTTCTCCTCAAATTAATTCAGTAACCCATGGTTAATTTTTCCAGTTAGGAAAATTAGAGACAACTGTGTCGCTACAGTCCATACCATATCGGAAATGAGTGGTCTGCTATTTAATCAAGTCCACACTTAACTCCTGTAATGCTGTTTATGTGGGAGTTTCTTAGTCTCTCATTGCAAAACATTCAAGGCTGCACAATGCAGCAGTTTATCTCATCTATGGTTTACGCAAACTCGATCATGTCTCTGCTGCCTGATCACCTCTCCATTGGCTAGATACCAACAGTAAAATGATGTTTAAAGTTGTATGCCTAGTATTTGAATCTGTCCCAAGCCTA
This sequence comes from Ambystoma mexicanum, assembly GCF_040938575.1. Lineage (NCBI taxonomy): Eukaryota > Metazoa > Chordata > Amphibia > Caudata > Ambystomatidae > Ambystoma > Ambystoma mexicanum. The sequence goes on from NC_090926.1 coordinate 974,235,170, forward strand.
GTTCTCCAAAGAACTATACCCAATGTATTGATGAAAGGTCTCTGAAGTGCCAATCAATCCCTCCTATGTTCTTCTGCTTTTTGGTTAAACTCCAAAGTTGGTATGTGCTTCTCAGACCAGGTTGCTGAAATCTGTAATTCTCTCCTCCGATTGCACTCTGTTGATTCTTTGTTGTTGTTTAATTGTCAAGTGAAACCCTATGTATATACGTAGGCAGTACACGCCTAGCGTCTATGAACCTAGAGTACGTTGTAGATATGTACAAAATCAATCAATAATTCAATCAATTAATCAGTCACCCTAAATAATTTCCCTTTCCCACCAAAGTGTGCTAGAAAATTTAAAAGAAATTCAAATGCTTCTGTCAGTTAAGACTCGAAACCAAATCATGTTTAAATGCATTTTCAATCAAGCTACCCCAGCACACAATCCTTTACATCACACACCCAATCACCTTGCCACTAATTCCAATGCCTTTCTTATCAGTGAGGCCATGCATACGCGTTTCCAACAACGCTGCAAAGTATGACAATATATTTACAAGAAATTCACATTCTAATGTCAGCTATAGGCATAATTTAAGCCATGGGTGAGTGCATGCTCAGTCCAGGAGCCCCACCACACATTCCTCCACCGTGCAGGCAGCTGGTGTGTTGCTTTGCGCGTCACACCCAATCTACCTGATCCACATGTGGGTGCCTGAGTTATCAGCAAGACCCTGCCAATCATTTTTCTCAACACATCCCAGCACTTTTCCCTTTCCCTCAATATGTGCTAATACATGTAAAATACATGCATGTGCTTGAGTCGATATTGCACTACACCAAGCCGCGTGTGAATCTGCAATCAATGAAGAACATCAACATATGCAAGCAGGGTGATGATGGGCCTGTCAGAAAAAGCGAGATCTGTCTTAATCAAAATACCATAACCTGCCTTGCCAAGAAATGCATATCATTTATTTTAAAGGTGTTTGCAAACATACACAATAAAAATCTATTTTGATCAGCACTGCCTAATAAAATCATCCCTACAGTTAATATAAAAAAACCCAGCCTTAAGTAAATTGCTTGAGTGCTCAAAGAGCAACAGACATCACCCCCTTCCCACTCTGATAGATTCCCAATGACGGCTGAACAGCTCCAGAAGCAAGTTGTTATTAGAGAAAGGCGAATCGGGTGGCCCAAACTCACCTGAATCTCTTGAAACCTAGAGTCGTTTGGTGAATCCCAAATACAGCGATTGAGAATTTGGCCAGACCTATTGGCCTACACTTCCTCAGATTGGTAGAGCAGAGGTATTTCTGGCCAGCAGACATGTTGTGCCTTGTCACTGTTTTGTCATATTCCAAGATGGGGTTGAAAAGGTGGGAAGAGCTTACCATAAAATAAGAATAGAGAATTAGAGGAGAGATTCTTAGGCACTGGTGTTGTAATTAATGGTTTATATCGTCTTTTTTAAAAAGACGGATATGTCATCTGCTAATCAACAATAATCCTACAGCGGGCTCATCTCATTTGGAGAGCAGTGTGGTTGTATTCTCCAGCCTGATTGGAGTTTGAGCTCTTGGCCTAAGCCCCCCACCTCACCTGGGAAGATGCTGCCCCACCTGCCTAAACCGCTGCAGGTCCTGTCGCCCCATTTCTGTTTCTGCAATGAAGCCTGGACATGGCCAAGACCACAAAACTCTAGATAATCTCGGCATTCAGGTCGCGCCTAGAAACACTGATTGCTCATATCATTCTCTGGACGCTCATAATCCCTGTCAAGAGTGGGAGCCTTTCCGCCTTTCCGTGCCCACGTTGCCCTGTCAGCTTTTTTACAGTACACGACTCTGACCTTTTGTGTCCACGGTTATATTCTAGTAGTATTTATTTCATTTTTTTTTTGTTCTTGTGTATAATCGTTTTTTCCGATTTTTACAAGGTAAGAGCTGTTCGTTGTACTATTCATTGTACTGTAAACTAGGAAAACATTTGAACTGCGGACTGTAATCTGTGAAATATAGGAGTATTCCTGTCAAACACAGAGCCAGTGTTACAATGATGCACTTACAACCCGCTGTCTAGCAGAGGAGCACCCGAGATGTCAGTTTGGCCATAAACCATCTAAACTGGGCTCATTTCACAGTAGGTGCAAATATGGCACTTTACTTGGAGCTGAATAATGATTTGCACCGCCCTCCCACTCCCTCGAGCTTCAGATACGTTTTGACGACTTAAAACCTCAAAAGCTACTGCCGCTGACCTAGAGTGCAGCTATGATGAAAGGTCATGCCAATTACGAAATTCCATACGTCGTCTAATGGACTTTATTATAATGTAAGACTCTAAATGGAAAATTGGCAAATTGGAAAACAATACATTATACAAATCGATGTCTTTCTATATTCTATATTTATTGGTATTGTATACTTTTATTATACAGACTTAAATTATAAGCACTCGAATCAAACATATATTACTTTTATGCGATGTTGCTTTAAAGTGTCCTATTGTGCCTTAGACCCCGTCTACAGAATTGTCCGAGTTTAGATAGAAGTTTGTCTGCAAGAAACTCCCCTTTGATGGCCCAGATTCAGGATGCCGTGCCCGCCACGACTTGCCTAGAGTCCACAAAGACGAGTCAGCGCGTTGCAGTCAGACTGGCAGTGAATCTTCTTTCCTGAGAGGCTGCCATAGCAGCAGTCATTCCGAAATGGGACTGAACTCTGGACGATGTTTTGTGCAGCATTACGCCCCTGGCTCACTGTGAGTGGCCAATAGCCTTGTAGGGGTTGGGCTTGGGGCGTGGCTTGGGTGTACAAAACAAGAAAAGCTCAAGGAAATGTAGAAGGATATTTTGCAAGTATGTGTATGGCAATGGCTGATATAAGCCGACCTACTCTCTGTCCTAAATAGTCACTAACAAAAAGCAATCCAAAAAAAGTGTGCACTGAGTAGGACTGGGCTTGTGTTCAAAGGTGTTTGTACAGAGTAACCCATATTGCCCCACTTGAAACTACTTTCAGAGATGTTCCTCTACTGTTTCCAACGTGTCCCTCAATACAGGCACCGTTACTGCTTCTCTCTATTGTTAATAGAAAAGTGCTTGCACTATCTCGGGCGGATAGCTCAGGAGCAATCTGCTCGCCTTGGAAACAAGATGACACGGAGCACCACAGGTTCGCCTTGGAAGAAAAATGACACAGAACACCACAAGTTCGATCCCCGGGTCCAAGCTTAGAAACCTCTGGGTATCATGCGCGTTATAAATAACATATAATATCCTACCAAAGCAATACAATCCGGAGGGGGGATGAAGGGGGCATTACACAACGGGTAATGCTCAGCCCCCTCTCCGAGGATTCTATTGCCATTAGTATTCCCAGACATCTTCCCAGGATACTAATAGAAGGGACCCTTTCTCAAGTATTGGGACCACACATCAACTCAATCCTTATCTGCAGTATCCCCTGTACTGGTCTACCACTGGAAGATCCACATGCAGCTCTACAATGCATCGGTTATTCCAATGTAGGACTCACACACAATGCACCTCAATTCTGATTTGCAGCGGTTCCTGTTTCTCCAGCTGTAGCACACCCACATAGCTCTGCAAGCAGCTGGCACATCCAGCATGCACGCTTCATTTACAAGGCTTTCAGCTTCCCTTTGCATATTCAAAACCCTTACACGGGAAAGGATGAACACTTGTTTGTGCTCTTATTCTTGGCTCATCCTCTCATCTTTTGTTTCTCCTCCTTTTCTCTTACCCTTTTGGTGATTTGCATTCTACCAGTACACCTAACCCAAACGAGGCCCATGGTGCAGCGGCCCACTGGGAAATCTCAGCCCCCTTCAATTTCTTCAACAACTTCTTTCCATCCTTCACACATTTGTTTCACTTTCGCCACTTCCATCTTTCCCATCATTATTCCCTCCATGTTTCCCTTTTCCTCTTTTTTCTTATTCTTCTCCTCTTTTTCCTTTTCGCGATTACCCTTCACTATTTTACTCCATTCTGATCTTTTCCTTACTACTGCCTTTCCCTCTACTTTTCTTCCCTCTTATTTATTGTATTTGTTTGTTTTTTGTAATGTACCTGTGTGGCTCATTCGAGCCTTCCCCTCCTCCTCCTTTCTTCCCATCATTCTTCCCTCTCTCATTCCGTTTAGCCTTTCTTTTTGTTATTCTATTTTATTTCCGTTGTTTCGTGCCACTCACTATCTACTCTGTTTTCTTTCAATCGCTTTTCATTTTCCTTCCTCTCTTTCCTCCTTCTCCTCTTTTGACCTTCCTCAAATTCCTTCTTTTCTTCCTTCTCGTAACTTGCTGTGTTCGTTCCCCTCTTTCCTTCTCTCAACCCTTTTTTTCTTCTTCTCTGTCATCCTCTATAATTCTTTCTAAATGCTACTATTTCACGTCCTGTCCATCTCACTCGAGCTTAGCCAGGGCCAGTTTAAGGCATATAACCTACTCGGGCACAAAAGAAAAAGTGGCCCATAGTCAGAGATGGTGATTGGTCCCTTCTCTAAGAGATTGTCAAAGTAACTAAGGGGGAGTTTTTTGAAAAATTGTGTTGCAACGTCTTCATGTTAAATAATATGTGTTCTGTAATACTGGTCAAAATAACTTGCTCCATAGTGAAGGAACTCATCAATCCGGCACACTTTGGCCAATAAACTGGCCCACTGCAAACAAAACAAAAAAACTGGGACCCACTAGCATGTTAGGCTTGAACAACTTCTGGCATTGCCCTATTGCACCATAGGCCAGTCTGGGGCCGGCCGGCTATCCAATTTGAGGGTTTAAGTCCTCCCAAGGATCCTATTGGTCCAGTCTATACCTCGAGGAGATTGGGTGCTGTGACTTCTATACTTACAGGGTGGGGCTCTACTGCAGAACAAAACAACTGGTCTGCAAATGCACTCCCTTTCCTGATGCTTGTAGCCGAATGAGCACCTGCTGCTACAGAGGTGTTTAACATCTGGCCATTCCAGGTTTTCATTCTGCAGAATGACAGCTGCAGCACCTGCTGCAGGCGCAGAAGCAAAACACACGAACAGGATTGGGTGAATAGTCCCTTTTCTATCTTCCATAACGAGCTAATCTAGTTCATGCCATCTTTTCTGGCAGGATGGGCACCTTCCATCTTTCTCTGGAGCTGAAAGTGTAGACCCAAATCTCACAGTGAAATTGCCCTGTGGCCAACATGGTTACCTAGAGATCTCCTCCGTTGCCTGCTTCCTCTCACCTTTCATCAGCAGAGACTGGAATGGCAGTCAGAATCCTGATAGCAAACGAGTAGCCAGGGGGCAATCCAACCAGGCCCTCCCCACTCTCTCCAAAGCTTGAGATCTGTCAGTAAAGAAGATGTAAATGTGTGGGGTGCCCTCCAGAGGCTCAGAGCTTGGTCGACATCTCCAAAGGGAGGATAATACATACCTTAGCTAATAATAATAATAATAATAATAATAATAATAATAATAATAATAATAAGCATTCTTCAAATCTAAAACTCACCTATTGTATGTATTTGTTCTAGGATGTACTTCATAAAAAATACCCCCCCACAGCCATTTTGCGGTATGGCTGTGTTTATTATGTTTGAGTGCAATATAAATGCAAAATTGCTGCAAGAGCTCGATGCAGACTGACTCCTTATAGTGTGGCGAAAACTAACCTCTTGATGCACAAATATGAGCCTTTGTAAATTCCCCTAATTACTGGGGAGGGACAGGGTGGTACATGTTGGACGGTTTACTGACTTTGCAGATGCGTTAAGGCCCAATGCAAATCTGCACATGCTGTTTTTGGCCATCATGAAAAAAAATGGAGATATAGGCCCTGATTCATGGAAGTATTTGTGCCGTAAATTTGGACATTGCGTGCCAAAAAGCCTGCAAAATCCTGTTTGTCGATTCATGGGAACGACTGCTTGGCACTTTTTCGTACCTTGAGGCGGCTTTGTGCATGCTCTGCACATTATAGTGAGTGGCCGAGTGTGTTCCGTGAGACACCATGCAGAGCGTGGGCATGGCTTGCGCAAATGGCTGGCAAGGGGGCGGAACTCGTAAAATGAGGAAGAACAAGGGAACATGTCGGTGTTATGAGGGACGGCCCACAGGCAGTCCATTGCACACCCACTATTGCACTGAATGATACGTATTCATGAATCCAACCGTGCAGCCTCTCAGCAGGGAAATGGTCATGCAAAGCCCTCATTCTATCCGCCACCCGAAGGCAGGCATACAGACACTTGCAAATAGGATTCACTGCGCAGAGATAAGATCGGTATCGAAATTAGGGGTGCCTGTCTGCAGCCGGGGTTCTGATCTAACTTAGGGGTTTGCGTACACAGTGTAGCGGCATGCAGGAACTCTTTACAGGGGTTCACATGCAGATTTTCAGAGTTTTACCCGAGTTACGATAAATCGTATGCATGATGTTGGGGTGCCGGTAATAGTTACGAGGGACTGCACGGAGGTTCCAAGAGGTGCAGGCCTGCTTGTGGGGGACCCCATGCAGTGTTTTAAGGGTGCATGTATTTGCGACCAGGAGCACGCAAGGGTAGCTGTTTCTGGCTGGTTTTGCTTTGTGTGTTGGCGTGTCATGGGCGTTCCAGCCATGACTTTCATGTACAGTTTGTTGGGTGTCTTGGCCCACGTTCAAGTTATTATGCTGCAACACTTGGTGCTGTGGGCTTAGAAAATCCAAGAGGGCGGAAAAGCCCACATTTGCGCCGGAATCCTGGAGAACCGTGTAGTTTTGCGCACAGCAAAATAGTCCCCTGACCTGCCACCCACCAGCGCGAGCCTGAGGGGCCAGGAGTGCCATGAGTGAAATGTGTGCCAAAGGAAAAACAGCAGTGCCGATGGCTAAAAAAAAAGCGTGTTGAAATCACCTTTGTTTCTCTGAAATGCAAGCTAAAAATGCCTATTTTAAACATTGCAAGATATTCAAAAATCTCAATGAACACCAGCAGACATTTGGCAGAATGTAGTCTCGTGTGCATACAAAATCTGGAAAGAGAAAGAGCCCAAAACAATGTTTATAACAAAACTGGCTGAGCTGTGGATGTCAGCAGCTGAAGTGAAATTGGACTGAAAGACACTAAAATCTAAATGTTTAAAATAAATGACTGACCTACTGTTGAGTGGCACATAGTTTGCAACTGTTAAATGCCATAGTTTTGAACTTACAATCAGTGTTCTAGCTGCATGTGTAAAAATTGCAAGTTTGGTTTGAATGTAGAAAACTGGGAACTAAAGTGACATTTAGCTGAAGCCTGGCCTGAAGAGAGTGAGTTCTGCCCGGCAACTACCCCAACAGGAGTGAAACTTGCTCAGCCACTCTTCCCAGGCCTGGCTGCATTCTGCTGCCCCTGCCAAAAGGAGATGACACCTCTCTGATTGAATTAGGGGAGGGGCAGCTGCGGACTACAGGAAACTAAACTAATAACTGTCCCTGGCCCAGGCAAATGTTAAATTAGGGGGTTCGTAAATGGCTTCCTCTTGGAAAGAATCGGGGAGGGGCACTGCATCAGTGAGCCAGCTGAGCTTGGGGGAGGTGGATAAACCAGAAATTCCACCATGTGCTCTGGAAAACCACACCCCTTTGGGGCCAGAGCATAATTTTAAAAAGATGGATAATTCATAGTGCGGACTTGTAAAAATTATATAAATAACATCATCATTCTTGTGATTTTTCTGTGCACATTTTAAGAGGTGTTAGGACCCTGTGGTATGTTCTTGGGGATAGTAGCGGAAAAAAGGTTGTTACTCCAAATGTATGCATGTTAAAAATCTGACACTTTATCATCTGAAACCCATATCCCTGGTGCACATTTGTTTAAAATCTGGAAAGGTTTAGAGGGCGTTATCTGGATGAAAAGGGCAGAATTCTGTCATAAGTGGACACAACATCTTACAAAGACAGGGATCGGATTGTTTGGTGCTACAGAAAATATGTTAACTGGACGTATAATATTAGAAAAATGGTACATAGATAAATATGTATTTGGATCAGAAATAGATTTGTGTGCAATTTGACAAAGGGAGGATCCGCTGACCATAAACCTACCTCATCACTCTGACTCACAACCCAGTTCCCCCAATCAAGGGAGAGAGGACGAACTGGCCAATGATAAGTTGAGAGGGTTGGGCATAGAAGATGAGACGACCAACCCACTTTCTAAACACATAAAAGGAGACTGTGCAGGACAGGTAGGGACATTCACTTCCCACTTCAAGCTGATTTCTTGCGGAGCGTTTTTCCCAGAAGACACCAGATCCAGCACTTAGACTTCAAATCCAGACAGAGACCAGAACTTTGAATTCAGAGTTCAGAATGTGTCGGCAGGCCTCAAAAATCTTTTGCAAACTGATTCACCCCAGACTTCCAAGGGGCACATCAGAGTAAAACAGCCGGGCTGAGCTGTTTGATTCTGGCCTAAAACCCTGTGCAAGAAACACCCAGAAAGCAGAGCTGTACCCGGAACCAGAGACCAGACCACCGTGCAGTGCCAAGAACTTTTGCCAGAACCAGAGATCCAGACCACTGTGCAGTGCCGCTAGCAGAGCTGATCCAGATCACTGTGAGCAGAACCAGGCAGAGACCGTCCATGGCGAGGGAACCGCAGTCCAATCCTGACCCGATCCGTGGCGAAGTCGCATTCCTGTCCAAAATATAGTGTGAGTACTGCCAGAACTGTGCAAAACCCAATCTATTAGTTTAAAATAATCTAATTCAAACTATTTTAACCTATTGAGAACTGCATCCTAGAAATCTTGTGTTCATTCTGTGATCTCAAACCTGAAAACTGTCATCTGTCATTCTGAGCTTGACTTTTCTTTTGACAATCTACCTAGACGAAATCGTCCGTATCTCCGGAACCGTTTGTCCTAGGAATGAAAGCTTAAGCTTAAAGCTAAGATTCTGGGCTTTCCAAGGAACCCAGCAGTGACTTTCTATCCATTATACTTTTTCCGTAATCGCACTCAACGCACTTGGAGAAATTGCCACGAATTGCGATTTGGCTCAATTTCTTCACTTGGCAAAATAGCAGCTCCTTGCTTTCCTTTGCTGAAATTCGTTTGCAACCTGACAATCATTTACATAGCATTGCTAAAGTGATCCTAATTTAACTAATTTAAAGTAGCTATCACTCACCCTGAACCTCTAGAGGGAATTAAAATAATTGTTAGCATATTTTTCCTTTCTTTGCATACCACCTTTAAAGTACTTTGCCTGTGTTTAAAATCATCCCTGTTGATCTAAGCTTGCTAGGGGGGAACTGGAACTTTGTATTGCATTTGTGTGTATTCCTGAGAATTGTGCGTGTTGCGTGTTACTTCCGTCTCCTTACAATGCATAGGGTGGGAGTGAATTGTCGAAGAAACAGTGATCACATTATCTTTTGCTGAAATCAATCAAGTTTATTTCTGCACTGCCTTTTATTCATCTTTGCATTGCCTTGAAACCATAAAACATTCTCTGATACCTTATTCCCCTGTTCCTAGTCATAAGTCACCAGAACTTTGCTATTGTAGGATTACCCATTGCTGTTTACTGCTCATATTCACAAGTGTGATATCAATTATTAATTTATTATAAAAGTCTGATATATATATATATATATATATATATTGTTTAATTCTCAAATAAACCTTTTAAATTTGCAAAACAAACTTATTTCTTGGCTCAGTGGAGTCAGGGGGATTCTAAGAGAGGGGTGTTATATAAGGGTTGTCATCCAGAGTACACAAACTGGACATAAAAATATATAAATAAGGGCTTCCCTTGAGCAATCCCAGACAAGGCACTGACTTAGTGGGAATGCTTGATTGGAGCCATTAACAAAGTGGGGGCTCGTAGCCGGGGTTTCTGGAAAAGATCTATCACTTGTGCAGATTAATACAGTGTGCCAGCTGACAGGATACACATCCGGTTAGATCACCACGCTGTGTTACGCTGTAAAGCACTCTTCAAAGGAATGCTCTAAGGAAACGGTTTGTTTTGCAAAATAAAATACAAACTTCTGTAAATCAGGAAGGAAATCAAGTTCCAGAATGACGACCTTGGTACATATGAAGATAGCTAGGGAGCACCTCTTACATAAACTGTTTGTGAGAGGTGAATGGTCTGAACAGGACCAAAATGTATGGTTGCAGGCGATCACAAAACAGGTCACTACAACTGTGTCAGATATCTGGAGGGATCAGGGTCCCTTACATGTGGCCCTGAGTGAACTATGTATGGCCCCTAAGGCCAAGGATGAGCACAACAAGATTGCCAGGGTAGCAGCATATTTATATTTACATATGGGAGCCATACCGGACAAATGTGCTGAAGGCCAAGATCTGGCAAATAGGCAACAGATGGCGTTAGAAAAGGCCCAATCTGACCTAGTCTCTTCTGAGCAGAGGGTACACAGGAGCCAGGAGTCAGAAAATGATAGTAGACAATACATCATTAAAATGAAGGAGGATATGGATATCCTGCAACAGGAAAAGGCTGACCAGGATACCAGAATCCTGGCTTTGCAGAAGGAGTACCAAGACAGTTTGGACTCCTTACTGCAGTGCCAGAAAAAGCTGGAGAAACAGATCAATTTCAACAGGGCATGCACAGAGCAGGTAGCCACCCTGCAAATCCAACTAGACAGAGAGAAAGAGGAAAATAATAAAATGATTTTGAAAGACCTGGATACCCAGGCAGAGTTTGATGAAGAGCGACAGAAACTGGTGCTCTTCAATGGCAGAGGGACGACCTGGTGGCACAGAGGCAGGCTCTTAGTCAGGAAAGGGACACCTTAGGCCAGGAAGTCTGCCAATTAAAAGAAAAAAACGAAGGAAATCACCTGGCCCTCCAGGGGCTGGGTGACCTCCAAAAAGAGCATCACGACTTGCTAGAGCACACCAGGAGGGTGGAAGATGCTCTGGCAAGAAAGGAGCAGGCCAGTAGGGATGGGACTCAGGAGGTAACCCTCCTGCAGCAAAGACTGGCCCAGTACTCCAGGACCAGTCAGGAGGCACAGAGAGAGAATGAGGTCTCTGTCAGCACAATGATAGGCTCCAGCAACAGGTAGACATGCAGGAGAGACTGATAGAGTCTAGTAAGGCCTTAACTGAGGAACTGAAAGTGCAGGCTCTTGCATTGCAACAGGGAGCAGGGGCTGACAGAGATGAAGTTCACTGGGAAAGGGAAACACCTGAGCATAACCTCAGGAGCCCTAGTACCAGAGGCCTTCATCTCTCCCAGTCCTTGGACTCTGCCACCCCCATGTCCCCTGGCGCACATGAGCACAGGGCCACAGGGATGGCAGATTACTATCCAGCCAAAAGGATGGGGCTCATAGGCCAGTACCACCCAGGAATGGATGGGCGGGCATCCGGCTATGGGCACCCAAGCACAGTGCAATTTAGTGGGGAACCCCAGGAGAGTAGGTCCACTAAGGGCATCCTGAAAACCTCTGCCCAGTTAGGTCACTGGGGGGGGGGGGTACCCAGCAAATCCTGGAAGCAAGGAGGGATCTGAAGACTCCTCTGAGCATCACAGGACACAGGAGACCAGGTCCCCACATTCTGCCAGCCATTCCCAGGCTCGCAGAATCCGGGAAAACCTGGAAGATCAGACGGGCACCTCTGGGAGCAGTGCTTCTGAGTCGGAGGATGAATGGACCAGGGTTACCCGAACCAAAAAGGCCAATAAGGCAAAAAGGGCCTTGCTTAAGGACCCCTTAAAACAGATTAAGGCAATCAGGAGCGTCATCACGCCTTATCACAAAAACTCCAAGTTTTCTGTGTGGGAACACTTGGAGCTCTTTGAGCAAATGATGGAGACCTTCCATTTGAAGGACAGCAGTAGCTGCGTCCAGTACATCAAATGGACATTCTCCCCAGAATACTCCAGTTTCTTTGCGGGGCTGGAGGACCAAAATCATTCAAGATGGTCCACCTATAGGGCGGTCATCTTGAAACAATTTTCTGTGCATAGAAATCCCCAAGAGGCTCACAAGGCAGCCTACGATTTGCAATCTGGGGAGGATCAGGCCCCACAAGAATTTGTGCAAGAATTGAAGCGTGCCTTTGCGCAGACCGCCAGAAGGGTACGCACGGACAGCAGAGAATTCATCAACACATTTTTCCATGCTCTCCCCAAATACATAATGACCCAGATTGTGAGAGATTTTCACGAGAAAAGATCTTTGGACTGGGTCATTGAGCAAGCCACCTGATTCTATGAGGTGCAGAAATCGGTGGAAAATAAGAATCAGCCCAAAAACCCCAAAACCAAGAGCACCCCTGCAGCTGCCAAGGTGGCAGAGGTAAAGGTTGCCGCTGTTTTAGATTTGGATATGGGGAAGCTAAAAACCTGCCTGCACCGAACAATTCACAGCCCAGAAGGCCCTCGGGCCAGTCACAGACAGGGAGTCAAGGAGGTAATCCCACAAATGGGGTCCCTCGCTCCCCTGACTATATAAGTCCCCGCTAAAAGGGAAACAGACCAATCCTGGGTTATGTGTGGACTCCTCCAGCCCAATGGGGGGATCCAGCCAATCACCTAACCCAGGGAACTTCCCTCCTAACTTCCCACAGGAGGGCAGAAATTCCCCAAACACTGGGCAGAACTTTCTTCCCAGGTATCCACCCAATTTCCAACCCCAAAACCATCCATCCTTCTTTCCCCAATTCCCTGAGCCCAGACAACCTAATCCGTGAGAGGGGAGGCTAAGGGTGGAGGGGTACCCAGATCTTCCCAACCCAGGGTATTACCAGAGAAGGGATAGCTACCCTTCCCGGGATCAGCCCAGGGGAGAAAACAGGACCCCGTATCAGCCTGAGCGGGTTTCACAACTTGAGCACCAGGTCCAAAACATGGCATGGGATCTGGATCACATGCTGAGGGCGCAACAGAACCCTCAGATGAGCATGCCAGCGCAGAATGCCACAAACTCTGGGCCTGGTGCTCCAGAACAATGACGGGGGCGGCACCCCGATAACCCACCGGTTCCCAGGGAGGAAGCTTCCTTCTCAACTTGTAAACAGCCCCTGGAAAACCAGGAACCAGAAACAAAATCTCCTACCCCTGAAAGTCCGCCAGCCAAAGAACAGAGGGGAGGTAGGAGAAACAAAGTACCCAAACAGACCCATTTTGTGGAGGAGGTACAGGTCTTCCAATTTGAGGTAGAGGGATCCTCAGAGGATCCTGGGAAAAGTATTGTCTCCTTCATAGATGGAGGAACTCCTCCCAAGGAAACATGGGTCCCAAGGGATTCCAACCCAGACTGGGTAGATGTGGGGATTGAGCTGTCGCCACCCATCATTCTATCCCAGAACCAACAAGACCGAAAACCCCTTGTTCAAACCCATCCAGGTGACTGCCTCCAAAAGGGGGGGGGAGCAGCCCAGAACTGGAACCAGAGGAACCAAAAACCGCATCAATATCCAGTTGCAAACTTTTTCTTTCAGATTCCCATGACTCTCCACACAATTCTGCCCAAATCTCTTCTCTCGCCATGTCCAAAACCAGAAAGATAGCCCACCAGTTGTCCAAAAATGTGCATTATCTGTGCCCCCTTGAGGAGAAGGAGGGTAGATATTATGCCCCGGTACAAGTACAGGGGCAGGGTACAATTTTGGCACTGGTGGACACTGGATCCCAAGCTACCCTTCTGTCCAAAAGGGCCTTTGATGCACTAAATGCAGGAAGGGGGAGAATTACCGCATTCCTCTCACCTCTCTTCCTGGACAACTCCAGAACTTTGACGGGAAGGAAATTCCAGTCGAGGGGACTGCAGATTTGGACATCAAAATTGTGCGACACAAGGTGAAACACCCGGTCATAGTAGTGACTCCAGAGGGCACCCCTTGTTTACTAGGGAATTACCTCCTGAGAAGGTTCTCACCCCTAATAGATTGCGTAAACAAGGTCCTCTGGACCCAGACTAGCCGACCAATAAAATTACAACAGTGTGTCAACCATGTTAGTTTAAACGGCACCTGCCACATGGTTGAACAAAAATCTGACCAAGTCGAATTTCACTTCCAGAGCATTGAAGAATTACCGCCCGTTCATCCAGGGGGAACACATCATAGTGGAGACTCCACACCAGCCTCTGCAATACCTCCAAAGTGACAGAATCCGGGCCGGAAATGTGAGTAATTCCTGAATTACTTCCTGGAATCTGTCAATGCAAGGCTTTCCTGTGGAGGTCAGATATGGCCAAAACAAGAAGAGTCCCCTCGCGCAAGGTCTAGCTGACTTACATGATTGTGCCAGAGAAAACTGTCTCGAGGACGAAAGTCTAAAACTCAAGGACAACATGGAGGCATACCTTAATTCCCCACACAAAGTCTTTGAAGAAGACAAGTTTGAGGGAATGCCCACTGTCTATGTGGATGGATGCTCTTACCATGTTGACAACAACGGGGAAAAAGAACTGGTGGCCAGAGTAGGGAATGCATGGGTGAATGAGTCCCCAGAACCCTCCGCTGGGTACAAAATTGGTCTCGGAAGTAGACAGGTAGCAGAGTTGATGGCTGTGCATCAAGCCATCCTCACTGCTGTCCAACATCAACTCCATGAACTGGTCATAATCACAGATTCGGATTACCTACGGAACAGGTTCGTGGAGCACCTGGTTAATTGGAAAACCAGAGGCATGTTATGTGCTAATAACAAACCCTTGAAACATGGGAAGTTAATCCAAAACATTGATGATTTGGTCATCTCGAATGGGATGACCATCTACTGGAAAAAGATCAAGGGTCATTCCAAAGTAGAGAGACCAGACAAAACTGGAAATGACTTAGCTGATCAGCTGGCCAAAACCAGGGCCATCCAAGGGGATCTAATAGAAATAGAGTCCCTGTGGGGGGAAATCCAGGTCACTGTTATCACTAGGTCCCAGACAAATGCTCACAATGATCTTTCAACTAAACAATGGAGTAAGGAGACCCCTGATGCTGATTTAATTACGGCTCAAAAGGGGGATCCAATAATTGGTAAGTTTTACCAACACATTGAGGACCCTGAGAAGTTTCCCCTGACGGATACCGATTACATTGGGAAAGAGGACCTTAGAGTGTTGATGAAATGTCCAAAGATGTTCCGAATTCAAGACGGTTTGTTGGTAAGGAAATCCCAAGCTGGCCATGATCAGTGGGTGGTCCCTACCTCATTCCGAAGCCTGATGTTAAGTCACGCCCATGATGCGGCCACAGCCGATCATAGGGGCATTCACACAACACTTGAGATCTTAAGTGATGTTGCATACTGGCCACACATGGGGCAGGACCTCGACCAATACTTGAAGGGGTGTCTGGTGTGTGCACAATTTCAACCATCATCCCTCACACACCGTGCACCTCTCCAAAAGAGGGGGATGACACTGCCATGGTCAGATTTGCAAATCGACTTTGTAGGCCCTGTAATTCGCTCGTCTAGAGGAAACAAGTACATGTTGACCGTCACATGCTTGTTTACCAAGTGGGTGGAATGTCTCCCGGCCCCAAACTGCAAGGCAGAAACAGCAGCTGCCCTGATGATTAACCACATCTTTTCCCGTTTTGGTCTACCTCAAAGGATTGAGTCAGACAGAGGTAGCCATTTCACCAGCGAGGTAATGACAAAGATGTGGGAGATACTAGGGGTCAAAAAGAAGTTACATATTCCGTACCGGCCAGCTTCTTCTGGGGCAGTAGAACGTTACAACCGGACCATTGTGAGCATCTTAAAAAGGTTTGTGGCAGATTCTGGGCCAAGTTGGGATATCCGATTACCTCTGGTCCTAATGGCCATCAGATCGACCCCTTCATCTGCAACCAACATGTCACCATTTGAGCTGATGACTGGACGGAAGATGGTGCTTCCCCAGAATTTGCTCTACAGGACCCAAGAGCAGACATTGATAAACTCATGAGTATGTGGAGAATTTAAGGAAACACCTTCAACATGCTTTTGCCTATGCTCAGCGGAATCTAGAAAGATAAGCTGATAGCATGAAGACCCATTATGATTTGAAAACTTCCAGGAAAGTATATAATGTGGGAGACCGGGTCTATCTATACAATTTTCAAAGGAACCAGGCCAAACAGCGAAAATGTTTGCCTACATGGAAGGGACCGTTTTAAATTATAGACAAGATCTCCCCAGTAGCTTATAAGATCCGCATCCCCAAAGGTAGTCTGGCGGAAGGGGAAGACAAGTGGGTCCATATAAATCAGCTAAAGTGTTGCCATCCAAGGCACACTCTGCAGCAACTGGAGGAGGCCTCTGCAATACCAGAGGGGACCGCTCCAGATTAATTCAGTTCCACCCTAAAATATTCCACATATAGCCTATAAAATTCTATGATTCTTGAATATATTCTTTCCTCCTGAGTTAAAAAAAATGTATATGTTCATGTTTTGACTATAAAATGTATATGCCGTCCCACTATATCAATAGGGGGGGAGAAATGTCTACGAATAGGTATAGCCACTTTTGCTTTATCATCCTAGGAGAGATGAAACCTAGAGACTGACCACGGAAGACGACCTGGAGACTGGGAGCAAAGATCCGAGGGGCCCGGGGTACCGCCCAATATTTCATCAGGACAGGCGAGGAGAACCGATCGATCCAACCGGATGGGGGAAAAGATGCTGAACTGTGCCATCTGCGGAATTGGAAGAAGAGGATGCGGACATACCAACGCGTGGATCAAAACACCCTTTGCACCCGACTCCCCCTCGACCCAAAATCAGAGTGCAGTCTGGCGGGGGGGCTTGTTGGGTGTCTTGGCCCACGTTCAAGTTATTATGCTACAACACTTGGTGCTGTGGGCTTAGAAAATCCAAGAGGGCGGAAAAGCCCACATTTGTGCCGGAATCCTGGAGAACCGTGAAGTTTTGCGCACAGCAAAATGATCCCCTGACCTGCCACCAACCAGTGCGAGCGTGAGGGGCCAGGAGTGCCATGAGTGAAATGTGTGCCAAAGGAAAAACAGCAGTGCCGGTGGCTAAAAAAAAAGCGCGTTGAAATCACCTTTGTTTCTCTGAAATGCAAGCTAAAAATGCCTATTTTAAACATTGCAAGATATTCAAAAATCTCAATGAACACCAGAAGACATTTGGCAGAATGTGGTCTCGTGTGCATACAAAATCTGGAAAGAGAAAGAGCCCAAAACAATGTTTATAACAAAACTGGCTGAGCTGTGGATGTCAGCAGCTGAAGTGAAATTGGACTGAAAGACACTAAAATCTAAATTTTTAAAATAAATGAGTGACCTACTGTTGAGTGGCACATAGTTTGCAACTGTTGAATGCCATAGTTTTGAATTTACAATCAGTGTTCTAGCTGCATGTGTAAAAATTGCAAGTTTGGTTTGAATGTAGAAAACTGGGAACTAAAGTGACATTTAGCTGAAGCCTGGCTTGAAGAGAGTGAATTCTGCCTGGCAACTACCCCCGACAGGAGTGAAACTTTCTCTGTCACTCTTCCCAGGCCTGGCTGCATTCTGCTGCCCCTGCCAAAAGTAGATGACACCTCTCTGATTGAATTAGGGGAGGAGCACCTGGGGACTACAGAAAACTAAACAAAGCACTGTCCCTGGCCCAGGCAAATGTTAAATTAGGGGGGTCGTAAATGGCTTCCTCTTGGAAGGAATCGGGGAGGGGCACTGCATCAGTGAGCCAGCTGAGCTTGGGGGAAGTGGATAAACCAGAAATTCCACCATGTGCTCTGGAAAACCACACCCCTTTTGGGCCAGTGCATAATTTTAAAAAGATGGATAATTCATAGTGCGGACTTGTTAAAATTATATAAATAACATCATCATACTTGTGATTTTTCTGTGCACATTTTAAGAGGTGTTAGGACCCTGTGGTATGTTCTTGGGGATAGTAGCGGAAAAAAAGGTTGTTACTCCAAATGTATGCATGTTAAAAATCTGACACTTTATCATCTGAAACCCATATCCGTGGTGCACATTTGTGTAAAATCTGGAAAGGTTTAGAGGGCGTTATCTGGATGAAAAGGGCAGAATTCTGTCATAAGTGGACACAACATCTTACAAAGACAGGGATCGGATGGTTTGGTGCTACAGAAAATATGTTAACTGGACATATAATATTAGAAAAATGGTACATAGATAAATATGTATTTGGATCAGAAATAGATTTGTGTGCAATTTGACAAGGGGAGGATCCTCTGACCATAAACCTACCTCATCACTCTGACTCACAACCCAGTTCCCCAATCAAGGGAGAGAGGAGGAACTGGCCAATGATAAGTTGAGAGGGTTGGGCATAGAAGATGAGCCGACCCACCGACTTTCTAAACACATAAAAGGAGACTGTGCAGGTGAGATAGGGACATTCACTTCCCACTTCAAGCTGATTTCTTGCAGAGCGTTTTGCCAGAAGACACCAGATCCAGCACTTAGACTTCAAATCCAGACAGAGACCAGAACTTTGAAATCAGACTTCAGAATTTGTCAGCAGGCCTCAAAAATCTTTTGCAAACTGATTCACCCCAGACTTCCAAGGGGCACATCAGAGTAAAACAGCCGGGCTGAGCTGTTTGATTCTGGCCTAAAACACTGTGCCAGAAACACCCAGAAAGCAGAGCTGTACCCGGAACCAGAGACCAGACCGCCGTGCAGTGCCAAGAACTTTTGCCAGAACCAGAGATCCAGGCCGCTGTGCAGTGCCGCTAGCAGAGCTGACCCAGATCGCTGTGAGCAGAACCAGGCAGAGACCGTCCGTGGCGAGGGAGCCGCAGTCCAATCCTGGCCCAATCCGTGGCGAATTCGCATTCCTGTCCAAAATATAGTGTGAGTACCGCCAGAACTGTGCAAAACCCAATCTCTTAGTTTAAAATAATCTAATTCAAACTATTTTAACCTATTGAGAACTGCATCCTCGAAATCGTGTGTTCCTTCTGTGATCTCAAACCTGAAAATTGTCATCTGTCATTCTGAGCGTGACTTTTCTTTTGAGAATCTACCTTCACGAAATCGTCCGTATCTCCGGAACCGTTTGTTCTAGGCTCAACGCGCTCGGAAACATTCCCGTGAATTGCGATTTGGCTCAATTTCTTCACTTGGCAAAATAGCAGCTTCTTGCTTTCCTTTGCTGAAATTTGTTTGCAACCTGACAATCATTTATAGAGCATTGCTAAAGTGATCCTGAACTAATTTAAAGTAGCTATCACTCACCCTGAACCTCTAGAGGGAATTAAAATAATTGTTAGCATATTTTTCCCTTCTTTGCATACCACCTTTAAAGAACTTTGCCTGTGTTTAAAATCATCCCTGTTGATCTAAGCTTGCTAGGGGGGAACTGGAAGTTTGTATTGCATTTGTGCGTTTTACTTCCATCTCCTTACATTGCATAGGGGGGAGTGAGTTGTCGAAGAAAAAGTGATCACATTATCTTTTGCTGAAATCATATCAAGTTTATTTCTGTACTGCCTTTTATTCATCTTTGCATCTCCTTGAAACCATAACGCATTCTCTGATACCTTATTCCCCTGTTCCTAGTCATAAGTAACCAGAACTGTGCTATTGTAGGATTACCTATTGCTGATTACTGCTCATATTCACAAGTGTGATATCAATTATTAATTTATTATAAAAGTGTGATATATATATATTGTTTAATTCTCAAATAAACCTTTTAAATTTGCAAAACAAACTTACTTCTTGGCTCAGTGGAGTCAGGGGGATTCTAAGAGAGGGGTGTTATATAAGGGTTGTCATCCAGAGTACACGAACTGGACATACAAATATATAAATAAGGGCTTCCCTTGAGCATTCCCAGACAAGGTACTGACTTAGTGGGAATGCTTGATTGGAGTCATTAACAAGTTACTGTGCGTGGAGATTTCCATGAATACGCAGAGCGTGCAGAAAACCTTCTGCATGCCGGCTCCAGCAGAGTCGTTCTCGGCACGCAGGGATTGTGGTGTCTCTGCACACTATTCCATGTATCGGGCCCATAATGTCCTCGCTTTCAGTCCACGCCTAGAAGTTTCTGTGCCAAGCCATACATTTTTGCATTTAACTAAGCTGCATGTGCTTGGAATTTATCAACACTTGTGAATAGGTGAGAGTAGGCATGGGTAAAAAGGGCCATATCCTCAGACGAGGTCCCAAAATATCACAACAAAAAACAGTTGTCACCAAAATGCATGCTCTACATCAATTCAGTACCACACTTCCCTTCAACATATTTATTGACATACTATCAAGTATTCCAACAAATACTACAGTATACTATTGGCTCTGCCCCTACAGGCGACATAGCCTAAGAGGTATTTAAAGTTCTCTCTGAGGTTTGCTCCCACAAACCCTTACACACGTCATTCCTTCACAAACGATTTGTGAAAACCTGGCCCAGTTATTTTCTGATATTCTCAAAATTCAAATTGAGCTGCCCACCATTGCTTCAGTGGCTACTCCGACTCTTTTACTAGACCCTATCAGCTCCATTGAGATGTTGACCCTTTTCAGCCTCTTTCCTTGACTTTTATAGCTGGGACAATAACTGCACACCATGCATCGGGTTCACCCCATGAACCCATCCACGGCTATTAAGATATTGAAATCAATAGTGGCTCCCGCTCTCTGCCAAGGGTTTAAAAGTTCGTTTGACCAAGCATGGTCCTCAAACTGGCCGTAATGTGGCAAACTGTGGCCCTATAGCCCTGCTCCCATATCCTAGTAAATTGATACATGTAGGCGATATCAAACCTGAGAACATTTTAGAGAGTCAGCTATGTCAGGGATGTGTCTTTTGTGTGTTAAAGGCATGGTCTAGTAAAAATGTTTATTGTCCCAATGGGTCGGCCATGTTTTTTTAAGCCTAAGTGGCTCGATTTTAGAAAACTTTCCTATGGACCTTACCTGAGTTTTCGTCCATTAAACGCATGCGAAAACAAGCACCAGGGAGCCCCCATTTTCTGATAATCCTATCTTTTCCCTGATCGCCCTGGCGGACCTGCTTTTGCGGCACTAAATCAATTCCCCCGCCCCTGATCCTGACATTATCAAAACATACATATTCCCCGCCTCTCCCCGTGACGTTACTGTGCTGCGTAGGCAAACGCGCCCAGTCGCCTTCTGCGCTACTCCACACAGAACCCGGAAACCAACACAGATCAACTCACAACACAGCACGCCACAATTTGGAATATGAAACTGTACTTTACAATGAAACAGCAACACGGTACATTTGGTAAAGTACATTTATTTGACATTAAATGTTTAGAGAATATTTAGCAATAGCCATATAAACTCCGGAAGCCATTAATTTTCTTTTATCTGTATCCGCAATAAATAACTGTCCCGTTTCATCTTGAGTCACGCGGTGTTCCTTTATGGTACACAGGGTGTTCATTTTTGTAAAAAGAATCACTTTGGAAGCGCGGTGAACCGCAAGGCTGTTCCATCAAATAGGCACTAGTCCAGCCTAAAGGTTGTTATGTTGCTTCTAGCCACTAGTACAGCGTAAGGGCATGTGGGCCCTTGGCGATCGTCCCATAATATGGTGATCGTGCTCCAGTTGTTGACACGAAGCTGCAGGTGTCTGCTGAAGAATCCATCCGCCGGTATCTCAAACAGATGGCAGTGGCAGAAAGGGATCAAATACCTGTAATGAAAACAAAAAAATGATAATTAGTCTCGCTAGCCGAACTTCATTAATATTACTCATTTTATTTATTACGGCCGATCAGAAACTATTTGCTTGCAAGGATAGTTCAATGGAGTATGTTTGTCTATAAAATCAATGCGAAAAGTAACGAGATAAATCGAGGCAAACACACAATGATAAACGACAGTTAGTCTACATGCGTGAGGAATGATATGATATATGATATGCCATTTGTAACGCGCCTATACTCGTGTTTCTAGGCGTGACGAGGCAGGTGGGGAACAAGGGCAGACAGACAACGTTCCTACTAGGTCAGGTGTCTTTCTGATCGCGCATGGGGAAGGGCTGTACATGGTTAGTTGAATACAAATTAAATAATAGGGCCAGCTGGTGGCAAGTGCAAGGTAAATGCCGGGAGAAGGGGCTGAAGGATACAGAGAGAGTCCCGTAGTGCAGGTAGGCAGTGCAGGAAAAAGTGGCTGGGCCTAGGACCGAGATCGGTGAGACCAGTGGACCTGCATGCCCATGTGCCCACTACGAACACGTTTTACTTGCTTTTCCTAGCTCTTCGTTAAGTCATTTATTCATGCATCCATTCATTAAATCTTCATTCCGGTATAAAAGCGTGTAAAGATTTACTTACATTATATTTGAAATTTCCATTGTGTCTCTTCGTAATGCAGTCTGTAAAATGGACCGTGCTCTTGACAACGATTTTTCGTATACTGAACTAAACTGAAACTCTAGTTTCTGAATTTTCTGCCTTATCGTCTCTTACGTTATTGCGCGCTCCCTTCAAATGTAGTTCTTTCGGCATGGTCTCTGTCTCAAGGTCAAAAAACAATAGACCCTTATACTTCCAGTGCGACTTGTGGGCCTCATCTGGGCGCTGTCCTTCGCATTCTTTATTTGCAACATCACGTAGTATAGGCATCTATCAGAACTTGAAGTTTAGAATCCGTCTATGTAGTGCGCCTCAATGTGCAAATGGGAACTGGCTTCTCTCCCAAATGCCACAGCCCTCTTGGATGGCGCGTTCTAAGTGCCCCAATTTTGTCGCCGTTGTCTGCGAGCTTTGCAGCCCAAATTTAGACATTTAATTATTGGCGGAAGGTCAGGGAAAGTATAAAGTACCACAGGAGTTGAGTTAAAAGTGAGATTTATTGTTTGTTTTATTATTTGCAATACGCAAGCCTCCCCTCCGTTAACAGTGCGCAGCATTTACATTTACATGAGATGAGACATGAGAAAAATATATACATACACATATGTGAGGTGAATAGAGAGAATTCAAAGATGACACCCAGCTTGTTCGCCACCCATGATGGTGAAGTTAGGGGTCAGGTTTACAGGTACACTGTACAATAACATTTATTTACAAAAAGACAATCGTATTGCAATTATTTAAACCGGGATTTGTACTTCGCAATCAGCTGTGCATCGGGTGGGCATGGCACAGTCGCAATGTTTGGTGGCAATGGATCACTGCTCTGTACAGAAACGTCCAAAATTCCATATCTGTGCTTCTCTAACACAGCAACAATAAGGCCTTTCACAAAGTCGAACTGCATTTCATCATAGACTGGTTTGATCACCCATTGCTTACTTCGTTTTGAAAACACCTTAGTGTAGCGAGGCATCCTTACTTTACCCCTAGTCCTAGATTGTTCACGTCCGACATTGCTGTTATGGGCCAAGACCGCTAGTAGAGTGCGATGTTTCATGCCCCGAAAGCTAAAATGCAAGCGCTTTGGCCTGTACTTTAGGCACATATTGTGGAACACCTCCAAATCTCCTGTGTGACAGAATTCTGTCAGTCCTCTCAAATCTCTTTATAGAGTTTTGTCGAAAACAATCTTCTCAATGGCTTTGTGTGTCGGTGAAGATGGAATCAACCACTTCTTCTTCCGTGCCTCCTCTGGGGACAAAGGGCCATGTTCACATTGGTGGAAATGTTCATTTGCTGTCCAGCGGTGAACGTTGGTACAGTGGTGCATCAGTGACCGCCATTTTTCAAGTAGTATTTCCACTGACCCCTCACAAGGTTTTGAGCTCCACCAAAGATGGTTGGTGATAGAATGTGACCACTGCAAAATACTTTCAAAACCTTTTTTTTTCCTGCAGCCGAGATTTTCTTATTGATAGATTTAGCAAGATGCCATACGTCAAATTGATGTTTAATATGTGGGAACTGCTCTCTCATTGTCTTGGCAATTGAAACATGTCTATCCGTGGCTATGAGGTCGATGTGCATCCCCCTCGATTGTAGATGTTCCACTGATTTTATAAATCCTAGTTTCTCCATGGCCACTGAGGATGTACATTGTGTTACCTGCACGACCTCCGAACTCACAATTTTCTTACTATCCATGTCCTGAAAGTGGTAGGTGCAGTACTTGGCAGAAAATCCAGGGCTATCGCACTGTCCATCGCCGGCTAGCCTGAATCGTTTGCCTTCGAATGTACTTGCTAGAGACAATTGTTCAATTTTCCAAGCATCACTAATGGCCGGAAACAGATAATCACGTTGGTATGTGTAGTACAGCGCTTTAGAAATTAAATGGAGTCCCACAAACTGAAAGAAAGCCTCTAACTTTCTAAAACTGGAGCCACTAAAAAGTGATGCAGCTGCACACAGTAGATTGCCTGCTGGCATTTTCCCCAGCATTGGTTGTGCAAACCATGAGAACCTATGATTTAATCTACAGGCGGCATTTATTTTGACGTTATTGCCTTTTATTTGAAGAGTCACATTAATCAATGGCTTCCCACATACATTCCCTCTAATGGAATGCACACATTTCAGCATACTTATAATTTCCATCAAACAACTGTCGAATACAATGTATTTGCTCTCTTTCATTAGACTGTCATCCTGCGTCAACGTTGTTTCGGCCTGTGACGTTGTGGAGATTTCAACACATTGGAAAGTAATATCGCTGCTATCATGTTCTGATGCGTCTATGGATGCTGCGGCTGGTTCATTCTCTCTCATTTCAACATCTGCTACTTCAACATTGATGGGAGAACACAACAATGTCGACATGTTTTTTGGTGGCAAATTTTTGGCGGGTGTAGATTGTGTAAATTGATCTGCAACTACTTCAGAGCTATCTTCAATACATTCAATAACATATTCTTGTGGTGGTCCGGTCGCACTGTAGCTATGGTCCAATGCAACTTTGCTGTAGTCTGCAAACACAGTTAATTCATGTTCTGGCCATTGGACATGAACATCTCGAGCCTGAACACGCCTCGCCTCAATTAATAGTTCCTCCATAGTGTACATGGTCTGGCAAGCCACATCTCTCATTCGCTTCACTGTCTGTGTGTGTATAGTTCTGACGCCCACGGTTAACTTGAGGAGAGATTGGAAAAAGGATGTTCAGTTTAAACACAAGATGGAGTGTAGTAGAATTGACTGGAAAAAAACATAAAATAGTCCCCACCACAAAAAAATGTTTTAAGTTATTAACTGTTTGTAACTAACCTTTATTTGTTTTTTTTTCTTTGCAACTTTTTTGACTCGACCTTCAACATCTGCACGCTGTAGCTCTGATTCGTTTCCGCATGTCCTCCCTTCCTCTTGCGCTGGAAGGACTATATTTTCTGTGTCCGCATAGACAGCACGGAATGAGGCTCCATCGTCTCCCTGAAACATAGTACTTTCATTACTATGTATCAAAATATTGTTAGCATAAAACACACGTGAGGACGAACACACAGGTACATCTTAATAGCCAAATACGATTTAAACATTGTGTGCAACAATCAAAGGACAAGTGTTCGACCAGTGATGATTTATTTCGATGGAACTGTCAGTATCCATACCTCTGGCTCTGCATGGACTGCCATGAATGGTTGTATTGGAGAGGAGGCATCCGCATCTGCCTGAAACACAGTAATTGCATTAGTATGCTTTTCAATATTGGAAACACAACACACACTTGGGGTCGACGGCACAGGTACATATAAAGAGATAACCGCGAAAGATGCATTGTCCAAAAGAATCAAGGAAAATCCAAATATGATCACATTTCATCGACTTATTTCAACGATTCCTTTACATCTGCATCATCTAAATGAGATGTTTTGATTGTTGTGGAAGCTCTGTCGTCTCCCTGAAACACAGCACTTGCGTTAATAGGGAAGAAAGTATAGCAAATGGAATCACATTATACGATCACGCATGATGGAGCTGTCATTATCCATACCTCGTGCTGCTGAAGAATATGTATGGATGTTGCAAATGTAGTGCGCACTTCCGAAAGCTGTTGCGCCGATTCGTATACTTGAATGTCAGGCTCTGCATCAAGTGCAGGGGTTGACGCTCCATCAACTGCCTGAAACATAGTACTTGCATTAGTGAGGATTACAATTGTTAAACATAAAATACACCTGGGGTCGACAGCAGAGGTACATATCAATGGCTAACCACGAATGAAACATTGTGTAGAACAATCAAACAACAAGAATTCCAGCTATGATGATGACGCTCGATGGAGCTGTCAGTATCCATACCTCCTGCTGTTGAGGAACATCTAGAAAAGTTGTAGATGTGGCGGACGCTTCAGCATCTCCCTGAAAGACAGTACTTGCATTAGTATGGATAACACTAATTATAACTGAAAACAAACACCAGTGGACGATAACTAAGGTGTATATTAATTGGAAAGCAGTAACCAAACATTCTGTAAAATAATTACACGATAGAATAAAACTATTACTTGAAATGCATAAAACAAGTCTGTAGCGGATTAGCCTAGTAAGATTACCTGATACGCGCTAGAAGTGGTTGATAACTGCGACCACGTCAAGGATGTAGAATGTTCTTGCTTCAGATTCAAGGGATAGTCAAGAAGTTGTAAAGGTCAATTAATGATTGATAATGAAATGCCAATATTAAAAATAGCCATGTAAGCCGACAGAATACTTGAAAAATGCTCAATACAGCACAGTTCCCTCTCCCCATATATATATACATTGCGTTTGTGGGTTATGAAATGGAAAAAGAATATATTGATAAATGTCATTATTCAAAAAAGTATACACTCATATCAATATCGAAATTATTACAAGGGATAGAACACCTACAATATCTATTAATCCATTCGGCTACACACTACCGCAAGGCCTAAAGCTAAATCCGGAAACTTGACTCACCGGTGGCAGAATGTGGACCAATAGAGTGGGAATAGCGTTTTCGCGCAATTTCCGTGTCGTTCGCCGTTTATTCTTCTTTGTTACCCAAGAAGTTGTGTACATGTCCAAGGAAAAGTGCCGGCTGCAGATGCGGTATCGATCACCCCTCTTGTCCTCTAAGACTTGTTGGACTCTACTTTCCAGCTCATCCAGTGGATATCCGCAATGTCTGACCCATTCTCTTATTCAATCAACAGTTTTGGGGAATACATGCATTGTAGTTCCTTGAGATTTCGCATGGGTCTTCGAAGGGCAACCGCTAATCGAACAGGCAGATTGTTGATGAATCTGAAAAGTAAATATCGACATTATTATACAATCTTCAAGAGTAAAGATTTGATACAAAAGTAAATGAATCATACAATGATCAATCTAAGGTTTGTTTTGGTCGCAGGAACTATACCAGTTCATTATGTGCTGCTTAGTATTTGCATAAGTTGCAGAAATGTATAATTGATGTGACTGAAATCTGAACATGTGACTCGTCCCTTGGATGTTCTGTCTTGCACGAGAAGGAAACATGCTAACATTATTGACTGGACCCCCGAAGGATGCAATTCAATCACAATAGTCACAGATGAAAATAAATAGATCTATTGATAGCATAGCAATGGAAACTGAAGTCAATACCAATGAGACCAATGAAGATAGCACTATTTTGTACTCTACTGGAAAACAGACAGAAATTTAAAAATCTGCGAAATATAACCAGGATACATGGCCTTACCTTGACCAACAAACAGTTGGGTTCAGCAAGCAGAGCAGTATGTTGCGGGAGAATAGGTGGATGGCTACAGGTAGCGCACTGATGGGTATGCTCGAAGCGGTCGGTCACAGAGTTCACGGATAGCACGACGACAAGCAGATTAGCATAGATCTCAGTGGATCCCAGGTAGCACGTTCAAGAGTTGACTTGCAAAGCACAAAGATGTTCTCATGAGACATATCGAGTGGTTTTTAAAGTATTAGAAACTGAGGTGTGTTTGTGAATGAATGACGTATGTATGTCGTGGTATTAGGGGGGCGGCCTGCCTCAGGGGAGGCCTGCCTGGAGACACGGGGTCTGAGGAGGCCATGTGACCGATGGCCCCTTGGCGTGGGATACCTTTTGAAGTGTACATGCAGTTTGGCACCTTGGCCTTTCGCGCCCCGGACAGCCCCCCGTGCCAGCGCTCATCCCCGGGTGTGAATCGCCTTTGATAGAGGGGGGTGGGATGGATGGCCCTGGGGCGTGCAGATAAGGCACAGGAAGACTGCTGAATGGAGACACACTTATGTGGATTGCAGGGGCGGCCTGCTTCAGGGGAGGCCTGCCTGGAGACACGGGGTCTGAGGAGGCCATGTGACCGATGGCCCCTTGGCGTGGGACACCTTTTGAAGTGTACATGCAGTTTGGCACCTTGGCCTTTCGTGCCCCGGACAGCCCCCCATGCCAGCGCTCATCCCCGGGTGTGAACCGCCTTTGATAGAGGGGGGTGGGATGGATGGCCCTGGGGCGTGCAGATAAGGCACAGGAAGACTGCTGAATGGAGACACACTTATGTGGATTGCAGGGGGGCGGCCTGCCTCAGGGGAGGCCTGCCTGAAGACACGGGGTCTGAGGAGGCCATGTGACCGATGGCCCCTTGGCTTGGGACACCTTTTGAAGTGTACATGCAGTTTGTCACCTTGGCCTTTCGCGCCCGGGACAGCCCCCCGTGCCAGCGTTCATCCCCGGGTGTGAACCGCCTTTGATAGAGGGGGGTGGGATGGATGGCCCTGGGGCGTGCAGATAAGGCACAGGAAGACTGCTGAATGGAGACACACTTATGTGGATTGCAGGGGGGCGGCCTGCCTCAGGGGAGGCCTGCCTGGAGACACGGGGTCTGAGGAGGCCATGTAACCGATGGCCCCTTGGCGTGGGACACCTTTTGAAGTGTACATGCAGTTTGGCACCTTGGCCTTTCGTGCCCCGGACAGCCCCCCATGCCAGCGCGCATCCACCGGCGCGAACCGCCTTTATATCAATATACAGTATATCGCCTTTATATCAATGATAGTATATCGTTGCTTATCAATAACAAATGCCACATACCGGAGATTCTTGTGAGCACAGACCCACACTTCAACCGGTGTATTATAGTGGCCAAGACCCTAGGGCCTGTATAATCCAATGGTTATTGTTAGTATAGATATATGTGTGACTTTTATAGAGACATAACCTACTGAAAGACTTTGAACAAGTGTTATTTAGTGCATGCATTATCGAGAATATGTTATGTTAGTTTAGATAGATAGTGACCACCCTGCACATGTGTCTGACGTCCATCCTTGAATGGAGACACACGTGTGTCATTTAAAAAAATCGAGACAAACGTTGTTAAAATATATGTGGTGTTTTATTTTGTATCTTATTGTCATGACACAAAAATAGAAGACTTTAAAGATTATACAGGTCAGGTTGCAGCACAGCGAGAGAAAATCCCCTGTACTGACCGCTGTCACTCAGGAACGTTTCTCTAATGGCACGAACGGCACAGGCGGGTATCACTCTTCGAACGCGGTGTCCAAGCCTCCCGTGATGCCACCATGTAAAGGAACGATAGGCCACCAGCCTGTACCACCTGTGAAAAGGAATGAAACAAACTGTTTTTAAATGACCCAGATAAGTTTAATAAACGTTTGTTGTCAATGACAATTCTTGTAACTAATGGCATTTTACACGGACAAATGCTATCTAGACAATGCACACTATTGAATGACTTACATGCGTTACAATGATATGTAGATGTAATTTTGGATATAGTAGAAGAACGTGAAGTAGGAGTGGCATGACAAGCAGAGTATACTTACTCGTTACTCGGATTACGAGGACGAACAGTTGCTCGAAGTTCGTGCATAAGCACCATCATTATTCTCAACACGGCCCGTGTGAGGCAGGCTGCCCTGAAGTCTGGCAGCTCGGTGATGCATTGCGGTCGTGGCTCCCCTTCCGAAATGTAGGCCAGGCATCCTGAGTTTTCTCGGCAGCAGCAGTTCTCGTCCTCGGTTGGCATTAGCTCGCACCGATTGCATGTGCACCAGGTGGAGACGCCGTCCATTCGACTAGGCCCAGGCTCTTCATCTGTTGATTCGTCCTGCCAACTGCCGTCCGAATCCCCATCGTTTTCGCGTGCTTCCCTTTCCAGTAGTTCCTCCTCGGTATACTCGGGCTCGTACATGTAGGGCATTATTGTAGCCATTGTGTGTTAAACAAACTAAAATAATTTATAGCGGTGGTACTGATATCTGTTCACACTGGCTACAAGCGGCGAAGGTAGCTGACCAGAGCACTGAAACGAGTCACAGAATACTCAAAGTAACACAGAGAGAGTAATGGAATCGAAAATTGGCTGCTGTGTGTTGTGAAATGGTCTGTTTATACTTATTGAGGAGAGAGGCGTCCTGCCATTTCCATGGCGACACGTCATTAGCTGAAGCGCAGCGAGAGACGTGCTTTGGCGTTGGGAAATGGGCGGTACGGGTCTGCTGATGACAGGCTCAGGGGCGGGGGAATTGATTTAGTGCCGCAAAAGCAGGTCAGCCAGGGCGATCAGGGAAAAGATAGGATTATCAGAAAATGGCGGCTCCCTGGTGCTTGTTTTCGCGTGCGTTTAATGGACGAAAACTCGGGTAAGGTCCATAGGAAAGTTTTCTAAAATCGAGCCACTTAGGCTTAAAAAAACATGGCCGACCCGTTGGGACAATAAAATTTTTTACTAGACCATGCCTTTAAGGTCAGACATCAACTTGCCTTGTATTGCTCCTACCTTTCTTCGTCTCCCCATATTCAAAGGGAAAAACAAATATGGGATAGCCTTTTGACATGTTGGGTCAAAGAGAGAAAGCCTAATAAAACCGAACGGGTTACTAATACCCCTCTTTAGACCTGGCCGCTGTTTCTCACAGCCATTCCACTCACAACCTGTTGAATCTATATAGAGGGTGAAGTCAAATGGTTTTGGACGGGATCATAATTTAGTCAGTTACGGTTAGCTTTATTTTAAGTTTGATAAAGGTTCTGCATGAAGCATGTCTATGAAGATTATGGGGCTTGCTGGGAGAGTGAAAACGAGGCCAAGTGCCTGATTCATGGAATGATTAGCATGCTACAAAGTCAGTTTGCAATGCGCTAAATGTTCTATGAATCAGGCTCCCAAATCTTAGGACATCCTACACATCTGGGCAGTTTCTACTCAATGTAGCACACGCACAAAATCAAAAGAATGGACATTAGAATGCAAACCTGCGCTGCAAACCGCCTGCACAATGTAGTATCCTTAGATTATAAACTAAAACAGGTTTTATTGACTTATAGTAAAGGTACTTCAAAGAAACAAGTAGGCAGAGCAAAGTAGAGTGTACTGAATAAAGAATTCATGTCCATTATCTCGGTGCATATCAATTGTCTACATGCAGCAAAACACATTGTTCTGCCATCAGCGGATGTATTGCTGCTCTGCAATCTATTTTTCCCCATCATGTTGCCCTCAAATGAACTCTCACCAGCAATTAAAGACAGTAGCTATGTTCAGTATTATTTTTTATTTACTGAAAATCCTCTATGCAGTCAGCAGCAGGAACTGGGTATGTAGTCAACATTCTCATGGTGGTCCACTCATTCATAAACAGAAAATGCTAACAGGTGTCATGACTATAATTGCAACAATGTTTACTATCCAAAAGACATTCTTTTTTCCTGTGCCATGATACATAGTCTATAGTCTAGTAAAGCATGAATGAAGTATTATTTTAATAGGCTATACAGATCTAGGGATTGCTATGTTTGCAGACAAGCCAGAGTGAGATTAAGTCATTTTCTCAGAATCACACACTTGGGTTATGTGATGCAGCCATGATTTGAGAAAAGTCTGCAATGTAAACACTTGACCACATCTCTTCCTATTTCAATTAGTACTTGTTACTTTGGGGTTTCAAGAACTAAAACAATCCTCCTTGTTTTAGAGAGTTGAATTGTAACATGCATCAATCGCATAATTAACAAACCTGACACAATATTAAAAAAAAACATCTATTTTCTAATCAAACATAATTCACACTTCTTAGAGGCGATTCAACAAACAACAGTCACTCCTAATTACTGGCTCAGCACTGAGTCTTCTGAACAAAAAGCAACAGTATCACTTTTGAAATGACCTGCTGAAACAAATGATGTGTTCAAGAGATGTTCCACACATGTGTCATCATGGCCCAGTGTCACACTGATTCTCTCTTTTTTATTGAAATATGAAATTAAAAAGAAAAGGAAGAATGGGCACAGGTCTCTTCTATTCTGAACTTGGATTTTACTCTCCAAGCTCTGGGAAGATTGGAAACAGCTAATCCTGCACCCTCAAAACACATGCAGCCATGTCACCCGTACCGAGAGGTTGTCTTGCTACAAATTATGGCGAGTTTCAAGGTATGGCGCGTGGTGGCTAGGCTTCAAAAAAAGTGAATACATATTTGTAAATGTCCTTCCGTAAAGAACACATTCCTGTCACACGTCAAACTCCTCCAAGACCAAGCTATGAATTAGACCTTTGTTTAACCCTATTACAGATAGATATCTACACCACAGTATAAACCCATTGTGTTATCTCTCAGGGTGCTATCTAGGCATAGCTAATAATATAATGATGATAATAATAATAATAATTTGATATTTATATTGCACTTTGATTCAAATCACTTTACATAACACATATTCACATACATTATTATTACTCTATCGAAATTGGAACGGTTAATAGAGATGGTACACGTCAACGAAGCGCCAGCAAGCCTGCCTGTGGTCTGTCTCTTTAAAACTACATAAGCGCTGCTGCCCCCCACGTTTGTGGCGCCTACACAGAGAAGATGATGTTTTCCTCACCTTAACTAATTCTGAGGGTGCGGGTGACCTCGTCAGGTCCCCAGCTGTGCCCGACTGGAGATGTCCTCATTTGCTGATCGCCCTACTTTCCCTCCACCGCCTGCATAATGCAGAGGAACATCTGTCCCATTAGACACTGCCAGTGCACACCGAATGCCCATCTTGCACACGTCACCTTCTCCGGGTTGGACGGCGCAAGCAGAGCCATTGAAGACATGTCACAGAACCGCTTAACTAATGTCTTTAATAGTCAGTCTTCAAACGCTGCACATAGATTGAATGAAGCATAGATAGCCACGTGTTCTGTACTTTGCCTTTTTATATACAGAAGAATAAGCGAAAACCCAGTGGTCAAGGAAAAATAAATATTTTGTATTACATGAATGGAAAATGTACAGAAGCAAAATTATGATTGGTTACTCAGGATCCACTATCTGACTAATAGGGGCTGCACAGCTTGCAGAGTGCCAGTTCAAAGCTCCATTAATGATTAGACACAGCAGGATAGGTCCATCCGTTTGTTATTATTATTGAGCAATAATACCACTTTCTGTGAGCTGTGCGGGTTGGTAAAGCCCTGTGGCCCAAGTTGATCCCACGGGCCTTGAACGCAGCCATGGAACGCTAGCAGCTGGTAGGCCCGATGAAGGGGGCATTAGTGCTATTAGCACTCTGTGAACACAGGTATCCCCGGGGGAGCTACTCAGCACCACGTGGGAAGCAGCGGTAGAGGGCTCTCATGGCAGCATGAGGAAGCAAACAGAGACACCCCAGGAGCACCACCAGTGAGGTGAGGCTTCCATGACAAGGGGGCTTTGGCTTGTGAGGTAAGTGTGGAGAGTAGGAGACCATGGGTACAAAGACAGGGCAATTAGTGTGACGAATTAACTTCCGGGGCACCGGTGGTCCAGGGATGAATATCGGTTTATGATATGATAGGTTATTTATAACGCACTTAATAACGAGCGGTCCGTGTCGTCTTGCTTCGAAGGCGAGAACGTTGCCGCTGAGCTATCCTCCTGAGACAGGGGACCCCACACCTCTAGTACACCAGAAGGGATCCGAACAGATTGGAATACAAGTGAATTATAAGACCTCCTTGTCCAATTTTGCTGACGTGGACGGAATGGCAGGCTTATCTCTGCAAGGTCGTGCATCGCTGTTTAGTTGCAACACAGCAAAAATACAATTATTACCCAATGATAAAAGGGATTGTTCAGTCAAGGTTGTATAACAATGTCTACTTTATTATAACTACAACAGACAGCTCTAGCACACTGCAAAATACAACAAACACTGTAAAGGAACAGAGCGGACAGACAGTTTAATGAGGGAGAGGGATACACTATGGATACTGACAGGAGGATAGTTAGTAAAGTAGTCTTACTGTTCAAGATTATTCCGTTCCAGCACCAAAGGGTCAAAGGGTCGTAACTGTCTCTAGGTGCTGAAGATGTTCTTGGTCCTCGACAGCATTAAGGCAGTTCCAGGGCGCTTTGCAGCCCTTGAGACAGATTTAGTGGTGGGAGACAGCTGTGGGTACCAGGCAGAAGGCAGTTCGGCAAGTCAGGTTGGACGGACATCTGCAGGCTGTCCAGCGCAGAGGCTCAGGGCCAAGGATCATTGTCTCTGTGCTGGTTTGCGGATCTGGAATGCTGGTTGAGTCGTCTTGGATGGCTCTGGTGACTGCGGCGTGACAACAGTCTGCAGTGCAGGGGGATGTGGTTCGATTACTCAACTGTCTCGAAAATGTCCTTAAGAGATGGACGATGGATGATGCGTGTGTGCCATTCATCCTAGCTTCTTTGTAGGGCTTGTATCGTCCTTTCAAGGTGGACCCAAAGCACAGGAGAGTTATTGCAGGCAATGACCTGGTCCTTTGTCCAGAGACTCTCCAGCATTTCCCACCTAGGAAGCTTTCTGACAGAACCTAGCAGGACACACTGTGTGCACCAATGGGTACCTGTTCTGGAGCTGCTGCACATGTCCTCTGAGTCCGGTATCATCCCTCTGTTTCCTGTGAGATGTTTAGGGGAAGGATCTTGCTTCCCTCGTGGAACTGCTGGCCTTCCTTTACTTGCAGAAGATGTAAGGTAGACTGTACCTTCAGCCCGGGTCCAAAGGAGTCCTTATTCTTACTCCTTTCTAAGTCATTGGATGATCTACTAAGTGAGGGGTTGAGCCCTCATTTAAAGCCAAATGGGTCCCAGTGATTGGGGCAGGCTAAGCCTACCTTAATGGACCAATCCTGGGTCCCCACCAACAATTTCTGTTATACATGAGGACAGGACCAGAGTGCTCTGCAACAAGACAGACAAGAGGTGACAATATGTACCTAGGTACCACCCATCTTCCTGTCTGTTGTAGATGAAAGTGTCTCTCTGCTTAACTGAGCCCTCTGTGACTCTTCATTAAAGTGCAGGGTTTCCCTTGAAGTATGTGGCAAGAGCAGACTTCTTGTCTCTCTCAAATCACATATTTCTCCCCTCTGAAATTGTCTGCTCCTCAGGGATACCCGCGGTAACTGCTGGACCCAGACAGACCATTCCCTGCCTTTCATACAGAGCGATGGGAACTAGCTTCAAGTTGACACATTGCATACAAAGGGTTGTTAGTCTCACCTTCATGTTGTCTGTCTGACAACCAAGCCCCCTCATCAGGTTTGTTTCAATGATCTTGTTAGTATGCACTGCTACCAGCCAGATTAGACAAAAGGAATATATATGAATGGAGCCTTTGATATTTAAATTAGGCTGGCCATAGCTGGAGGAAGGTTTCCCTTTTCCCCTTCTTGTAATGCTTTGATGTACCCGGGGCTGTCACATTCCAGCTGAATATGTTATGTTACTTGGCATTTGTATAGCGCTCTATATATTATTGGTATGATCTCAAAGCGCTGGTAGGTTGAATGCCCTTGTGAACTACCATTTTGTGAGTAGAGAGAGATATTGTCATAGGATGCGAGGGTGCACCAGATATGTATGCAGCTGATGTAATTGCTGGATGGTAGCTGCATCATAGCATTAGGTGTGGTGATTAACACATCAGTTGGATGTGTGCAGTCTGGTGGGTGGACACCCAGACTGGTTCTGGCTGCACTAGGCCTGAAGGACACTTGTGGGAGCAACTGGGCCAGAATGTCATTGGCTAGCTGTGTTTTATTAGGGTGATGAGGTGATCATGCAGTGGTATTCGTATGTGAACAGTTAGGCTGAATTTGTCAGGGGTATAGCTGTGTTCTAGTTGTGTGATGGTGTAAAGTAGAGAGTAAACATAGTGATGTGATATGATGGTTATCTTTAAATTGCCCGAGACCAGGCATGTGAACAGGATGGCAGGGAACACAGCGACGCGCAGACACACAGTAACAGGGGCTGGGTTCACAGCGACCGGAGGGGGCCATACACGTATATAGCAACAGCATTGGGAACAGGAAAGCAGGATACACAGTGACACATATGTGGGACATGCTAATAATTACATTCACATTTATATCTAGATGCGATTCAGGCCAATGTTCACAACTCCACCCAAGTGTGGGACAAGCTAACATTTGCACTTTTATCTAGTTGCGTATCAGGCCGATGTTCGCGACCTCATCCAAGTGAGGCACATGCTTCCATCTACAGGTCCATCCAAGTGTGGGACATGCCGACATCTGCCCCTCTATCTAGAGGTGACTCGGCTAATGTACACAATTTCATCTAGGTGTGGCACCAGATGCTGCCATTGACAATTCCGACCAAGTGTGAGACATGCTGACATTCACAATTCCGTCTAGGAATGGGACATGCTGGGACATGCTAACATTTTTATTTCTACCCAGATGCGACTCAGGCTAATGCTCAGGATTTCATCTAATTGTGGCACATGCTAACATTCGCAATTCCATCTAAGTGTGGGACATGTTATCATTCACAATTCTATCTAGATGTGACGTAGGTTGATGATCATGTTTCCATTTAAGTGTGGTACATGCTACCATTCAATATGGCAGGAGAAGATGGCGCCTGTAGGCTGTGTCTTCCGAGAGTACAGGTGACTATGTATTTTGTACGGGAAGCAGATGAAATGTGCATGGAATGGCCCCACATATTTTTCAGAGGCTGATCTTGCATCATTTTCATCATTAAAATAAAAAAAAATACCAGGCGAGCACACTCTCCTCGTGCGGATGGTCGAATCCCTCACAGTATGGCCAGATGGCTGGGGACAACATCTGTAGAGTGATGAGAAGATAAAGAAGGAGTGTATTTAGGCCATATGTGACTAGGGTGACCCCATCAGTGGAGCAAAGATACTGGGCAAGAAGCCGGAGAGCAGTTTGTAGCAGCAGAAGAATGATGATTTCTGCCAAAGCACAGCAGGTAAGAACAGGGGTCAATGGAAATAGTCCGTTTGTAGCATTGCTAGAAATTGGCACATTTTATGCATGAAATAACGTCTCCTACCCCTTTGTGTGGGGGGCATAATTGGTGAGGTTGGTGCACTAGAGTGGCAGAGGCACAGCACAGGGAGAGCTGGACTTCTCATGGAATTAAATAAGTGCAGCTGGGGGCACCAGCAGAGGGGACTGCATTCTTGTGATTTGCATAAAGACAAATATAATGTTTCTTTAGGGACATTGTCATGGTGTTTCAGTTTTCAGTGGAAATGGGCCCAATGACTGTGGGGGAACCCAAGTAACTGCCCCACTTTGCCAGGCTAATGACACAGAAACAGACATTAAACCTGCGCAGCACATACATTATAAGCTGCCTTTGCTGGTCCCCTCAGGCCTGCCACCTCCCTCTTGCTGTATCCAACAACGTTCTTATCACTTCCTTGGCCTGTATACTCTGGTTTCCCCGACAGTAGCACCTTATTGTCAAAGAGTGATTAATGGCTGCCATTTGGTCTTTCAACTCCCTGCTGTCCGCCTGTCCAATGACAACCTGCAGCTATTGACTATCTTGCTGCATTTGTTTGACTTCGTTACAATTTTAAGATCCTCGCTGGCACCTCAGACTGCTTTCCCAAGCTGTATGGCAAAGGGGGCCTCTTCAAACACCATGTTGAAAGGAGCCCCCACCAAACCTGTCACATCTAGAGCTGATTTTTGTAACATAAGAATGACTGAATCATTTTATATTTTAAATATGCCTATTATAGCGATTCAAACATGAAGCCCTTAAAAGCACAGTGGGCTTACCTTCCCTAAGAGAGAAACGGTGGTAAACCAAGAAACATTTAAATTGATGTGGACAGGTTATGGATGTGAGAATTGGGCTGTATCGTACACAGAGCAGATCTTCCAAACTGGTAGGTAACCAGTGGCATTTGCTTCCCCAAAAGGTGAATGGCAAGTGCTCAGAAGCACTCTGTATGTTTGACAACATCACCCCAACCCTCATCAAACTGCACTGGCTCCCACTGCAATCCTGTATCATCTTAAAATCCTATGGCACCATCTACAAGGCTGTCACTCTGAAGTCCCCAAGTTACCTCACTGAGAAATTCAGCAGCTCCGTATGCCTACAATCCACCAAAAAGACATATGCAGGCTTGAACTCTGCCGGTGCAGGAAGGAAATAAACAGGACATGCTTTCTCTTACTAAACCCTAAGACTCTGGAACATCCTCCCCAGCAACATCTGACTCTCCACCTCGCTTCTACAGTCCTGGAAGGATCTCAAGACCCTTGTTTCAACAATGGCTCCTCCGTAACACCTAGGTCCATACACTGTCCACTCCCCACCTTACCTGAGACTGGGCAATCGGATCCCCACTGTTTGCTCCCCTGGTTATTAATAGACCCATTGCAGACTATTGCCCTCCCTCCACTGTTGTAAGATCCCCACTTCCTTGTATCTCTGCCCCCTAACCTTATTCTTCCCCATATGATTGTAAACTGCTACGCTGCTTAGCGAAGTTAGAAACACTCAAGAAATACAATAATAATAATAATAATAATAATAATAATAATAATAATAATAATAAAATAATGATAGTAATAAAAGCAGATCTTAGAGACTGATAGCTAACCAGTCGGGTTTGGTCCTTGGAGCAATGATCCAGCATGACAAACTTTGCAAGTGCGCAGCTCCGTCTTGTTCCAGTCCAATTCCTCGCCTGGTTTGTAGTGATCAGAACAGTGGCTTGAATCAGTGAATAAAACTCACACTGCGAGAACCATCATTGGCAGACTCCAGGAAGCAGGGTGCTAATTAAGCAATCGAGGTGTGTTCCTAGGACTGTACCAGGGGGTAACGACCCATTTCCCAGTCTGATAAGCTCTTGCTGTGCTTGGATCAATTAACGTGAGAGACAGCCGTTGCAACCTTGTATTGCTTTTGTCATCCCAGAAATGCAAGCAGCATTCTAGGGAATATTTTATTTGGTGTGTAAACCATGCTCCCAGCCAGCATGCGACCCGATATTACACACACAACATTGACACCTCATATCACTGTTAATGAAGTGGACAACAAGACTCCATCCAGGGACGTTCATCCATTTCCATCAGGAATACTCTGGTTTGCGGGAGCTGAGGTGGCGGATAGGAGGGCAGGGTGCCGTCAAAATAGAGGTAAACGCAGAAGAGAGCGCAGGCCTAGAGCAGGCACAATGTGGAAGATGGGACAGAAACCAGCAGCTGGAAGCTTTATGTGAACACGGTCTTTCACCAGTAGGCAAAGCCGAGGATCGGGGAAATCTGATTGGCTGAGC
Organism: Ambystoma mexicanum; assembly: GCF_040938575.1. Lineage (NCBI taxonomy): Eukaryota > Metazoa > Chordata > Amphibia > Caudata > Ambystomatidae > Ambystoma > Ambystoma mexicanum. The sequence continues at coordinate 974,274,592 of NC_090926.1, forward strand.
TATCCACCGTTGGTGATCATTCTTAATGGATTGAACAAAAAAAAAAAAAAAACACAGGCGCATACTACAGGGCCAAATTCCTCACTGATTGGCCTAAATAAAATAAGGGCTATCATTATTTCAAAAGCACAACATATTTTAATAATGCTCAATATGGAACTACATTTTGATAAACCAAGCAAAGAGATAGGACTCAATCTGTAAAGCATCATCAGTGTCTATCCACCCTGTTTTGACATGTTTTTTAATTTTATTTCATATTTGTTTTTTTTTTTTAATAACACGTGAGTATGGCTACTGCGGTACACATTGGGAACGATACAAGTTAAGGGATAACACTTCTGTGGTATTAGAGGATGGGATAGGGAATGACTCAAGGTTGTATGCTTAGTAGATGTGTGTGAGAGAGAGGTGTGGTTGAAGTGTGCGGGATGGAGGTGGGGCTTAGTGGTGGTGGATGAGGTATGATTTATGGATGAATCTCGAGGCCGTTTGCTGTTTTTGCTAAGATTTCTTACATAATGTGTCGCTGGCCAGATGGAATACACTCATTGCAAGGACGCTTTCACATATCCAGTGTGGTGTTCAACGTGGATAATTGGAGAATTTCAAGTGGACCATGAAGGAAATGCATGCAACAAGAAAGTCCCTATGCCTCCTGCAAGGCAGCTTACTTAGCACTTTCAGTGTGTACTCATGATAATAGATGCCTTAGAGTAGAGGTGGGAACATCCAGCCTCATCACGAGTTAGGCGCTAAGTGGTATAAATGGCGGTAACTGAGTCACTGCCAATTTTACCACTACATCAAATTATAAATTTGTGTTTTGAAATTGGTGGAATTACTGCAGCATTAATTCCGCTGCGGTAATTCCACTGCAGTCATTCCACAAAAAAGTCCCAATAGGGTCCAAAGGAGCCAAAATAAATGGGGAATTACACCGCCACCCCCAATTCTAATCAGTCTGAACGTCCATTCGACTAAGTGGCATAAATGGTAATTCCTCAGGGCTATTTCTGGTGGGATTTACCTACGATTTTCCACCTAGCTCGTAATGAGGCCCTTTCTGATGTCCTAATGCTCAGAAATCCCTCTTCCTTTCACTTCCCGAAATGCAAAGTTGCAAATGTATTTTCCAATGATGCCTCTGGCCACACTGCTGTACAACCTCTACAGAACGCACATGTCCATGATTATGTTATGAACAATGCGTAAAACCATCATTTTGAGGATTTTTTTGCTGTCAAATTGTGCATTTCGAAAAGAGCAACACCTATGTTTGCATAATTCTTCCCTGTAAATGTACTGATCATATTTTTTCCAATTTGTCCAAATTTCATCAATTTCTTCAAATTGACATTTCTGCCACATTTTGTGAAGTGGCACACTTTCCTGCACACATAGTGAAAACGTGAAATCTCTAGAAACTGTGTTGTGATGTTTGTAAATCCCAAAATATAAACAAAGATTCGAAATCAATTCTGTACGTATCACTCTTACAATATTGTAGTCCCTGATCAAACTCTTACTTGAATCTAATATTATATGAATTTTTATAAACATTGATATGTGTTTGTTCCGAATGTATCACCACATAAATAAACGAAAATACTTAAGACTACATACGTGCAAATAATCCACACCTACAATGAAAATCTATTCCCAAGATATTAAGTACATACTAAACCACAATGAAGTGCTAGTGTACACAGTGCATGCATCATAAAGAACATTAGGTAAAAGAATAATATTAATGTAATGATTAGACACCGACTCAATTTCAGATTCAGATAACATGGGTGCTAAGGCTTTTAGTCACCACCAACAACATGAGCCTGCTTGACCAGAAGTGGTAGTGTTTGCCCTACAGTACCAGGTGGAAGGGCTAATGTATGCTAGCACTGGCGAGACGAGACCAGTGACAGATGATGCAGCTCTGAATGTGTTAGTTGAAGAGATTGGCCTGTCCTCTAGGAGAGTGACATTCCAGGCACTGTAAGAGCTTAGAGTCTCGATTCCGGCCATCCTGATTGGCTGTGATGCTTTTAATGTTTGGCAAAGGGTGCAGATCTGGCTGCCTAGCACAACACGTATAATCTCTGTTTGCATGAATCATCGCCTGGAATCCTCACTACATATTAGACAGCCCTATTGTGCCAAAATCATGTCAACAAGCCTGACCCTCCTACCACAAGGGACCAAGGACATGAAGCCCAGACCAGCCCTTGCATTTGTCCAGAATCCATTTCATTGGAATGTGGCCTAGTGGAGGGGGGAGGGGGCGGGTTAAGGTGACACAAAAAGTTGGGCCCAGCCACGTGATTTCATCTTGTGTCACAATTTACCATTTCTTGTGCAACAAAATATTGAAAAAAATGGAGACCATACTAATATAGTAGATGACCCAGACTCCAGCTGACGGTCACAAGATGTTTCCTCTGAGAACACTAATTAAGAATGCATTGCCTCATCTCAGCAACACCATCGACAAAATCATAGACCAAGCACTAGTGGATTAGGCGATCAGGTGACAAGAGCATGTGTCATCACTTTGGGACTGCCAAGGGGTGGCCAACCAGTGGTATCCCAGTTAAGGGTGTAACAGGTAAGGATGAAGACCAGCCATTGCCCATTCTCTTAGCCTCTTCACCTATGAGCCTGTGTTTTTGTCTTTCTCCTTACTGCACCTGGGAGTTCTCCTAGCTTGCTAAATACTTGGCTGTCTCTCCACACTGCAGTACTCACCTCCAAAGTATTTACTCCTGCTGCTCTCCATATTCACCTCTCCCTATGCTTTCTCCAGCCATGCTAACTTCCTCCTTCCATACCCCTATCCTTAAACTCTCATCTTGAAATACCTACTGCTAAATCTTTCCTGCAACTCATACTTCCAACAAACAAAGCTGACAAGCTAACCATACTTCTCCTAACACATATCCACCTCACCTCTCCTCCTCTAGGACTCAACTTCTCTACTGTTCCTTACAGCATCATCTGACTATTGCTCTCTGGAATGCTCACTATGTATGCAAGAAAAAACACCTTAACCACTGACTACTTTCACACCAGATCTCCTCCCTTAGACCTCCTTGATATAATTGAAACCTGGATTTCTGCATCTGATGCTGCCACCCTGGTTGCCCTACATGACACTAAACTATCCTTCATTCACTCTCCTCGTCTGACTGACAGTGGTGGAGGAGGTATCTGATGCCTCAATACCTCACAAATCTTCAATGCCACATCTGCTCCTTCCTCTTTTGAATTCAGAATCACTTTTATTGCTCCGCCTCACTTGGTTCACATTATCTCTCTGCCTCCTTGACTACCTTTGTGGCACCTCGCCCTTCCTCTCGCTTCTGCTCTTTCTCTCTTCTTGCTCCATTTGCAGGGAATTCTCTTCCCCCAGGCATTTGAGAAACAGTCCATAAAGATGTGTCAAAACAAAACTAAACACCTACCTCCTTGCCTCCAAGTTTCCCTCTTAACCTACCTTTCATTTGCCTTTCAGCTATCACTGTTCTCTTGCCTCTACCCTGTCCCTCATGTTCTACTAACTCCACTCTATCAATCCATTAATCATGGTCACATCCCTAACACAGCTGGCCATACCACCTACCTGCACTTAAACATGTCTAATGTTGGTTATCCTTAATCTATGTATGTCCACCTATGTCTTGTCCCCAGTGTCTGTTACACTTACTCCTCCCACAACCTGGTCAGAATGTCACTCAAACTCACCCCATTGTAAGAAGCTGACTGCTTCCCATCAAATCTGATTTCTTATGTTGCATTTTCTTTTGTGATGAAAAGGACATTGTTCCTCCCTGTATAAATAAATAATTATGACTTGGGAACCACTATGTGAAAAATTATCTAAGAACCTCAAATATGCACAAGTACATATGGTACTGGAAGTGTAGCCGGGCCCTGTTTCTGACAGTAGTAAATATGGCGGGGACAGGAGATTACCATTACTGTAGGCCCGTGGACCTAGCATAACAATTTTATTTTTATTTATTTTGTCTAAAATGTTGACCTAGCTCGAGATCAGCCGAGTGCTTTACAAGGTTGTTGTATCAGGCATTTTTGCTGATATGTTTTAACAGTAGCGCAGTGCTGCAAGTTGCCGTCTGTGTGTCAATACGGCTTAGTCCATGGTCAAATGTTGTTGAAAAAGCCAGGTTTTTGCACCTGCCTATGCTCTGGCATTTACTGTGAAAAATTATCAACAAGGCTGCACCCCTGAACTAAAGCACTAGGAAAAAATCACAGAGGATGTGCTAGGATGAAACTTTGATATGATGTGATATATGTCATTTATAATGCGCCTGTACACAAGTGATTTTATGGGGTTTTCGGAAATAACTCGGTGCAGATTCTGTCATGACCAACCTTTTTTTGTAAAACAAAATGTTCAAATTCCTGTATGTTCCTTAAACTTAAACGTCTGAATATTATGATTAAAATATATTTACAGGGGTCTCCTTATTGCAGAGGGCTCAAGGCACAAACGAGAAAGGGGCCTGATTGCAAATAAAATGCGCACGGAATTGGGTGGGCTGACCGGGGGGCTCTCCTGGAAGAGATGCAGGGCAAAAGGCAAGAACTTCACACGGTCCTCATAGGGGAAGTCATTAAGAAAATGCGATACACCAAGCAAAGGTACTACGAACGAGGGGACAGAGTTGGGACCCTACTAGCACAAAGAGCTAGAGGCTGTAGAATCGAGAGAGGAGTTGCTCGTCTTAAGGACGGAAACGGAGGGACCTGTGGGGGCAGGGAAGAAATAGCGGAATGTTTCACTGACTACTACAGCAAACTGTACTCCAGACAGGCAGGTGAATCACTAGATGATATCCGCACCTAGCTGGCAGAACACCCCCTGCCTAGGCTATCAGAAGCAGAACTAGGGGCCTTGGAGGGGAGATATCGGAGGAGGAGGTGGAGGGCGCCATCAAGAGGCTGAAAGCAGGAAAGGCCCAAGGGGGTGACGGCTATACGGCTGATTTCGATAAACAGACCCAATCGGTTCCTCTGAAGCCACTGGCCAAATGATTTAATCAGATTAAGATCCGAGACTCAATCCCACCGACATTCCTACAGGCCCTCATCACTGTAATACCTAAACCTGGTAAGGACCAGATGGAATGCGGGTCCTATAGACATATCTCGCTCCTCAACCTGGACGCCAAGATTTTCACAAGGATACTGGCCTCCAAATTGGATTGCTGCCTCCCTCGCTTGATACACCCCGACCAAGCGGGATTTGTCTTAACCAGACAGGGTTCTGATAATATGCGAAAAACACTTCATGTGCTCACCTCCAGGGTGGTTCGCGATGAGGGCGCACTCCTACTGGCCCTTGACGCGGAGAAAGCTTTTGATAGGGTCACGTGGGCTTTCAATGGTGAGGTCGTCACAACTTTGGGAATGGGCCCGAGGTGGCTCGGTTGGATGTCCGTGCTCTACTCCTCTCCCTCCGCCAGAGTGGTGGCTAATGGGACGGAGTCAAGAATGATCCCCCTTGAGCACGACAGGGATGCCCTCTGTCCCCGCTAATTTATGCACTTGTGATGGAACCATGGGCGATCTCTGTCAGCAAGGATGAAGCTATCAGGGGGGTACAGATAGGAGACACACATTGTAAAATATGCATCTTCGCAGATGATGCACTGCTCTACATTACAAAGCCGTCCCAGACAGTCCCCAGGTTCCTACAGGGTCTCTCTCGCTATGGGGAACTGTCAGGGTATAAGGTCAACTTCGAGAAATCAGTGGCATTTATAGGGGGAAACCTCCCGGATCCAGAAGTAACCTATGTGGATGGGCTCCCCTTTAGTCTCCGAGAGGTGGGATTCCGGTACCTGGGGGTCCAGATCACACGTGACCCCGAAGACCTATACCTATAACTCCCCCCCCTCTCTGGGCCGCGATCAGAAAAGATATAGAGAGGTGGGCAAGGTCGGGTCTCTCTTGGATGGCACGCCTTAATCTTATAAAAATGGTTATCCTCCCCAAGTTTCTGTTCCTTTTCCAAATGCTCCCGGTGCTGATCCCCAAAAAATTCTTCGTGGAAGCGAAGCAAGTCCTTCTCAACTTCCTATGGTCCGGCAAAAAACATAGGATTTCTCATGAGGTATTAACCAGGCCAAAGGAGGAAGGCGGGGTAGGATACCCCGACTTAGAAACATACCACGGGGCCTCCCAGCTGAGGGTCCTGGTTGACCACTTCACTCCAGGTACTGAAAAACAATGGGTGGCCATGGATAACAGGGTTCTTGCACCCGTCACAATAGAGGAATGGCTCTGGGTCCCTAGGAAGAACATCCATAGAAGTGTTTGAACCACCCAGTCCTAAAAGTATTGTGGTCCCTGTGGAGGGAGGGAAGCTACTATCGCTGGCTCACAACCTGGCCCTCTCCTTTGAGCTGCATCTGCCCCCTCCCCTTCTTAGCCAAGATAGCCGAGCCAGCGGCATAACAATCGTGGTTTGAAGCTGGCCTTAGTAGGACTGGCCATCTCTGGGTAGGGGGCACGTTCCTACCCCTGGGAGACTTAGAGGAGGCCCTTGGAATAGGCACTCTATCCCCCTTCCGCTATCTTCAACTCAAAGGGGTCCTCACCGAGGCATCGTGGGGGGACACTCTTAGGAGGGACCTCACAGGCTCCTCCTCTCTGCCAGGGGCTCTAAGGGGATAATATCCCGCCTCTACAAACTCTTTCTGCTCTCCGCCCCAAGAGACCCACCACCGGCATGCACGCAGTGGGAGAGGGACCTAGAAGATGAAATTGATGATGAACGATGGGCAGCAATGTGCAGGCGGGCCAACCGGTCCACGGCCCCGCTTCAATATCGCCACCAGGCCCTCAAGGTTTTGCACCGCTGGCACTATCCCCCAAAGAGGATTGCTAGAATGAGGCCAGGAAACGACCCACACTGCTGGAAATTCAGAATAACAAAGGGAGATTATATCCATATGTGGTGGGGGTGCCCAGTGGTCCAGAAGTATTGGGGAGAGGTATTAACCTGGATCAAAGGAGTGGACGGGGTTGAACGATCCTCCTGCCCCTGGCTTCTCCTTTTTGGTATAGACTCTGGTGATGACCACGAAAACACCCAAGACCATATGCTACAGATCATGCTGGTGGCAGCTAGATGCTGTCTGGCACAGAAATGGAAGAACCCCGGAATGCCGGGGGAAAAAGCATGGGTCACCAAAGTGCATGCTATCTATGACATGGAATTCCTTACTCATCTACTTGACAAGGATAAGTCCAACATCGAAGAAATATGGCTGCCCTTCTTCGATAAATACGGTCGCCCCGCCTAAAGCGAAGCACCCTCCACAGGAGCTCCTCTCCCGAGGAAGACAGGCTGCCACCGAGTAACTCAACTTGCTTGCAAACCTTTCCAAACTTGGCTCATGACTTTGGCGTGCAAAATAATACATCATGTTAACACCGCTATGCCCTTCACGAACCCGCTAAGCAGACAGCAAATGATACTTTGAACTGGAGGTGGGAGAGGGGAGGGATAAGGGGGGCTTGGGGGGCTTATGTTATAATTATTCTCTTTGTTAATCTTTCCTCTGGAATGCTATGTGATGTTATAACATATGCGATATTCAATAAAATATGATTTTCAAAACAAAATATAGGATTAGTGGAATAAATATCATGAGGTACGTAGTGCATTAAGTAATTCATTGATATGAATACCATTCTATTATCAGGTTCTTTCCAGTATAGTAAGCTACTCATGTAGAAACATAGGCATTGTGTGCAACATACATGATGGATGTACAATATTATTAATCTTGCCATGTTGAATAGTAAAATGATAAATGATTTTTATTACAGTTTTGTCTACTATGCAACATTTAATAACTAGCTAATAAAACCCACTTACTACATAATTGATTTATTCGAAACAAAACACAAATAACAACAACACATACAAATATGAGCATATACAGGGGAAATGAAGTAAACAACAGTATTGCCAGCCAATCTTCATACCCAAACTGATTAACTTATACACTGAAATTATCGCTCTGCTTCAAAACTACTACTTCGCTATGTATAACTATCATATAATCATACTGACCCTAAGGAGATAGTGTGCATACAACGTATACAAATATGAGCATATCAAGGAAAGTAAAGTAATTAAAAAAAGGCAAGACTTTAAGAAAGTGTAGATAAACTTACTGATTATCTTTATATACACAAAGCATTGCTGTTTTCAAAATCTGTGTTTTCCCCTATGTATATGTTTCATATCCTGTGAGTGAACCCCAAGTGAATTACTGTAAGAACTTATTTGAAGTATAACTCTTCAAATATAGTACGAATTATGAGTATATGATTTTTTAGTTCCTGACTATTACTGCCCTAGATATATAGGTAAAGGAAAAAAGAGGGAGCCAGCATGTGATGTCATCTTTGATGTCCTGGGTGTTAGTCTTAGCAGTGCACGGTGGTGGCGCGAGTTATGGTTGCTTAGCTTACCATAACTGGCGAATTCCGAATTTCAAGGGTTTTTTGGTTTTACTTGGAACCATAATGTCCCTTTAACAAAGTTTTTTTCATTGAATACATAATAAAAATAAATAGATATCTTTACATGTACAGTGATATTGAGAGTGAAAAATCACTGGTGACCCGGCTCTCCCATCCATGCAGTAAACAGGAACGCACCTGTTTAGATTCAAAGTGAGGAAACGGCCAGCCCCCTCAGCCATGGTGCCTAATAAGAGCGGCAATGTTACACAACGACTTAGAGGAACATGGCCTGAGGGGCCCGGCCACTTAATCACTTTGAAGCTAAGCAGTACTGTGCATATATTCATGGGTGCCCGCTTTTGATTTTTGCTAGGGTTGTTGAAAGTACCTGGGCATATATTATTCTTGCAACAGGTCATTTTCCCCCCGTTTCCATGCTGCTTAACTGTGGTTAATTGGGGTCAAGCGATGTATCACAACAAACACCAAAATACCGGCCGGACAACAAGGGGCTTGGAGCAATGGACAGGACATTTCGGCACAGCCAGATAGGCACACGCCGTTATGGTGCAACCGTTTCGCTGCAGGTCCCGTTTCGGTGAGCCCAGTTAGATGGAGCTAGTCGGGCGCAGGGACCACTCTCTGCAAGGAAGATTTGGTGTGAGAGGTCGCAATTGGCATGGCATGAACCTGCTGGCACTTTGCATTTTGCACCTATCAGCGCAGGGATGTTTTGGCACAAGAGGTTGGAATTGGCATGAACCTGCAGGCACTTTGCATTTTGTAATATGGATTAAACGTGAAAAACATTTATTTACTGCAACATTAACAAAACAGGATGGAATATGTATTACATTATAAAACAGGATGGAATATGTATTACACTGTCCATTGGCAACATTATAAAACTGAAAAAACAAAATATAGCACATTTCTGCTGAATGCTGCCTTTGAGAACCCTGGTCTGCAGGTGTTTGAGACTCAGCACTTAACCATTATGCTACAATGATATTATTGTTTGGATTTTCACAAGTTTCATACTTAACAATTGAACATATTAAACTGTAGGCTAAGTATGAAATGTTTGCAACATGAAGCACTAAGCAATTGTGGCATAGTGGTTGAATGCTGGTCTTTAAACTTTGGCAGACCAAGGTTCAAGACTTTGTATTAAACAAAAAATGCAAAACAGTATATTTTGGTAACCACTCTGTATTCTGGACTATGTAGTCTTAACAGGCATGCCTTTGATCCATGTGGCCTCCTTTATGGAAACGTTAACCCAATCACTGCATGATTTTAAGAAGGTCTTTTGAGCTGCACTACCAATGATTTAATAATAGTTGTGCATCGTTGATTGCAGGTAAGCCAGTGCAAACAGGACTTTCTTTGCAGCTCAAGGGAGGAGTTTGCCACAAAGTGCCATTATTCCCTTAATATATTGCAGACTATGAAAACGGCGGTGGAACGTAGACACCACTCCTCTCCAGCCCTTTTATTCTCACTTTCCCCAGATGAAAAAAAACATATTTTACTTTTTTCCCCCTCCTCTGATTCTACACTATGTACCTCCTCCTTTAAAATCTTACAGATCCCATACTGCCATTCAAACAAAACAAATAGAAGTGTAGGAGAAATCATGAATATAGCCAAGTTACATGTGTCATATATATTGTTATATGCCACATGTCCAGTGTTATTTGGAAGATTATCATTCAGATTTCCTTTTTACTTTGCATTTTGGTACTTGTAGTTCAGGACACTTGATCAACAAAACTAAACTACAAGTCTGTGTACGTCTGACGTGTTCACAGACTTTTCGGACAGTGTCACATGACCAAAAGCTAAAGCTACTAACATAAAACGCACTGAGTACTCAGTCGCAGACTACCTGGACAGTATTCCTATGGAACCACATCCATGTGCTGCCACACCAAATCTAACCAATGCAATGCTCTCAGAAAGGTTGTTTCTTTCTTAGCAAGTCATAAGGTATTTTCCTCCACCTCGTCTTCCTCAACTAATACTGTAACCACACTGCCTACTTTTGTGGGACACAAAATACAACCAGCTACCTTGCAAGTGATAAAAGAGGCTGTTGCTCAATATCTTTCAAAGACAACAGTACTAGGTATATACTACAACACACCACTCTGCAATGGGGAGCAATTTCAAAGTGCTTTTGAAGCTGTAATCAAGGAGCATGAGAATGACTGCCCCAAACCTAAGATGTAACACACGCGAAACAATTTCCCCTGTCCACCTGCCCCTCCATATTAGTAGTTGGTTCCTCTTCCCTCATTTCCCTTCCTACTTAACATTCAGACCTCTCTTGCAAAAATAACATAAAAATAAAAATAGGATTAAAAACAAAATGTTATAAACTTCATTTACTTTACATTTCCCAAAAAAGTAGATAGACTCAATAAGATTCTCCAACATTTCCATTATCATTTTTGTGTTATGCTAATGGGAATAATATGGCGTTCAAGCCCGTTCCAGGACCTGGACTTGGGATAACGGCCCAGCAGCCCAAGTTATCGGCCCAAGCGAAGCAAGGGTGGATAACAAGGGGTCCAGGCCATTATCGACCGTTCCAGCCCCTGCAATGGGGGATGAAGTCAATTAGCACCCAGGTTGCCAAAATGGTAACCCAGTGTGCAAAAAAAAAGGAAGTTCCTCCCTACATTGGAATGTGCGTGGCGTCCCGTTATAGGAAGGAACATCCTTTTCCAAGATGGCCACCATGTAAAGGGAAGGAGGGGCTCTGTATAGAGGTGAAGAGAAGGAGCGAAGGCGGCAGTGGCACCCACAGCCTCCAAAATAATGTAAGTAGGGAGGTAGGGGTTTAAAAAATGTAATAAATTGTCAGAGGGTGGGGGAAGATGGCGGTGGGGAGAGAAGGCCCTCAGGTGGCTTGGAACGTCGACTTGTTCCTGATTGGCTGGCTCCCTGACCTAGGGTGATAGTTGGCAATTGTATACTAGAGAAAAATATAAAAGGACAGAAACAATTTTTTGTCCCAAATACGTTTCTCTAGCATACAATAATGACCATAATCGATGAACCTTTATAACTATCCACAGTCCCCTTTCCAGGCCATAGATCATTAAAAGACCCGGATGAGACATGCACACCATCCCACAGGGAAGTCCTTCTAACATTTTTAATTTTATATTTGTAACACTCCCTCTATGCCTGCTTTCAAACAGTCACACATCCATCCACCAATCACTTCCAAAAACTGTACATATAACCCAAAGACCATGCTAAGCTTCCACACACCATCTGCCCCTTAATCTTCTACAAATCTCTTGCATCTGCATTTCCCTTACTTATACAAAACACCTGCACACAATGCTCCTGTAAATGCACATATGCATTGTGCAGTGAGAGAAGTGCATAAATAGAAGGGGCAGTATGAATGAGCAGGTGCTCATGAGAACCCAGGAGGGAAATGCAAAGGGATGCAAAGGTGGAAGACCACTGTCTAACTACTGGAGCAGAGGAATCCCAACGGTGGCATGCACCTTAACCGTAATATCCCTTTAAATATGTTTTTTTTTTTCTGTCAGAATGTTTCATGGTAATACAGCACTGTATATAAGTTATTAATATTTCCTCTTTTCATATATCTGAAAGAACTATAATCCTCCTTTAGGAAACATATTTTTGCAACACATACTTATGTCTGTCGTTATCAACAGAGCATCTGGGGATGGAAATCATTGTTCAATTCCCTAAGGCATAAGTCTCCGCCATAACCCCAGACAAACCAAACCACCCCTATTATTCACTGCACCAACCCTGCATACTAGCTCAGTGTCCACTATACCCTAATAATGTGACCGTTGGCCAGTGCTCATGGGTTGCAGCCATGCCCAGTCTCCAAATCCATGGGGAATAGGCTTCAGCCAGGCTGCATTCGCCAATAAGCAAATCAGAGTACAGATTTGCATTTGCTGAGGGCCAGGCCCACAACCCACACACCAAATGTATTCATTTGTTTTTTTACTTATATTCTTACACTTTGAAAAATAAAACACAAGTCATATTTCCAAAAACAAGCGTTCAAGTCCTTGTTAATGCTGGTCGCACAAGTGTGTTGCAATCTAGACCACCACCTCATGTTGTAACTGCAAGCAGAATATTGTCAACTTGGCCATGCCGCATGCCCCAATAAGCAAATTACAGTACACATTTTTTCCTTGCTGACGGCCAGGACCTTTCCCCAGACACCACTGTTATATCATTGTATTGTGTACTTACATTTTACACTTAAAAATAAAAGTTCTTGCTTACCCTCCTTGTGAATATATTGCTGCAATCCCATCAGGCACTTCAACCTGTACCCAGGAGCAGATTTTCTTTTCCCATTCAAACTTATCCCAATTTCGAAAAACTTTACCACATAGCCGGTCCCTGGTGGCCATGCCCACTTCAACCCCATTGCTGGTCCCTCGTGGTCACGGCCTGTAGCCAGATTGTCTGCGTCATGGACTTAGGGCAGGCTCCAGTCACCAAAGGTATATCACTATTTGTATTCCTACATTATGACACTTTTCAAAAAATAAAACACGGACAGATTTGCAAAACCATGCTTTCAGGTCCTTGCCAATGCTCCTTACAAGAGTTTGTTGCAAATCTGCCCATGTTTTGTTTTTTCAAAAGTATCAAAATGTACGTATTGTATTGTGTTGTATAGCACTATTTCCCCATTTGAATGGCCTCAATGCGCTTTGTGGTTGGAACGCCCTTGGTGACCGTATTCAATGTGCTGGACAATTCTAAAAAGTTTAGATTAGGAGATGCTTGTGTGGATTTTCGCCAGTTTAGGACTTGGGTGGCTGGTAGGCTCGTCTAAGCAGCCCAAAAGAGATCAGGCACATGGGTGGACGCTGTTGGTGGTTTGCCATATGGTGCTATTGTTAGGAGAGTCAATGTTTGGCCAGCGATACCGAATTTCTTTCATTGGTGGTCGCTGTATGCTAGTGGCAGAGGTGTGGAGGTGCGTCAGGTGTTTCAGTTTCGGCTATATCTGCTGCTAGACTGGAAATCAGAGCAGACACTGCATTCTACGTTGCATGGATGGTTGGCCGTACCTGCGGCGGTGTCCACAGGTGTGGTGTAAGGTATACGTACCATAGTCTTTGAAGTTATATGAACCATAGTCTTTGGAGTTGTTTGGCTTGGAGCAATCTTTGTCCAGTGTGGACGCCGTGGTTTCAATTGTTCATGGTCTCCTTAGTGTGAGGGTATGACTACACAGTGGGCGTGAGTCAGTTTGTTGCGGTGTGCCTCAGCGAGGGCTGCTGGCTTCCCGGGTCTAATTGTCTCATTATTCATGGTCTCTCTTGCGCTGGTTCTGGGGGGGGCGGTGAGTGTGGGTTAGTTTACTGTGATGTTTTCCACAGCGAAGGCTGCTGGTTTCATGGGATTATTAGTTGGGTAGGAGTGTTGTTGTGCACAGGGTGATGATGGTGTGTCAGGTGGGCCGCTACAAAAACTGCCGACCCCTTGTGTTGTACTTGGTGTAAGGGGATGTTGGGTTTGGTAGTGTAGTTTCGACAAACTATGCGTCAGGGTGAAATTGGGAAGAGCCAGGATTTTTAGGGCCTTCCTGATTTTTCAGCTGGTTTTCAGAGTTGCGAATGTGAAGGGTTATTGAGTTCCAGATGATTGACGTTTTGCAGGTTCGAGGGCATGGGTGGTGCGGTGGGTGAGTTTATTGGGGTGTACCACAGCAAATGCTGCTGTCTTTCCTGGTGTATTTGTTAGGTAATGTATGTTGTTGTGTATGGGGGGATAGTATGTCAGGTGAGCCGCTTTGAATGCTGCTGGCCTCTGAGTTGTAATTGGTGTAAGGGTCTTCTGTCCTGATTGGCTGGCCTGCCTGGGTTTGACGGAATGGATTTGAGGGGTGGGGTGGATTTAGGGGAGTATTATGAGAAAAGTCAGGATTTTAGGGCCTTTCTGAATCTCAGATGATTTTCTGTGTTGCAAATGTGTAGGGGTAGGGAGTTCCAGGTGATTGGCACTTGGACGGAGAAGGAGGATCTGTCCAGCTTCAAGGAGTTGTGAGTTAGGACAACCAGGCAAAATGCTGTGCGAGATCTGAGATTCCTTGAGGGCTGGTAGGGCATGATTTTGTCTCGAAGGAAATCCGGTCCGGTTTTGTGGACGGCTTGGTGGGTGATGCACATGGCTTTAAAATGAATGTGCCGACCAATCGGGAGCCAGTGGAGGACTTTTAGTTTGGGTAGGTTGATGAGTAGGTGTGCTGCCATGTTTTGGATTCTCTGGAATTTTCTTAGTTGAGGTACTGGAATGCCTAGTTATAGGCTGTTTGCGTAATCTAGACAGGACAGGATGATGGAGTTGATCACCGAGAAGCAGTGGGGGTAGGTGATGAGAGAGAAAACGCCTCTGAAAATCCGTAGATGGAAGAAACAGGTTTTAGATACAGTAGTGGTGTGTTGGGTGAGGGATAAGTCTGAGTTCAGTGTGCATTCCAAGTTTTTTACCACGTGGGAGATTTCTGGTGCTTGTCCTAGGGCTTGAGGCAATGGAATAGGTTGGGGGAGGATTTCAGTTTTCCCGTAGACTAGGATTTCAGTTTTCTCCAAGTTGAGGAAGAGGTGGTTGGTCTTCTTCTAGTGGTCTATATCTGAGAGGCATGATGACAGGTCCGGACTGCCCTAGCCCTGGGATATGTGGGTTTTGAGGATGATCTGGGTGCCATCTGAAAGTTGTAGCAGGTAAGATTGTAGGAGCGGAGGATTGCGGGCAGGGGTTTTAGGTAGAAGTTGAAAATTAGGGTTGATAGGGATGCTCCTTGTGGGACACCTTTCCTCACTAGTCGTTATGTGGAAGTGAATTGGTGGAGGTGCATGATTTGTGATTGATTTGAGATAAAGGAGAAGATCCATGAGAGGGTGGTGTTTCTGATTCCTAGTGTTTTTAGCCTGTCTAGTAGAATCGAGTGATCAATGGCATTGAAGGCAGCGGAGAGATCCAGCAGGATGAGTACTGCACAGCCTTCTGATTCTGCTGTTCTTTTTAGGTCATCCCAGGTGGAGACTAGGGAACATTCTGTTCTCCTGAGTGGCCTGAAGCCTGATTGTGCAGGGTCTAGGAGGTTGTTGGCTTCGGCAAAGTGGCCAAGCTGTTTGTATGCTACACTGTTAGAGTTTGGCGATGAAGTGTGTGTTGTAGATGGGACGGTAGTTTTGGGGGAGGAGTGGGTCGAGTGTTGGCTTTTTGAGGAGGGGTTTTATGTAGGAGGTTTTAGGGCTTTCAGGAAAGATCCTGATGTGAGTGGATGGTTGAGGATTGTGCATGCAACGCTACCTCCAAAGGTGGAGGCAAGGATGTTTTTGAGGAGTGAGGGTTGGCATGGGTCGTTGGGTGAGCCTGAAGGGCAGCTATCTGCTATGAGCGACAGGAACTCTTGGTGTGTGATGGGAGATAGAGAGTCAAGGATTTGTATCGTGGGAGGTGATTGAAACATGGTCGGAAGTTGGTTGGGAGGCAGGGACATTTGTTTTGATTTAGGGATGATGGCAGAGTGTCTGTCATTAGCAGCATTGTGGAAGTGCATTGATAAGGTGTCACACAGGGGGGGCTGGCTCATGCATGCAGGGGATTTAAATTCCGCTATGTAGTTCCTTGCTTGTGTTACGAGCATTTAGGATTCTGTTCCCATAGAATGCTTTCTTGCTTTTTTGATTTCCAGTCTGTATGTTCCAGTTGTTTTGCTAGAGTGATTTTGTTCTGGGTTGAAGGGCTGGCTCTCCAGATCCGTTAAAGAAGGTGTTTGAGAGTTTGGAGTGATTTGATATTGGCAGTGAACCACTTGGGTGTTGGTCCTGATCTCTGGTAGGTCTGTTTTGTTGGAGTGAGGGGTGTGAGGCCGTTTGTAAGCCAAAGGTCAAAGGATTCGATTGTTGGATGTCCTTCCTGGAAGCCCAGTGTATCGATAGAGTTGAGGAGTGCTTGTGCTAGATCTGGTGTTATTATGACTTTGTTCCATTGTGGAATGGTAGGGGGTGGTTGGCGGTGTCGTGCGTGGCCTGGAACGCCGGCTGCTGAGTTAAGCGATATGCAAAAGTTAATGCCTGAGTGATCAGTCCATTATAGGGGTTGGGAGGACTGTGAAGATATATTTGTGGTGCTGGAAATAGCATTGAGGGTGTGACCTCTCGTGTGGGTCGTTGTAGGGATGTAATCTGTCAGGTTCAGTGATTCTAGATTGTCTGTGAGTGATCGTGTCATAGAGTTTGAGGGTGAGTCGAACCATAAGTTGAAATCCCCCAAGACGGTAAGTTTTGGATGTAGGAGGATGCTGGTGGCTAGCGCTTCACCAAGTGAGTCTGTGAAATGTTTGTTGTAGCCGGGTGGTCTGTAGATGAGTAGGAAACTGTTGGAGGTGGAGGATAGAGATGCAGCTTTACCAAGAGAGATTTGTAGTCTGTGTTGTTGGTGGAGGAGTCCTTGATTATCAGCTGAAGTTGGTGTTTCTGTAATATCACAAGCCCCCTCTCCCCTTCGTGATCTGCTTTGCACTGTGAGGTTGTAGCCAGGAGGGAAAGTCTCATGTGCAATGGTCTCGTAGTCGTCGGAAAACCAGGTCTCAGTGATAACAAAGATGTCTGGGTTTTCATCTCTGATACAGTCATTGATGTGGAATTTGTTTTTGGAAACTGACCTTGCAATGATGAGGGTGCAGGAAATTTGGTGGGTTGCCTTTGTGGGTGCTAGGTGAGTGGGTTAAAGTGGCAAGTGGGGGCTGGAAAGAGGCCAGGCAATGAGTTGAGTGGGGGATGGTGAGGGGTGGTGGCAGAGTGTGGAGAAGGAACAGGGTGAGTGGGAGGAGAGGGAAATAGGGCTAGGACTGAGTTTGGTGTGAGAGGGGAGGTTTGGGTGCTATAGTGTTGTGGCAGTGTTTGTGAGCTGGTTTGGAGAAAAGCTGATGCTAGTACGGGTATGTGGTGCTGTGGGATGCATTGACCCACTAGGGTCAAAGCATCCCACAGCACTGTGCGCTGCTTTCACCAGAACCAACAGAATGGCCTCAAAAAGCCCTGTGCGCAGTGAAACTGGAAAATGGGATGCCAATCTACTTTGCTGTGTCAGTGGGGAACAGGAGGCCACACTGCCAAAACTTGTCATTGGGCTGCCCACAGAGGGAAATGGAACGACCTGAAAAGGCAGTGCTTAATTGCAAGAAAACCCAGAAGTGCTCTAAAATCTGTTTTTCCTTGGCTGTTGTTCCCAAACATCAGAAAAGATCCAACATCCTTGTTGGGTGTTAACCATCACCTTATTCCCCATATCAAAGACAAATTTAAACAAGTTGGGTTTTAAAGTGAACTGATACCAGCTAGAGGACCTCAAAGCACATTCCACAGTTTGCTCCAACAAAGGCAGCTCTTCTGCTTCTCAGCAAAGCGAGGAACTCTCAGTTGGATATTAATGGAGGGGGGAGGAGAGACAATAAACTTCTGGGACTGAAAGGGTATGCAAATTCAAGTGTCAGGAAGAGAGGCCTGGATTGCTCTTGACCCAGCAAAACTTTAGGGGTGGGCCAGACAAATATGTGTATCCGTTAACCACAAAAAGTATCTTTTTTTAAAAAAGACTCACAGAGAACTGTGAAATATAGGTTGTTAACATGAAAATTCTGCTCACAGTTTGAAACTACTCTGAACTCTGTGCTATGTTCAGAGACATGAGTACAGAAATTTGGATTTTGTAGCAATTGTGATGATGCTAGAAATGTGAAACTTCACAGGATTATGCCCAGATGTCATGCTCATATATGTAGAAAAATGTGGACAAATCTGACATTGGCTACCCAACCAAAAGCGTGAAATCTGAACTAAAGCTCTCATTGAGATGGGACTCGGATGGATACTTGCTTTACTAAATCTGTGATGTAAATATGTATTGCAAGCAAGTTGGTTGTATTGTAAATATGATTTATATGAAAAATAGATTTACTGTACAGAAACAGAGGGGAGGTACTCCCTGGATTGTAAAGTACAGCATAATCATGGTGCCAGAGTTCCTTCTCAAATCAGGCGAGGGGAAAGACTCTAACCAATAGGATTCCTAGAGGGTGTGCTTAGTATAATTCAGCCCACCCGCCCCTTAGGGAAATACATATATAGGGACATCTTAGGACCTACACACACACACACACAGATTCACCCATTAACTGATTCACTGGCGAAGCACTTTGCAGGAGAAACCCATATCTGAGACTCCAGAACTTTGAAAGTAGAGAGGCCCAATTCCAAAGCTGAACCCTTCTCAGCTTGGCCTTTAAAATCTTGAAACCTGATTTTACCCCAGGCTTCCAAGGGGGACAACACCAAAAAGAACAGCCATGCTGTGCTGTTTCTGCTTTCTTGCCGGAACCCAAAGATCCAAACCGGTAGAGCGGAGCTGTAACCAGATAGCTGCAACCCAGAACCAACCCATCAGATACAGTCCAGAGGCTGTGCAGTGTCCAGAGTCCCGTGCTGAGTGCAAAACCGAGCTCCCTGGATCCTCTCCGGTGGGCTAGCAGAATTCCAGTCAAGAAATCCGTTGACCAGATCGCTGACGGGCCTATTCCAAACAGTAGTTGTGAGTATTTATAGCATAGAATTTTCCATAGCCAATATCTTATCCTTAAGTAATCCTATCCAAACCATTCTATCCTATCCAAAACTGCATTGTAGAACCTCTTTTGTTCCTGAATCTTTCCCTCATCCATATAGTCCTTTGATAATGGTAGTAATAATATCATCTTTGCGCTAATATAGTTGCTGAAGAAAGACAAGCGTCTCGGCAGATAGAAACCATCCCGAGACGTCGCTGAAACCGAACTCTACTAAAACCTCTGTAACTTCCGTACAGTGCATGCTAGAAATGTAAGTGTCAAATTGAAGCAAACATCCTCAGCTTTCCAACAAATCCAAAACCGCATTCCAACTCCTTCTAGTTATCCCGCAATCGCGTTTCTCACGCGCAGACAAGTTTGCCGCAAATATTTCGTTTGGCTCTATTTCATGACATGTAAAACAGCTATTCTTTGCATCCGACCTCAGAATTCAGTTTTCAACCTGCTAGTTATTCAATCACCATTGCTAGTGTTTACCTGAAACTATCCAAAGCGGCTCCCACTAGTTTTGAATCCAATTGAGTGAATTAAATCCATTTTTCTGTGTTTTTAACCATTAATTCCAAGCCACATTCAAAAGCATTTGACCTGTTTGAAATCATTCCTGTTTCTCTCTCTATGCTTGCTCGGGGAAATTGGGATTGAAACTGTATTTGTTGAGTGTTTATTTCTGAAACCTGTGTTCTCCCCTTCCATCTCTTTATACTGCATATTGGGGGAATTGAGTAGTGTGCAGGGGGAAAGAGTGACATTGCATTTGACTGAACCCACACAAAGTTTTATTCTATGCTGAATTATTTTTCTTATCCATACTCCTTCTGATTAAAGAGATTGTTGATTGTAACATCACCCCAATGGTGATCCTTGTATAAATATTAAATATTGTGATATATATATATATATATATATTATTCAAATTCATAAAATAAATTTACTTTGCAAAACAGCCTGCTTCCTGGTTCAGTGAGCCCGGGGGGATTCAAAGAGAGGGGCGTGATATAAGGATACATCATTCAGAAATAAAAGAACTTACAGACACAAATATATAATTAAGGGTTCCAGCTGTGCATCACACGCTAGTCATTGATCTAGCTGGATTGCCGGGTTGAAATCACTTACAGTGCCTTTGGTCTCTGCCTTTCAATGACTTTTTGGTGGTCCTGGGGGTGTGGGCGAGAGTGGGAGGGGCTGTGGAGCTTGGGGTTTTGGCTAAAGCTGCTCTTTCTGATACATAAAATACATAAAGTAGTCATATAAAATATACATAAAATAGTCATATCACTGAGCCCCACTTGACAAATTCCATTCAGACTTTGCACAAACATTCAACGTTGGATCTATAATCCTTCTGAACACGCTTTTCCACTTTTATTAAATGGCAACAATGTTGTAAGCCATCTAAAAATGATGAGAGCCCCCTCTATGTTTGCCCCCTCCTGACAAAATCCCACCAAGCTTTGCAAAAACATTCACATCTAGGTATATAATCTTTTTCCAAAATGATGTGCAGATTTGTCAAATGGCACCACATTTATAAGCCTTTAAAATAAATTGGGACCCCCTCTCATTTTGTTCCCTATTGACGAAACAGCACCACACTTCGCAGAACCATTCAAAGTCAGGTGCAGAATGTAATTATAACATTTCATGCAGTTTCATTGAGTGGCGCCAAAGTTATACGCCATCCAAAAACTGATTTTCACCAACCCTGTAATGCACAAATAAGCGTACATCACAGGACTGCCCTGGACATCGGAGTAGAATCACACCCGTTGTTTGGCTTTTTATGGCCATATCCCATCTCATCCTCATCACCCCTCACCTCCCCAGAGATTGTTTCATTAGTTTGACAAGTGTAATTTTGTGTTTTTTAATATGTTTTTACTGCGATGTCTGTGGACAACAGCGTCAGTCCGCGAATCCAACATGGCAGGCGTTTCCCAAATTCTGACGCTCCTCACGCTTTCATCATCCAATCAGTAGGGGCGTCCCATGTCCACAGACATCATTCCACTATCTGGGCCAATCGGATGCCCATCCACAGCCCATTTCAATTGGATCTCCAAGGCCATTATCGTCAAAGTACTTAGTAATGCTGTTGATGACCACAAGTTTAGGGACCTTTGAATAATCGGGACATAGGGAAATTGGACAATAGTTTGTGGGTTGTTTGGGTCCACTGAGTGTTGATTGAATATGGGTAGAGCAGTTGCAGATATCATGGGAGCAGTGGAGAGTCAAGACAAGGGAAGGATAAGTCTAGAGAGCTAACAGTAGGCGATTGAAACCATATGGGGAGGAAAAGGGTTAGTAGGGGCACACAATGGGTTATCAGTTCAAAGGATGGGTCCTAATTTAATAGGAGAGGAGAGGCAGGGGAAAAGTAGACAAGAGTAGAAGGGGTAAGGGGGAGAGTGGACAGAAAGAGGGTTGGTGACAGAAAGGGAGGAAACACATTTTAGAGATTTTAGAGAAAAAGTAGTGAGCAAAGCCATTAGCAGAAAGGGTGGATGCAATGCATAGTGGCTTGGGAGGTGTGAGCAAAGCTTGGAGGATAGATGAAAGTTTGCAGGGGAGATTGCAGAGAAATGAGGGTAGCTTTGTGAAATAGGATCATAGGGCAGAGTCCAGTGCAGAGAGGAGCAGCTAGGGCATTGTTTAGGCTATTAGTAGGGTAGGTGTCCAAATTTGCACCAGTTTTGTAGGTCATGGCAAATTTGTGTTTTGAGGGTCTGAATTGCAGAGATGATCCAGGACTGAGGATGAGGATGGGAAGGAGAGAATATGTGAGCAGGGTGGAGTTGGTCAAATGGAGTTATAACTGTATAGTGACAATCAGAATACATGTGTTCATAGAAGAGCATAAAAGGCGAGAGACAGGAGAGAGGTCGGTAGTTCTGGGGGAGGAGTGGGTCGAGTGTCATTTTTTTGAGGATGGGTTTGACGTAGGAGGTTTTTAGGGCTTTTGTGAAAGATCCTGATGTGAGTGAATGGTTGAGGATTGTGCATGCAACGCTACCTGCACAGGTGGAGGCTAGGATGTTTTTGAGGAGTGAGAGTTGACAGGGGTCGTCAGGTGAGTCTGAAGGGCAGCTATCTGCTACGAGCAAGAGGAACTCTTGGTGTGTGATGGGAGAGAGAGATTTGAGGGTTTATATCATGGGAGGAAAAGAAGAGAAGTCCAAACATCATCAAGACAAGGGACAAAAGAGTCTTCTCTGAATTACCTCTTAGTCATCAAAGAGGGGAGAAGGGGAGTATAGGGTGGGGATTGAGATGTAAAGTGACCAATGGAGTTGCCAGAGAGGGGGGAGTAATTTGGAGATCCATTCTCCATTAATTGGAAATGAGGGAGTAGTGGGAGTGGTCATGTAGAATGCACTTAATTTCAAGGTAGGTGAATGGAGAGGACATTGAAAGGTTAAATTCCCCAAGCAACACAATGGGCTTAGTGGTAGGAAGTGACTCAAGGCGAAGGTTCAAATCAAGTAGTTGACAGGGTCGGTGAGTCAGTAGTGGGCCAGAACAGTGTGAGGAGTTAGTGGAAGGGGTTGAATAATTGCATATTCAAGGGAGGTACAAAGTTATAAGGACAATAAAACATCCTTATAAAGATGTAGCAACACGGATATTTAATTCATAGTAGAAATACATTTCTCCTATAAAATAGCCCCCAACTTCTTGGTGGTCCCCTTTAATTGTATCATATAATACAAACATTCATAACCCTGTGATCATTCACACAACCTTCATGCAAAATGAGTAAATTAGTGTAGTATGCTGCGAGTGTGAAATCAAAACGAAATCTTAGAAAGCAGTCTGTACTCCCCAGGGCCGTCCAGACAGGGGCATCCAAGTGAAGAGTGGAGCAGGGAATGGTGAAGACCAACCCTTGGCCAGACTCTTTGCCTCTTACCCTATGAGCCTTTGATTTTGCCGTTCTCCCTGTTGCACCAGTGAGTACCCAAAGCTAATAACTATACTGTCTTTCCACATTGTGCCACTAGCATATACCACATTCACTCCTGCTCCTCCTGCTGCTCCTCCTGCTCACCTCTTCCTACACTTTCTCCAATAATGCTACAACTTCCTCCTTTCCTATCCCTATTATGAAACTCACAACACGAAACTCCCACTTCTCCATTTCTCTTCCACCTCCTTCCAAAAAACAAAGCCGACAAGCTAACCATAACTCTTTTAACACATATCCACCTCATCTCTCTTCCTCTAAAACTCAACTTTTGTACTTGTCCTTACCTTATCAACTCATAATTGCACTTTGGAATGCTCAGTCTGTATGCAACAACACGTACGTTATCACTTGAATACTTTCACTCCAGCTCTCCTACCCTAGACCTTCTTGCTATCACTGAAACCTGCATTTCTCCATCTAACAGTGCTACCCTGACAGCCCTACATGACTCCAAACTATCCCTCATTCACTCTCCTTGGCTGACTGGCAGAGGTGGGGGCATCGTGCACCTACTCTCTTCCCGCATCAATGCCTCACAAATCTCCAATGCCACACCCTCTCCTACCTCTTTTGAATTCACCATCTGTACTATTGCTTTGCCTCACTCGGGTCACATTATCTCCATCTATCGCCCTTCTGGTCCCATTGGACCATTCTTTGATGAACTTGGGCAACTCCTTGTTTCTCTTTCCACTAAACATCACCTCATTTTCTTAGGTGACTTTAACCTTCCCTCTCCAACCACTTGTCATAAATCTGAACTGCATTTTTTTCCTAGTGACCACGCTCTCCACTCTATCCATAAACTACCTACCCTCACAGGGGGTAACTATTTGGATCTCTTATTCATCTCTGCCTCGCTCTCAGCCACGAATTCTACTGTCACACCATCCATATTTGATCACTTAATTGTTTCCATGACCAACAACTTCCCACCCTTTCCTCATCACTTGCTTCACCTATTACTAAAAGGAAATGTAAACCTTCTACCATTCCCCCTTTCTCTCTGACCTAAATTTCTCACTCTCCTCCTTCACACCCAATACCTGTTCCACCAACACTGCCTTCTTCTGCTTCCATTCCCTACTAAATGACTCATTCCCCTCTCACGTCCCACTGCTTACTTTCACCCATAAGTCTCAGCATCCTCAACCATGAGTCACCCCATTCAAATGCTCTCTCCACACAGACACGCGTCGGCTGCTGCGCACATGAGGTGTACTCAGTCGCATGAGGACCTGCAAATCTACCTCTCTGCCCTGGACTCTCTCAAATTCACTCTTGATAGAGCTAAAAGGGAATTCTACCTAACCATCATTGACTCTCACACCATCCATCCTGGCTGGCTACAGGATACCATAAACTCACTCACTCTTCCTAAGTCCACATGACTATCAACTCCACTCTCACTATCATAGCTAATGACCTTGCAAAATACTTTGCCGCAAAATCATCCAAAATTAGAGACTTGTAAATTTCTTGGTTCCCCACAGATGACTCTGACCTCAGGTGAAGTTCCAGTAAGTTCTTTAAGTTCCAGTACATGGTGATACTCATATAAGGTCAAGTACATCTGGGTTCAGGGCAACATACACTTGCATCCTCCCAGGTAGGCTTACATCTCCCAACTGACTCACATAGAACCCCAGTCACACATAAACATTCTAACCCTTAACACTCCATTGTCAATCAAGACACTGACTAAAGGTTCCATTAGGATGCAGGATAATACCAAATCCCTACATATCTCCCTTGCTTAGGGACATAAAAAAACAAAAGTAGATAACTTAACCATAATGGCTAAAAACAACACACACACAAACAACCCCACGTTCAATGCACTTGCATCATCACTCCTAACTGAGAACATTCTGCTAGTCTCATTATATATTCCAAAAACGTCCTCAGAGCCGTGGGACACAATTATAACCAATGCCCTTTCCTCTTTCTGCGAAGTGAAGAAAAGGCACCCAACTGCTCAAACATCCTTACTAATCATTTCACACATAGAGGCACCCATACCCCTCGTCTTAAACTTGTCTTCAGCATTCCACAACAGAAAACACACACACATCTCCCTCACACCCAACAACGTAAACCGGTATGTGCTAAACACACACCACCTCCAACTAAAATGAGTATCCCAGATACCCGGGTAACTACTTCACGACTAGTGACACCATTAAATTGTCCATGTTGAAAGCATTCCTCAATAAAAATCCAGCTCCTATTAGGGAAAACCACACTTCATTCACACCAGCATCACACAAACATCAATAACTCTGATAAAACTGCAGCTTATCATTATAAAACAGTGTATGGTTTCTAGACAACATAACCACACAATAAAAACTTTGTTTAACCGTTATCACTATTAACTTTAGCATAACATAAGGTCTCAATAATACTGCTTTTCAAGAGTGCTACCTGTGAAAAAAACACTAGTGCAGAGAACTTTACTTTATATCCTATATACTAAGCTCTAGCAATGCTCTAGCAATGCTGTCAATGCAACCTATATTTCACTAAATGTCCATCTGTGGAAGGAAAAGCGTGTTAGTTAAACATGACTGTACCACAATTTTGTCTTTGAATCATATCATTACCAAGTATTTGTTAACAGAGGTAACAGAGGCCACGACATTTACACACCATCCGTGCACACCTATCAAACATGCACTACCACTTGCAAGAGACCTCTCATCACCAATGTACCTACAACATAAATACCAATTAACATTTCAGAAAACACTAATACTTTGCATGTTTAAATCACTTCCTTCTAATATGCCACTTTAAACCTACTTAATAAAACCTTTGAATCGCTTAATCCCTTGGTTGAATAAGCACAAACACCCTTGATACCTAAATCCAATTTAAAAAAACTATAAACTTTGTTCTCTGCTCTTAAGCTTCAACGACTTCAATGAAGTACCCCTATTCCTGGACAACCTATCCCACAAGAAACTACACCTGACAACATACAGGTTCACGCTCTCATGCACTCACGCTGTCCAAATGCCATTCAGGCCTCACATGACAATAAATTCCGAATCAACAACTAATTATAACTACTTAACCAATTCAATGAAGGCAAAAACCAAATTGCTTTGTTTACTTTTGCCCGTGGAAGCATCATCTCTTAAACTTAAAAGTACCTCTGATATCTATTCCGGCAATTAAGATGATTTTCAACTTAAGCTTTTTGAAAAAAAAATTCCAACGGGCGGAAATGCAGCCCCCTTGCATCGTGAAGATATTCTCATACAGCTGCTGCCCGCAACAGAAATGGATTTACAAATCCACCCACCACACTTCCTTTTGTGTATATCATCTCCCGAAGCGTTCCTTTCCTGGTATCTTAACCAGGAAGTGTTTATGAAATGACGTCGGACCACGTCGCAGGGTCCTTTACTTGAATAATTTCTTCCGGGCTTCCGCAATAACCGTCATGTTGAACAGCTGACGCTCCTTGATGCATAATTGCTCTAATGCTCCACCGACGCTGTCCAACATTCTCTTGCATCGCCAACTCCCTCTGCAGTCTAAATGACGTCACCATTTAGTTGGAGACTCCCGAAGCGTTCCTTTCCTGGTATCTTAACCAGGAAGTGTTTATGAAATGACATCGGACCACGTCGCAGGGTCCTTTACTTGAATCATTTCTTCCGGGCTTCCGCAATAACCGTCATGTTGAACAGCTGACGCTCCTTGATGCACAATTGCTCTAATGCTCCACCGACACTGTCCAACATTCTCTTGCATTGCCAACTCCCTCTGCAGTCTAAATGACGTCACCATTTAGTTGGAGACACAGAGGGAAACGGAGCTCCAGGCACCAATGGACAGCGCTATCCCCACGCCCCGCTGGCTTCACAGTCTCACCCCATATAACTCACGAGACTCAGCTCCAGCAACACGGTAGCCCGCAAACAAAGATGTTGCCTGCCACATGGGGTAAGATTTCCTCGCGTTGTGTCTCTAACTCTACAATGCATTTGCCTGATAGTTGTTACTGAGTAAACTTTCAAAACGGAACAGGCTCATTTTAACTGTTACCAGACTCCGGGTTCTACCAGATCTCCTCATATGCAGCGCAAAAGTCCCACTCTAATTCAAGCACTCTTGGGATTCCAGTGCTTCTCTCCTGGTTTCAATCTCCTTATAACGCTGCAACAGCCCCCAGGACCCTCCTACAACAGCATTTCAATTCTCAAACACTTTGTACATGAGCCAATCCCTTAGGGTGCTGCTGCAAATGGGCCCCAAGCCCCTTTATAAGGAAATTTCTGCGCCCCCAAAGTGCACCCACGGGCTACAAGTTTCTTAGGTGCAGGTACGGTTCAAAGCCCCCACTGGCTACATGTCTTTTAGGTGTGGTTATGGGTTCCAAACCCCCTTTACACGCTGGAATGGCCCCCAGGACCCTCTTCTGCACCATGCATTATGCTCCCTAGCCACAAGCTCTAAGATCCTTGTCACTTCTGTATGCAGCTTATGTTCCCAACCTCCTGTATTGCTGCTGCCCCGGCTCCAAGCCTGCTGCTGCCCAACATGTCTTCCCAATATTTAATGTGCAGGTGCAGCTTAGGCCCTCAGCCTCTCCTGTTGCTACTGTCTTGGGCTTACAGCCCTCAGCTGCACAGCATGGCTTCCTCAAAATTTCCAGGTGTAACTAGACCCCAGGCCTCTTCACATTGCTACTGCCTTGGGCACCAAGCCCTCCATGCTGCAGCTACTGGTCCCAGACCCCTTAAGCCATCAGTCTCTGGGCCCTCAACCCCTCCTCAGTCTCTTGCTTTCCTCTTTGCTTGACCTGTCCTGCTAGTGACACGCCAGCTGGCCCCTGGCTCTGGCGCAGCCCCTTACGTTCTGCACCTGTGCTCCATGCGCTGGGCCCTTCTGCGCCTACAGCATTAAGCACTCGCACTACCTGGGTGGTCTTCTTCTTGGGTTGTGGGAGGTGTATGTGCCATCTTCAACGCTGTCCCCCCAGCACAGCCAGAATCCTCGTCGCCAATGTAAAGTTCTTGGTTCCCCACAGATGACTCTGACCTCAGGTGAAGTTCCAGTAACTTCTTTAATTAAGTTCCAGTACATGATGATTATCATATAAGGTCAAGTACATCTGGGTTCAGGGCAACACACACCTGCATCCTCCCAGGTAGGCTTACATCTCCTAATTGACTCAAATAGAATCCCAGTCACAGATAAACATTCTAACCCTTAACACTCCATTGTCAATCAAGACACTGACTAAAGGTTCCATTAGGATGCAGGATAATTCCAAATCCCTACAAGACTCTAACCTGACATTCCTCAAAATCCCCCCTACATTTTACACTATGCCTGCATTGCAATGATCCTCTGCCTTTATCTCCCACTTTAGTCACACTAATACTAACAAAGTGATATCTCTATTGATGAAGGCTAACCCCTCTTTTGCCCCAGCAGACCCTCTTGCTCCTCAGCTAGTCAAGTATATAACCCCTATAGTGGCCTCATACCTCACGGACCTCTTCAACCTATCTTTCGACTCTGCTTGCTTTGCCTCTGTTTTCATACCAGCCCTGGTCATTGCTCATCTAAAAAAGCAAGCGGTTGACCCAAACCTACCATCTAATTCTCACCCTGTGCCTCTCCTTCCGCACTACTCTAAAGGGCTTGAAAGGGTTGTGTTCAACCATCTTACCAATTTCTTATACAACCACAACATTCGAGATCCCCTACACACAGGTTTCCACTCATGTCACTCCACAGAAACTGCTCTCATAAATGTGTCCAACTTCATCGCCTCTGCTAAGAACTCAAACCTATCCTCTATCCTTAGCCACCTTGACCTGTCTGCTGCCTTTGACACTGTTGATCACTCTGACCTCTCAATACTGTCTTTGTTCTTGGCATTCAAGATCAATCCCTTGCCTGGATTACATTTTAACTTGCACCTCACACATTCTCTGTCCCCTTGTGACTGTCTTTTTTTAATATAATGGTTTTGTAGCTTTTAACTGTTGGTGTTCCACAAGGCTCTGTCTTGGGTCTGCTCCTCTTTACACTCTACACTTCTACTCTTGGGTAACTAATCTCCTCCTTTGGGTTTTCGAACAACACCCAAAACATCTTCTCTTTTCCTGAACTCTCCTCTGACCTCTCTATCAGAATTTCAAACTGTCTCTCTGCCATTACTTATCAGATGGCTTTGCACTCTCTGATGTTAAACTCTACCAAAACAGAGGTACTCTTCTTCCCTGCCAAAATCTCTCTCATCTCTTCCTATGCCCGTCCAGTTCCCACCTGACACTCTCCCATACTCTTCTTCAGCTAGAAACCTCAGTCTCATCTATGACCCTTCTCACACCTTCACTACTTTCATCTCCAAAACGGTAACAGCAGCTCACCTCCACCTCCTAAATATTAGGAAAACCAGGCACCTATTTCCTTTCAACACCACCAAGCATTTCTTAACCACACTTGTCTTCTCTAAACTGGACTACTAAGCCAGCATCCTCTTTGGTCTCCCCAACTATGCTTTTTGGTCCTCTCGACAATATCAGTAACTTCACTGCCAGGACTCTCTTTAAACTTCCTCACTTCACGTACTTCCTCGTACCGTCACCAGATTGGATGACTGATGATGCAAAACAGGGTCAGATTTAAATGTCTTCTCCTGGTTCACAAATCTATCCACAATAAGGCACCACTGTATCTATCCTCCTCTATCCAACTCCATAACCCTTCTCATAAACTATGCTCTGCCTCCTAGACCACCCATGTGGCTGCTTGACCTACATGTGATTTCTCTTGCTTCCGCTCTTTCTCTCTTCTTGCTCCACATGCATGGAAATCTCTTCCCTGGACATCTGTGAAACTGTCCATACAAGCCTACCTCCTCGCCTCTAAGTTACCCTCTCATCTGCCTGCTAGCTGGCATGTTTCCTTTACCTCTAACCTGTATCTGTCTCTCACTTCCTCGGGCTCCATTCTGGCACTTCACCCATCATGGCCATGTCCCGAGCCCAGCTGGCCGTACCACCTGCCTACACTTAAAAATGCTCAATTTTGGTTTACCTTAATCTGTATGTATGTAGACTTATGTATTGTCCCCAGTGACTGTTCCATTTCCTCCCCGCCACAGCCTAGCCAGAATGTCCCTCAAACTCATCCCTTTGTAAGAGGTTCACGACTTCATGTCAAATCTGATTTATATATTGAATTTTATTTTATGATCAAAAGATCATTGTTTCACCTGTATATAAATAAATGCATGAGAAAATAAAAAATAACACACAAAATCAGAATGTAACATTTGCGAATCAGGGTTAAAATTAGGAAAATCATTAACGTCTCTTGATAAAAAATAGATTTGACAGGTGGCACAGCAATTTTATCCTCACATTCAAATCATGATTCTCTCCAAATTAGTATATATGTTTCACAATGGCACTTTAATGTCAGTGTGAGTGCTGTGAAAAATGAAATCAGCACCAAGTCCAGAGTGCATTATTTACTTACTTATTCGAGTACACAGCCCCTTTATTACAGGGATATTTGTAAAATATAATGATTTGTGGTCCTCCTTATGTAACCCAAATAGTTCTTTTATTTTCTGCAAAGCAAGCAGGAAGCATCATGCATGCTATTTGCCCCCTTTCCCTTCCTCATAGAGGTACTTCAAACGAGTACAAGTGGAGTGCACCATCTTAAAATTATAACCTTCTATCAAAACATAATTTAAATGGTTAATCTAGGTTTAGGTTTTGACAACATGCTCTTCTATTATGATTAAAATATATACTAACAGTAATTATTAGAAATTAACGTCGACACATTTTTTTCTTGTGTCACCCTGAATGTACATTGTAACATAATTAATACGTGCCACCTTCAAATGTCCCATATGGAAAATGATCTCTCAGTATGATGGCAACAGTCACACAATGACAATATATGTCTCCAATTACCAGACCAGCACCAACTTCAAGGGTGCCGCCCTTTGCTGCTGTTGCAATTCTACTTTTAACAACAACAACACACACAGCACCCCTATCACCTTACATATATCTGTGTTCTTTCTCTGGTTGTGTGATACCAGCAATGCTGGGGTGGCTTTGGCAAATGAGCACGTAACATAGAGCAAAAGAGAGAGAGAAAGAGAGATAACGTGAGAGTGGGGGAGTTGCATAACATTCGTCAGGTAAACCTCCTTAGTAACTCATCAAGGTTGCAACTCTATAACTCAGAAGCTAAAAGCACTGTCTTCGAAGGATAGAGGGAAGGGAATTGTTCAGTGTCATATGATAGTTTGACATTTCATAAACCGCTCTTTCTATTCTAGTCCTCGAGGAACACATGCAGACCTGAACCCACACATAACCACATGTGGAACGCAATGCCTATGTGAGTCTTAGAGAGCCCATACACTGAATAGCATAAAAAAGACATTACATATCTGTGACGAGCCAGCACAGGCACCTTATTCATCTAAAAGTATTCATTTGCAAAAATGCAAGGAGATGGCTGGTGTAACTTAAATAGAAAAGATGTGGTTCATTTCACCGAGTGTGTCTGAGAAGGCCTGTGTGGCCTGGCATGAACTAACCACATGTGGGTCTTTTTCTATTTCCCTTAATGTGCATGTGGGTGTCGAGGAGTTAGGTGGCGGTTGTGTGGAGGATTTGAAAACCAGAAGACAGCAGTGCAAAGCCACAATGCATCACTGCGCTGACAAAGGCCAAAGAAAACAAATTAGCAAAGCATCGTTCCGTGTGCTGATCCAGCAGCGTGCGCTCTCGTTTGAGCACTGTCAGAAACCGACAACAACACACAATTTGACTATTGGACGATATGTTCTAACATTACATCACAAAACCACACCTTGAGTTCAACATATTCGATACATGTTTCGTGTCCAATTCTCATGCTGCTAAATGGAACTGAATAAAAGAAGTTACCATTGCGACATCCACAGCCTTTCGAAGACAGAAGCTGTGAAAATACTAGTGACTATTTAAACAAAAAAATCGAAGTGTGTCTTGCATAATAACGAAAACTATCACTGGAAATAAACCAATAAAAAAAAGTAATCACTTCTCACTTCCCTTCCAACAATGATGTCTATACCCATCAACAATTCAACCTTTCTGTGCAAAACCACAACTGTAGCCCCCCACCTTATTTTATTTACTTGTTTATGTATGTATTTATTTGTTACACACCTAGACCCTGGGGTATCACAGCGTGGTTACAGACAGCTTTGGCATGGTTCATACATTTATACAGTGTGCAGAAGTTAATAAAACAAGAAATCATACAATACATTGATTCATGGACATTATTAACAGATTCAGTTGGTAGTCTGATGCTAAAATACCTACAACTGTAGCTGCAGGCCTACACACTAGATAGCCTAGACCGCTCCCTGTCTGCACCCTATCTGTTCAGGGCTCCACCTCAAGCAATCTGCCTTCCTCCCCTACCTATAAGTTACGCTATCGGCCATTTTGCCAGAATCACTGCATTGTGCCCAGCCCCTCCCCTTTTGAAGACCACAGATCATTACATCTAACATTTGTTTGCACTCCACCCTGCCTTGCTTCCACCCACTCTTCCCGGCCTGTGCCCGACCCTGTGCTGCCTAATCCAATCCCTGCCCTCTCTGAACCAAGATCTGCAGCCATTCCAGCCCCACCTGATTGCAGCCCTAATTACACCACAACTTGTTTCCACCCATACACGCTCCCACTGCACCCATGCCTGCATTACAATAATCCCCATCTTCAACTGACACTATTCGATCTTTACCATGCGTAGCTTATCCTTCCCCTTACTGTGCTCTCATAGCATGCACCCAGCTAAGTTCACACCCATCCATGCTTGTACGTCATACACCAAGTTCCCCTCACTGTCTGCAAGATTCACTGCCATTGCACTGGCCTACACCACATCCTGCCACCATACGGGTCTTCAACATACATTACCTAACATTTAATCCGGCCTGTACACTCCTGTCTCTACCTTGCTGCATCCCGCCTGGTCTACAAGGTTTTGCCTGCAACTCTTCTATTTATAGCCTTTTGCCTAAACCTAAACCCCAAGGGCGTCATTTCACCAAAATGCCAGGGGTAGTGGAAGTTAAATCACATGACCCTTGACCTCGGATGACATCACCGGGAGTGATGTCATTTGACCTGACCCCAAAATGACATCAAAAAAGCGATGGAACACGACCTTTTACCCCTTGACAAAACAGGAAGTGGCACCACAGAGCATTGTTCCTAAGCACACTATGAAAAATATGGTTACAGTGTTACTTTAACGTGATAAACTTTTCATACAAGAACGGATCACCATGTAGCTGCAGAAAAAAAACATGCTGTTTCTGCAACTTGTGAAAAGCAAAATACATAGTCCTAAATGGATGCTTATTCTACTATGAATGTTTTTGGAGTATGAATGTTTTGTCTGCATTGTGAATTTGAGGTGTTTAAGAACAGACTGAATCAGTGACTCACCCCCTGAAGTGCACCTGAAATAAACCTTTCATAGGTCTAGCAATTATTGTATAGAATTCCAAAAAAGACTATTTGTTATTCCTATTCTTTCTTATTTAGGGTCACTGCAAGTATTACTTGTGAAACCCCTATTTTTTTAAGAAGCCTGAACAAGAAAACCAACAACTCTAGAAACAAAGAGCCAACTGGCATTGCCCAAAGCCCAGGAGCTTCAATTTGAAAATTGTTTAGGGGTAGCAAACAAAATTACAGGGGTAGCAGGGAGACCTCAGGGGTCACACGTGCGACCCCTGGTAAACCCTAAATGACGTGCTTGCCTGAACCGCACCCTGCTTCAAAAAAACTCTTTATCTGCTACTACTGCCTGCATCACTCCTTTCTTACACCCCTTTCTACTTTCATGCCAATACACGAACATGATTGGGTTTAAACCTGCCCTTCATGTACAAGGCCCAACAGTGCACTTTGAGAGAACTTCCTCAAGAATGTTCATATGTTTTTTTTTCTCTCATACTCTGCTCAAAACGATATTACCAACAAAGTGTGGTCACAGTGAACAGTGTTATTTGCATGAGCTCCCCTCCCTTGGGTTTTTAAAGCAATGTTCTTTCAGAGTTAATGGACAGAGAGAGAGAATAAGACACAGGGGAGGGCTTGTGAGGTGGAGGTTGTTGTATGAGCGTATTGCAGAGTCCAGGTATATGTCATATCCTCCCATGATACATCCCTGCTGACACAGCCTGTGTGCTGTAACGCGATGGGGGAGAGGAGACAAGGCGCATATGTGTAGTGTGAGAGTTCACACTGAGATTAAATATAGAGATCACGGGTTCACTATCAGCTCTGTGTGATTCGTTTACTTGTGGGGGCCCGTCAATACTGCATTATCACACGGCGACCATCCAAAATGGTAAAGGTGGTATCCAGGTAAATCCAACATCTTCACGATTAAACAAAATATATACAAATATATTGCACTACTAAAAAACCTGTGAAGTTCAATGGAAAAACGTTGTTACAGGAACGTTATGGTTACAGGTAAAACCGAAAACTCCCCGAAATTCGACAGTTATGGTAAGCCAAGCAACCATGACTCGTGCCACCAGTGTGCACTGCAACGACTAACACCCTTGATATCAAACCCATCTGTGCGTGCGTTGCACAGAATAAATGGCTTTGTGCTATACGCAAAGAAGCAGTGGTTGGCGTTGTTGTAAACATTCTTGTATACATTCTTGTATTCGCCAATGTATAAATATCTGAGAATGGTACCGCTAACAGTAACAGTGTAGCATAAAGTGTTTGTACTGCATGTGACGACAACTCAAATTAAAGGACAAAGTGGGCTGGCTACTGCCTTTCGAAGAATGACGTTGGGTACTTTCATGTACAGCATTTGCCACCTCTGCTGCGGGAAACAAGAGGGGCACTCCTGCAGGGCAGCGGAGCTGTAAAACAACCTTTCCAAAGTATATACTGCAATATAGAATCTTAGCCGGCAAAGAGCATTGTAATGTACATGTAGTGCAATGTGCTACTGTACACAGGGAAAGTATTTGGAAGTGCATTGCAACGGTTGTTACAGGAGCATTACAATGAGTGCTGCCTATATATGTGAGGGCCACCCAATAATTCCGTCTCCCGGCAAGTCCCCTATGGTATCTAGGCATGTGCTGCCCCTTTTGTACCAGACCTTTCCTGGCTTTCCTTCTGTGGCATGTATGAGAACACAATAATAAATAAAGATGCACTGGGAAATGAAAAAAGGTTAAAAAAAGAAAGCACCTTTCACAGATGAACAACGGAATTGCCAATGCATGCATGCAAGGCGGGAGGCGTGGCATTGTGCAGAACACTGTAGTTCAGTCAGTTAGAAAGGAGTGCGCTGTACAAAGAGGTGTCTTTATGTGTTGCAGAGCATTTTCAAGAGAGTCACAATGCAGCACTTACTAGAAGACAGACCAAATAGAAAATTACGCTGCCACATCGTAGCTGCATACTGCGATAGAAAGTTATGCAAGAGATCAGATAGAAACGCATGACCAGAGAAAGTGCCTCCTTCATCGCAAACGGCACTGAAACTCGTGTAACATGCAGTGCAATGTTCCCTGCACAATGAACAACAATAATATCATCATGATTGAGTATCACACACAAACCAAAATCAGGCACTTCATTGTACCTATTCCATAGCACTACACATGCACATCATAGATTAGTAAATGAGTGAGTGCACAGTGTTTTGGATTCGCTTTTGCTGAATGTATGTCGGCATACCCTAAAATCTGCATGCCGTGCGTCATAAAACAAAAGCCATAAAGTCACCCTCTGCATTTCTGTGAACAAATATACAATGTAGCACCGTCTGTCTGTTCTCACCACAGCCACAATCTTTATTGCCCAATCCCGTAGCCTCTGCAGACCCATTTCTATGAGCGCCACCTGCATAAGAGACATTTGTACCACATGCTGCCATGCAGCTATCGCAATATTTGCACACTTTTCGTAGCATGCGCATGGAAGTGGGGGAATTACTTTCCACCAGGGGAGTGCATGTCGTTGGTTGTGATGGGTCTTAAAAGAACCTTTGTTTTTGTTGATTTTATTTTTTTAATGGTGCTTCCCTAGAAATACTTTTTGGGGGGTTTTCATACGTGAACGTGTGGTTTCAACTTCATCTCACATTCACATTCTTACAGTAGGGTCTTCAGTGCAGTCTGTAGCTTGGGAACAAACTTTTCATTGCCAGTGGCCGACAAAGACATGCCATTTCCCTTGAAAAGGTGTATGTATCATGAACCAATCTTCTCATTCTCACAGGAGAACATCCCAGCAGCACTCAAGAAGTCACATGTGCTTCTGTTGATGAGACCCCTTCCGACCTTCGGCTGGTGACAGGAAGCATTGGAATAATGCCACGCGATTCTCGGCAGTATACATGAGAAAAGCACCTTGGAAAAATGTGCTGCACTGCTTTCACCAAAATTTTCAGTTGACTGAACACAGGGGAACAAGGCATGCTACCAAAAAGCAGCATCCAAAGTGCACAATCACAACATGTACAGTTGCCAAAGAGGCCACACGTCAACATTCTTGAAGCAGTCCGCCGAAACAGCATGATTCCTTACCACTCCACAAAATGTCCACTCCCTCCAAACCTAAATTGCTAGACAAGTCTTCTTGGAGGGCATACACGCACAGATCGTCCACAAAGTAATCAATCAGGACGAACAATATGCATCTTGACATGTTTGCCAGATGCAGTACACAAAGCTATGGAAAAGTGAATGCTTCCCTTTCCTGTGACGCACACCCAGAGCACCTGATTGGACAAAGGTCATAGTCCCATTTCCATTGGCCAACATGGTGAGAAGTGCAAAATGTGGCACATGCATTTCCCCAATCACTGCTAGGGAGACGCCCCGGTGAAGCAGGAGGACTCTGTCTCTCTATTGGTGCTCTTTTATGTAACGTACACCCTCACCACCTGATTGACCAAATGGCATAGTCCCATGTCTATTGGCCAGCATGCTCACAAATGCACAATGTGGCACGTGCCTTTCTCAAAGTAGTGCCAGGGCCGCACCCCAGTCAAGCCGGAGGAGTCCTTCTTCCTGTTGGCATGCTTTCCTCTGAACGCACACCCTGAGCAGCACATGATAGGACAATCGCTACAGTCCCATTTCCATAGGCCAGCATGGTGGGGAGCGTCGAATGTGGCACGTGTGGGTATCCAATTACATCGAGGGCTGGTCCCCAGTGCAGCATGAGTCCCTCTTCCTATTGCTGCACATCCTAAGCAACTCATTGGACAATCCCCACAGTTCCATTTTCGTGGCCGCAACCCGCAAAATCCCTGCATGTGACTTTTGTGCTGCGTGCGGGCATGAGGGAATAATGTGCAACCAGGGCAGGGAGAGTTCGTAGTAAGGGGCTACTCTTAAAAGGGTCTGTTTGTTTGTGTAGATCCTTCTACAAAAACACCTTTTTTGTCTATTTTCAGTAGCTTATGTGATTTCTTCTATGCAAATTAGTTCAGTAAACTCTCCACTGCATCCTGTAGACGAGCAAACAAAACTGCTTTGCCAATGGATGACAACAAAGTGCAATTTTCTTGGAAACACTCTACATTTCCACAAGTAATAAGGTAATTGTTGCAGAAGAACATTCCACGAGTGGAAAAAAGTGTACATGCTTCTGTTGATGAGACACCTTCCATTGTCTGGCTCAGAACAACATACATGAGCAGTAGGCCATACTCTCCACAGTATTATAGATGAGAAAAACACCTTGGCGGTGGGAAAAAGCATCCTCACGACATCCAGCAACCACCTCAGTCTACGGAACAAATGTAAGCAAGGCAGGTAACCCATATGCATGCCGCCATAATGAATTAGGCTAACATGTACTACTGGAATAGGTGCAAGGTCTTTGCAAAGTTCATGCATATGGAAGAAATGGCACTCATGCACAGTGATGCACAATGCGTTCACTCCTTTCAAACCAAAAATGCAGTCAAAGTTTTTTTGCAGAGCATAGTTGTGCAGATCTATTACAAAGGGATCACCTACAGGCAACACAATATTTTTTTGCCATGTCAGCCACCCTCAGTACGCAGAGTATAATGTGCAACCGTTTCGCCTCCCCTTCCTGTTAACTACACCCACACTACCTGATTGGCTAATCCCCACACTGCCATGGCAATTGGGTAAGGTGGTGTAAAGGGCAGATTTCGCCATGTGCGCCTCCCAAAGTAGCCCGTGGGCTGCACCCCTGTAAAACTGGAACAGTCCTTCTTTCCTTTGCACTTTCTTCTCTGCAGCTCTACTTCATTAGGTTACTGGTAAATAGGCACACACACAATTGCATTAAAGCCACCATTATCGAACACTGTCACTGCTGTAGAACACTTGAAATGTACCATAACACATTTACAGTACAAATATCGTGCCATTACAAAGCATGCCCACTACAAAGTTCATTAAAGTATGCACACATTTTACATCCGCATTCATCCACCTAGCCACCCAGGATGTGGCACGTGCCATCCTGAAAGTACAGTGTAATCCACTACCTTTTCGTGACAGTGAAGGTGGGAGGGTGGAGGGGGGTTTCAAACAATATGAAACTGGGCAGGGGATTCAGTCTTCCAGCATATAGCGTACATGTATATATATATATATATATATATATATATATATATATATATATATATATATATATATATATATATATATATATATATATATATTTTCAGTGTAAAAAACTTTGTTAAAGGGACGTTATGGTTAAGTTGCGCTACTAAAAACCTATGAAATTCAGTGAAAAAACTTATAGTGATGTCATCAATGACATTTGTGATGTCATCTTTGATGTCCTGGGTGTTAGTCTTAGCAGTGCACGGTGGTGGCGCGAGTTATGGTTGCCTAGCTTACCATAACTGGCGAATTTCAAGGGTTTTTCGGTTTTACTTGGAACCATAACGTCCCTTTAACAAAGTTTTTTTACTGAATTTCATAGGTTTTTAGTAGCGCAACTTAACCATAACGTCCCTTTAACGAAGTTTTTTTCACTGAATTTCATAGGTTTTTAGTAGCGCAACTTAACCATAACGTCCCTTTAACAAAATGTTTTCACTGAATTTCATAGTTTTTTAGTAGCACAACTTAACAATAATGACTTTGACTTTATATACATGTCATATGGAACTGACTAGATCTCTTCTTATGAACTTGATGTCCGCAAACTTATTTAATGTTCGTGGACATGTTCGGAGAACAGTACCACTACCTAAAAACTGTGGAGGGGGGGTGGGGTATGTTTGATTGTTATATCATAATATAGGAACATTTAACAAATTCAAAAAGCAGCACACAAACACATTATATATAGTAATACATAAGAAATGTAACCCATATATGTAACACACTAACCATTCATTTAAATACAATATGTTCTGAAATGGAATATACCACAAGAAGATAAATTGGCTTCCAACATAATTACCTCACAGACACAACATAACTGAGAACAAGACCAGACCCACTGAATACATAGGACTTATCTTACCAGAAATAGAAAGTGTACTTGATTTTGCTCATATATTTATAAACTTTCTGTATTAGATTAAAAAATATATTATCTTTTTTTTTTCTCACAGAAATGTCTAGTACTCTGGAATGGCTAGAGGACAATTTCCCACATGAAGAAATGTCACAAGATAGTGAAACTAATGGTAAATACTTTATAATATAAACCATTTATTTATTATTTTTTTTATATACATTTAACATATATATTATTTTTTTGTACAGAGCATACCAAAATAGAAAAAACTTCAGAAAACCCTGTTATGGATAACAGTCTTCACAATATAGAAGAAAAAATGGATGTATTGTTGGCGAATTTTAATAATTTAAAAACCTTTGTAGAAAATCATTTCAAACCAAAAACCTCGTACCATTGCCCCACATGTACTTGTCCCTCCTCACCATATCCCAGTCAATTATCCACAAACCCTCTCCATAATCCAAAACGTTTTGATGAGACTTCCATCCCTTCTTCACCTAATACCAATCATGTTGAAACCCCAAATTCTCCTGTTTTTGTTTCTGTTTCTGCCTCACCTTCTCTGTCATAAATTATTACTATATGTTAAATAAAGTTTAATTTTTATATTATATTGTGAATAGTTTCCGTTTTTTTTTTTAAAACAATAAAAGTGTCTGCGGACAGTGCGAGTTTTCTGAAATGTTCGTACATAAACGAAAATGGAGGTGTCCTGAAGAACACCACACCTGTTTGTACTGTTCGCTAGCAAGTTGAAACTGTTCTAAGAAGACACGTGGTGTCCTGAAATGTTCGTAAAGAAACAAAAATTAAAGTATTCTAAAGAACACTATAACTGTCCGTAATGTTCGCTATCAACTTAAAACTGTCCTAAGAACACAATTGGTGACCTGAAATGTTCGTAAATAAACGAAAATGATGTGTCCTGAACAACAGTACAACTGTTCGTAGTGTTCGCTATCAACATGAAACTGTACTAAGAACACACGCGGTGTCCTGAATTGTTCGTAAACAAACAAAAATTAAATTGTCCTAAAGAACACTATAACTGTCCGTAATGTTCGCTATCAACTTAAAACTGTTCTAAGAACGCTATTGGTGTCCTGAAATGTTCGTACGTAAACGAAAATGGAGGTGTCCTGAAGAACACTATACCTATCCTTACTGTTCGCTACCAAGTTTAAACTGTTCTAAGAACACACACGGTGTCCTGAAATGTTCGTTTCACGTGTGACGCACTTTTAATTACTTCAGAACCCGAACAGTGTCCGTAGGACATCAATGCGCATGAGCTAACCAATCTCCGTGCACTTGGTGTCCTGCGGACAGGCGCTTCCTTCGCAGACTAGTTCGCAAACGGATCATATGACCGCACCCACGCTCATCGTGTGTCCTGAAATGCGGACATTGTTCGTGTCCCCGAACAATTTAAAAGTACATTTTCAGTTAATCCATAATATTTTTCAATAAAATCTCACCATGGCACAAGTCCCACATAGCAATCTTGAGTTTCTAGATACCTTTTGAAACTTTCCGATCCTTTTTTTGTGTTCGATCTGTCCGCGGACAGTGCGCATGTTCGCGGACCGCGCACAAGCACCCCTATAAAAGATCGCGCCCAAGAGTTTATTCCCATTGTGTTTCTGGCTATTCTTCCGAACACAGTGATTTTTGCTGCCACCTGCAGACTACACCATCATTGAGATGGCATCCTTGGCTGCTGAACTGCCACTTGGTGCTGCACCTGCTTCAGCACCACCCCCACCCCCTCCACCACCACCACCTCCCCAAGGGCCTGAAGAGGGGAACAGGAGTGAGGATGCGGAGGAGGAAGAAGAGGATGATGAGAATGAGGTAGAGGAAAACCCTACTACCCGCACTAGGCGTGAGTCTTGGGTGTGGCGGTTATTTACCATTCATGGTAATATTCCTAAGGCTTGTGCGAACCGTGTTACCTGCAATGAGTGCAAAATTATACTCAGTCGCGGGAAGCACGGTAAGTACAGCTTTGGGACCACTACTATGAAGCAACACCTGAGGTCATTTCACTCTGGGGCTATTCGCAGGGTTGTACCTTGCGAAGAACGTAGCAGGTTGATTTCCTCTACTTCATCCTCTGTTTCTGATCCTGTCACCACAAGGACCACCTCTGTGGGACAGCGTCTTCCTCAAACTGCCTTACAGGCCATACAAAATGCTGATGACCCTTACCTTTCGACGGTCACAGTTGTATGTATGTACTGTGACACAGTACTCTGCAGGGGGGAGCGACTTCGGAGTGCTTTTGAGACTATCGCCTCAGAGCACGAGAAGACCTGCTCACTACCAAAATAAAACGCACTCTACATTTTCCTCTC
The DNA here is from genome assembly GCF_040938575.1 of Ambystoma mexicanum. Classification (NCBI taxonomy): domain Eukaryota; kingdom Metazoa; phylum Chordata; class Amphibia; order Caudata; family Ambystomatidae; genus Ambystoma; species Ambystoma mexicanum. Next base: position 974,316,679 of record NC_090926.1, read on the forward strand.
TCAGCTCGCCCTTTCTTATCCCTGTGGTTGTTGCCCCCCCTTTACCCTCCTTTACCCTCCTCTCCTAGTGTGTCGTGTCTTAAAAACCAAAAAAAATACAAAATTACAAAAATCAAAAAAAAATAAGGCTCTTTTCAGAGCAGCCTTTCCCAGTTAAAAAATAGAAGTGAAAATAAATGAAGCAGGGCTCTTTGTATTTTTTAGAAGTCCGCGGACAGTTCGCGAACATTACACAAATTGGGTTGCTACTCCATCACAAACATTGTAATTTTCTCTGGAAAGAAGTGGTGGCTCTGAAAAGAGCCTTTGGGTGGTGTTTGTAAGTCAAAAATTGTAAATGCTTAACATCTACTTCAAAATCGTTGTTGTAATTCCAAAAAAGGTTGCAATGCATTTTGTACATTTCTCAGAAAAATCTGATTGCAAGCATAAGTAAGATGGACTCCATCTCTGCGAAAAATGTATGTACTACAAAACATAATATTTTCATTGTGAAAAGAAGACATGCCAAAATCTCTTAGAAAGGCACAAACAGCCTTATTAACATTGCGCCTTGCTTTTTCCATTTGTGGACCAAATGAAGAAGAACAAAGCCACATTTGTCTCTGCGCAATCCGTGAAAATATCACTTGAGAATTAGGAAACATGTCCATAACCTTCCTAAGTCCTTCTTTCATAGCAAATTGCAAAAAAATTCCAGTCACATGTCCTAAACTGTTCCCTCCACAATGAATTACAATTATGTCTGGATGTTGCTCTGTCTCCAAAGTAGCACAGAGAGGTAGAAAGTCCAAACACTTCATTCCACGTACTCCATGCCAGTGTACTTCAACATGTGGGAATCCAAGATCTACAGCTACTCCACAGCTTTCTGCATGCACCTTCAACCAATGTATCCACAAATCTCCTAAAATCCAAACAATCTGTTTTCCGAAACACACAGCCATAGCTATCTTTTGTTCTCTCAGCAAAAAGAGTATCTGAGAAAATCTCTCCTGGCACAACGCACCCACCAAACTTTCCTGACCAATCCCTTTCAGTGCTTATTCTCATTTGCATGACTTCTGAACCCAAAAATCCCCGGATGTAACTCCCGATGTCCGCGAACTACCGCCATGTCCGCGGACATATCGTAACACGAACAGCCCTTCTACCATTTCCACTACACTCTCTATGCCATTCCCTCATTGGATGTACCTCAAAAATCACATGACCATGCACCAATCACATTCAATACCTCTATGTCTAACTGCATCATCATAGATCAGCACTGCAAATGTACTCTGAATCTCTCTGAGTACAAGTGTCATATCATTGGCAAGCAGCATCTACCCGAAATACTGTACAAGTCTTCACGATTTCTACTTGCAGCTCCATGCATATTCATATGCATGAACACAAACTTCAGGTATGCATATTTTCTGTATAGTAGATGAACACATTTTCAAACAGACTTTTACCTTGTGAAATCTGTAAAATGAATTTACTGTACTTTTTTAAATTTCCTAAAATCAACTATCACTTATAAACCTTTATACTTTTTACTTTCTTTATACACACACACTCAAATCATGTTAAACTAGCATTTTTAAGTGAAATATATAGACTACATATATTCAAACAAAAGTGCATGCAAACACAATCTATGTTTAAACCTTTATAAAAATACTTATACAATTTCATATTTTTTGTTTTTATTTATTTATTTACTTAATTACTTTAAATTAGACATGACATTGAGGCGCTATTACCTAGAACAGTTTACTTACAGAAATAGTGGTATTCACTAATATATTATAAATTTCACAAGACATAGTAAAGATATTTATTTTTTGCTACAGTTAGTCATTCAATACAATATTAAGAACATATCATATGTACCGAACTGATGCAATGTATCTTATGTAAATAAATGTGTTTAATGGTTTTACAGAAGGTACTGAGGATTTCAATTTAAAAAATCAATATCTAAATTAAAAACAGTGCTATATACAAACAAAGTTACTAATTTGAACCTTTTACAATTGCAGTGAAGACCAGTTTCCTGAAAAGAAGCAGCCGAATTCGAAGAAGAAAAAAAAACTAAGAAGTTACCTGTTAATTTAAAAAAAAAAGTAAGTAAAATATCACCTTAATATTTGTATTATTAATCAAATATACTATAACATTAGTACGAGCTATTTCGGTTTCTAAAAATAGAGATTTTGTACCATTTTATCCAAAAAATTCCATGTCTTACACAGCGATTTACAGCCAGAATGGCCCACAAATTTCTATTTTTGGACACACAAATTACCCAACTGAACCACTACAATTTTCATATTATAGAAGAAACAACTGTTTTAATTGTATACATTAGATTTACTATTTGTACTTTTCCACACCACTAGCTTACTTTTTTTTTGTCATCTGAACCCCAGTTTAGTAACACATAAATTCAAGAATACCTATCCCTACTAGTTTTAGTTCTCAATGCACAATCACACACCATTACATACATCTTTATCATCTTACTCAAACACTCATGCACACAGCACACATACATTCCAGAACACCCCAACCCATATCTTCTTTATTTTTTTCAACAGACCCTAAAGAATGCCTACCAAAAGTCAAGTCCGTAGAAAGCAACGCAAAAGTAGAGCAAATGAAAATAAAGGTATCCAACATAAGCACCCATTTCTAGCAGAATTTGTAAAAAAAAGTTGAAACAAAACAGCTAATACAATCTATTAGTGAAACACAAGAAGTTTCAAGTACAACAACTTCGCTTCCTCTATCAAAATGTAACAAACCAAAAAACAATTGCCAGAAAATCAGCTATCAGTACAGATAAAACTACTTCTTCAAATTTTAATATAGTGCAAAGTAAGCATACCAAGAAAAGTTTTTTAGCCAAAATATACCGTCACAAAGTCCTTCAAAATCTTATAAAAACAGGAGAGAAATCAGGTTCAAAGCTTAAAACCTATCGTAGGAAATTAATCTTAGAAGCATTGATGGACAGTGCAATTCTTCTCAAAAGAAATTTATTTATTTTACTGTTAAACAAAATGAAACCACTAACAAAACTAATAACTAAATTACAAAAAAGACTTCTCAATAAGCGAAATATCAACAGAAAGAACTTCTTAAGTATCAGCGGAGGTGAATGGAATCACACTACAAGCACAGAACCATATTTTAATGAAGAAGCATACAAACAAAAGCAAACAAATACAATTGCCATACATAGCAGTGGTCGAGGTTATGAAAAAGTGAATAATACGATAATGGAACAAGAAGTACTTCTTACAAAAATATGCCCTGAAAACTTAGAATTACCCCTCCATTCAATTGAATCAGAACGTCTAGTGTACAAATGGCCATGCAAGTCAATGTGTAACATTCCCAAACAATGTTTCAAATCTTTACGCCAATTCCTCAATAAATATGTAAAAAGGAAAAACAAAATCAAAATTAAATTACTGCAAAATATAGATACCTGTCCAGTGCGCAAGTACACAGGACTACAAGGACATTCATTGGCCTGCATTACAGGACCTACTTGTAAAACCACTTTCCATGATATCAAAAGGATATCAACACATCATTCAACTATAATAAATCTAGTCTATAAACTGTACTATGCTAAAAGTCCTGCTTTAGCACTAGCAAAGTTAAATAACATACTTCTACATGGTACAGCAAAAGACCTACTTGAAGAAATTCACTATATCCAGAAAAAATATTTTGGAAGTGAAAGCCATTTACAGAATGAAATAGCTTTAAACCAATTAAGTAGCAATTCTACACATGGCAACCTTTTGCTAAACACATACAAAAAAGAAATACTAAAATTTAAAAGTACATCAGCTGAATTACCAAACCATGTATGTGTATGTTGCCGTAGAATGTTTTATAAAAGTAACACAAAACCTGTGGACCTATCATACAAAATAGAAGACAATGAATATTCTAAATGGTTTGAATTAGCTCTCTACCTTGTAGCAGAAAACAAATATGAAATAACAGAGCCCTTAATACTTTGCAGTTATTGCAGTACAAAACTTGACAACAACCAAACTCCTTCACGTTCTATCACAAATAATTTGGAATTATACCAAGTACCAAAACCTCTACAACAACTTAATTTATATGAGAGCAACATAATTCAAACAGTACACCCATTTCAAGCAATAATACGCCTTCAACCAAAAACAGCAAAATTACCTCCCTCTGAATTGGTAAAAGGCATTTGTGGAAAAGTAGTTTATTTACCATTAAATCTAAAAGAAAATGTGAATACTCTAGGAGTTCAACATCCAATGCAGCAATTGTTAATTATATTAGTAAATGGAGTACCTACAAAAGACAAAAAAATATGGCAACAGCTGGTAGATTTATATAAAGTTAGACAAGCCTTCCAATATCTTAAAGAGAATAATGAATATTACAAAGAAATTAATATTGAAGAAAACTTGAAAGATACAACTGAAATAATTCAAGAAACACAAAAAGCTGGTCAATTTGAGCTACTAGATCCTGCTACAATATCAAATACTTTATACCATTATACAATTCATCCTTTGCACTGTAATGACACCGTACAAGATGTACTGGAAACTTACCAAATGCGTCAAACAAAAGGATCGCCAATCAGTATATGGGAAAAAAGTATAGAAGCACGTGCTTTTCCTCTACTCTTTCCTACTGGCAAAGGAGGAAGGTATGATGATAGACCGATTCAAAAATCAGCTTCAGAATACCGCTCATTACGGATGTATCCTGAAGATCCCAGATTTAGACAAAATGTGGAATACATATTCCACCTACTCTTTGAAAGTGAACTAGCAACTTTATGTTACGGAGTTGCACACATATTAAAATCAGGATCACACTTTCTAAATATAACAGCTACACAATTATTAGAGAAAGTGCAACAAAAGGATGAGGTTTTACAATCAAATATTACAAATCTATTAGCAAATGTGCGTGGTACTAAAGAGTACTGGTTTCGACGTCATGGAGATGTACGTTGTATGATCAGAAACCTTGGCCCACCCACTTGGTTTCTTACATTAAGTTGTGCAGAATATGCATGGGAAGATTTACATGATTTCCTACGCATATCAAATAAAAACAAAACAAACATAGATATTCTAACACCTGGAGAACTTTGTTCTTTGGATCCTGTTAATGTTTCAAGATATTTTCTCCATCGCTTCATTGCTATGCTACATTTTATTTGTAATAAAACTGTTCCTCCCCTTGGAGAAGTGCAACACTTCTTTTGGAGAAAAGAATACCAAGCCAGAGGAGCACCACATATCCACATGCTTTTATGGATTAAAGATGCTCCTAAATTTGGTCAAGACAGTGATTCCACTGTTTTACAGTTTATTGAAAAATATGTCACTTGTGAAATTCCATCAGAAGCCACAAATAGTGATCTTTGTGCACAAATTTTACAATTTCAAAGACACAAATGTGGAAAATATTGTCTTTGCAAATACAAAAACAAAGGCAAATACTACACCAAATGCCGATTTGGTTTCACTAGACCAGTTACAGATACAGGTCAAGTAAATAACCTCATGTCTTCAGACATAGTGTTAAAGGTAAGTCACCTAAAAATACATATTACATAAAAAGAAAAGAAGAAGAAAATATATCAATGATTATAATGCAATCATTGCCCACTTATGGAATGCAAACATAGATGTGCAGTACATTGCAGACAATTCTACTGCAGTTGCACGATATGTCACAGCATACTTAACTAAAGCAGAAAAGACAGAGCTCCAAGACCTCTGGAATGACCTGTCATCAGATAAAACAGTATCTCAGAAATTATACAGCTTGGGCATAAAAATGCTCACCCATAGAGAATGTGGATCTTATGAAGCAGCTGATCGTTTAACTGGTACTTCATTGTATGGTAAATCTGAAAATATAGTATGGCTAAGTCTTGGTCCAGCTAAATCTAGAAAAAGAGTTCTAAAATCATATGAAGATATAGAAACAATAGCCAAACATGATCCAAACAGCCAAGACATTTTAAAAAACAATTGGACACATACTACCCAAACAGAAGTAATACTTTGGAAAACATGTGTCTATACCAAATAGCCCAAAACTACACATACAAAAATAATATGAAACCTGGTGAAAAAAAAAGGTAAATATAGAGTGACAGACTGTGAAGGCAGCTTAGTTAAACTCACTAAACCAAATTTAATTAATCATATCAAATTGTCATTGAAGACTCCTCAACATAAAGAAGTATGTTACATGTCCCTGCTACAACTCTTCAAACCATGGAGAAAAGAAGACCAATTACTAGATAACTATGACTCATATGAGGATGCTTTCAAAGCAAATGAAAGCACTATAACTGATGTAAACTTTACACAGTACAAAACAATGTTGCACAATGAACAGCAACATGATGAAGAACTCCAAGCCCAACTAGATAAGGATACTGCTGACAGTAGTCAACCTTCTGTAACAGGAAGCCAAGAACCACTGGGAGAACCACTAATAACAAATGAGGTAGAATTAGCTATGATAGAAGTAGAAAACACCATGTGTCAGTATGAAGATACAGAAGACTTAACTATACTACAATCAAAACTAAACAATGAGCAAAGTAGCATTTTTCAAGAAGTAACAAAACAAATTGCACATGGTGTAAAACATGAAAATAAAGAATGTTCCTGCCATAATTATAAACCTATACTACTGTACGTCAGTGGTGAAGCTGGTTATGGCAAAACATTCCTAATCAAAATCATTAGTAAGTTCCTTCAACAATTGACAAACAACAAACTGTCAGCTGTTGTCACTGCCCCCACAGGTTTAGCTGCCTACAACATAGGTGGTGTTACATTACACCGATTACTACTATTACCAGTAGAACACCAGACCAAATTAGACTATTACAAACTTTCTGCAGAAGCTGCAATGGAATTACGCAAAGTATTGAAACAAATGAAAATGCTACTAATAGATGAAGTGAGCATGGTCTCCAACCTGATGTTAGCTTTGATTCACCTCAGATTACAAGAAGTACTCAAAACAGAATATGAAGAGCTCTTTGCAGGAAAACACATTATTGTTTTTGGAGATCTGCTTCAATTAACACCAGTAAAAGGTGAACCTATTTTTAAAACATTAGGGCACAAACTCTGCCGTAAAACTGTTGGCAGCATTGGAAATGTCAACCTTTGGCAACATTTCCAATACAGAGAATGAACAGAAAACATGCGCCAATCTGCAGATCTAACTTATGCCAACATTTTAAAAAGTTTGAGAGTTGGTATACTTTCTAAAGAAGCAGAAGCAACATTGAAAACCCGGCACATTAATGCACTTTATGGCGATAATGCATGTGCTACAAATGTTATGGAAAAGTTAGCCCACACAAATGTCAATTGTATGGCCTTAATGCCAACTCTTGCAAGCTGTCTCAAATTCAATGAAATAATGTTAAGTAAAGAAATGCAACCAATAATGGAAATTAGCGCCACAGACAAACTAGATGTACATGGTATGACACTACCCATGTGTGACCAAGCCACAACAAGACTAAATAATTTAGAAAAATCAATCTCAAACACAGCAGGCTTAGAAAAGATGTTAAAATTATCCTTAAATTGCAGAGTAATACTTAAACGTAACCTTGACGTGGACCAAGGACTAGTTAATGGACCACTAGGTACAGTTGTTGGCTTTCAAACATACCCACGTGACAACAAAATTCAGTTTGTCAATATACTCTTTGACAAACTTTCAGAAGTAAAACGAATAGGACGCTCAACAGCTAGATTCCTTCTCTTCAAAGATATGTATGTACGCAGAGAACAATTTTCTCTAACTCTTGCATACGCAGTCACGATTCATAAATCACAAGGTCTTACCCTAGACAAAGCAATGATAGATATTGGTAACACAGTCTTTAAAGAAGGCATGAGCTACGTAGCACTATCATGCTTACGTACACTTGATGGTCTATTTCTAATCAACTTTGATGCAAGTAAAGTAAACGCTGATATTCCTTGCATTTTAGAATATAATAGACTTCGCTCACTATACACTCCCCATCTAAACACATATTTTGTTCCACAAAAACTAAAACGTTGTAAAAGAAAACTAAATCAAACAGAAATGCAACAGGACGTCACAGCCAATCCTCAAAAGAGAGTAAAAGAAACTAATACTTCATCAAGTACCACAAACAAAAAAGAATCAATTAGAGAAAGTAAACGAGGTACTTCTTTAAAGAAGGAAGACAAACTCCAAAAAAAGCAGTTAGATACAGAACTACCTGGGCCATTTAAATTCTCAAATATAGTTGGTGTAAGTTGCTATGCAAATGTAGCAATGAATATTCTTTTTCAATTACCACCAATTGTTGACAACATTTACTTACACAGTACAGACCCATTGTGTTTGCAAATGTTAGTACTTCACAGAAATGCAGCAAACAATCCTGACAACACATATAGTGTTTTTGGAATAAGACGACAATTGGACTACTGTGCTGGAATGGTCAAATTCACTATAAACTCACAGGAAGATCCACAAGAATTTCTAATGTACTTACTACAAGTACTGGAAAACAAAAACACACCTATAAATGAAATCTTTCAGATTTCATACATGTGGAAACATACATGCACTCTCTGCAACAATGTGACACAAGAAGAAATCCCCAATGAACGCTTCATATATATATCAATACCAAATTGTGAATCCATTCCATTTCAGCAACTTGTACAAAATGCAAACCATGGTAGATTATGCTCCACCTGCAATTCAGATAATTGCTCCACGTTAGTAATACAAACACATAGTAAATATGTAATACTAATGCTTCTATGTTACAATGCAGATGGTACCAAAACAACTGCAAGCTGACTGGATTCACACATGGTCAAATATCACTTGGTAAGAAAACCTTCACAACAATAGGTATAATCAATCACGCAGGAGCCACAACCAATTCAGGGCACTCCACTGCATATATAAAAAAGAAATGTGGATGGTTTGAATGTAATGATAGTACCATTACTCTAAAGCAGAGATTACCAGCAAATCTTACAAACGCTTATTTAATGTTCTTAAAACCAAAATTTGATAAATAAACTGTATTTAAACCTTTAAGTAAATTTGTGTTAAAAAAATATAAACTGTTAGAATACTCCAAAAGCTATCTAACTGCTCAAAGATGCTACAACAACTAATCAGATAAATGAATACCACTAAATTAGACCAAAAAATACACAGTTAGAATACGCCAATTGGTATTTAACTGTCCCAAAATTATAAATGTGTGTTAAAATAATATAAACTGTTAGAATACTCCAAAAGCTATCTAACAGCTCAAAGATTGTACAACAACTAATCAGATAAATGAATACCACTAAATTAGGCCAATAAATACACAGTTACAATACGCCAATTGGTAACTAACTGTCCCAAAATTTAACAATATCCAAATAGATAAATCAAAACCACTAAAATATATTAATTAAATAGACAGTTAGAATACGCCAATTGGTATCTAACTGCTCCAAAATTTTATAATATCAAAACAAATGAAGAATCTGTTACTGCTCCAAAAAAAATACAACAAAGCAAAGTATAAAGCATTAGCCAGAAACAACAAGTGAACACTAAAAACAAACAAACAAATAAACTATAGCATAACAGAAAAAGGTTTTTTTTTAATCCAACATGGATTTTTTTTTCTCCCACAGACCCAATGATTTTAGCAACAAATACAGAAACTGAGCAAATTGCACAGTACTCTGATTTGTACTCTACTAAATATGAGGGTCGCAAAAAAATAAAAGTATATTGCTTATACAATGTAATAAGTCATTACAAAATACTAATACTAACATGCTATTTTCTTTTATCACAGAAATCAAGAAGAAAAACATGGACTCCCATTACTAGGCCACACAGTAAGTATACAATAATAAGGACAACCATAGCAGCATATCACATCCATAGTATCTAATACATTTGTTCCTTATACATTTGTTTTTCACCCAAAGTTATAAGCAAATATGAATGTGATATGCTGCAGTGGTTGTTGCCAGGGCATAGAGTCTTGGGTGCATGGCCAAATGGCCAAATGGCCATGCACCCAAGACTCTATGCCCTGGCAACAACCACCGCAGCGTATCACATCCATAGAGTCAAACATTTCAACTATGATCTATGGGAAACTTTTAATGTCCGCGAACAATGTGAGTGTTCTTAGAACACTTTGAACTTGCCAGCGAACAATACGGACACCGTTTGCAGGACACCCCCTACGAACATTTCAGAACAACGCGATAGTTCTTAGAACACTTTCAACTTAACAACGAACAATACGGACAGCGTCCTAAGGACACCCCCTACGAACATTCCAGTACACCGGGAGTGTTCTCAAAAACGACTTCAGAACACCCCCATTTTGTTTATTTGCAAACATTTCAGGACACCGTGAGTGTTCTTAGGACACATTCAACTTGACAGAGAACAATACGGACAGCGTCCTCAGGACACCCCCTACGAACACTCCCCGGACACCGCAAGTGTTCTTAGAAGCGTCTTCAGAACACCACCATCTTGTTTATTTGCAAACATTTCAGGACACTGCGAGTGTTCTTAGGACACATTCAACTTGACAGAGAACAATACGGACAGCGTCCTCAGGACACCCCCTACGAACACTCCCCGGACACCGCGAGTGTTCTTAGAAGCGTCTTCAGAACACCCTCATTTTGTTTATTGGCGAACATTTCAGGACACCGCGGGTGTTCTTAGAACACATTCAACTTGACAGAGAACAATACGGACAGCGTCCTCAGGACACCCCCTACGAACATTTCAGGACACCGGGAGTATTCTCAAAAACGTCTTCAGAACACCCCCATTTTGTTTATTTGCGAACATTTCAGGACACCGCGGGTGTTCTTAGAACACATTCAACTTGACAGAGAACAATACGGACAGCGTCCTCAGGACACCCCCTACGAACACTCCCCGGACACCGCGAGTGTTCTTAGAACAGTTTCACTTTGCTTGCGAACAAAACGGACACATATTGAGTCCTTAGAACAGCCCCCAGTCAGTTTATTTAGAACATTTCAGAACACCCGTGATGTCCTCAAACAAATCGAACACAAAAAGAACGTCTAACACATAAAAAACACAACTTTCATCCTATCTCATACACTCCCACCCTCCCTAAACACTCCTACACACCAACACACTCTACAAAATACACATTTTGAACAAAGTTTCACTGCGCTGTCCGCGGACGTCCGCGAAACCAAGATGGCGGGCGCTACCAAAAAATCTGACGCGCTTCACGCTCCACACCGTCCAATCAGCGAACACGTTGCATGTCCGCGAACATCACGCAAGACGATTGGCCAATCAGGACACTGTCCGCTGAGCGAACAGGGAAGTGTGTCCGCGAACCAAACACAGATATCACTAATTTTTTTTTACCTACTTTTTGGTCATTTTAAAAAAAACTACTGGATGGATTTTCACCAAATTTGCAAAAGCATGCTTTCGGGACCAAGCCGCTGCTCCTGGTCCCAATTTGGTGGAAATCCGTCCAGCGGTTTGGGCTGTAGGCGCGAGCAAACATTTTTTCCCATTCAGTCTATGGGAAGAAAACATTTTTGGGACCCCCCTATAACTTTGCCCTCCCTGGACGAATCCTCACCAAACTTTGCAAAAAAATTCAGAGTGACCCAAATACTTTTTTTTGCAAAGTTTGGTGAGGATCCGTCCAGGGAGAGCGAAGTTATAAGCCACCCAAAAAGTGCTCTTCCTATGGAAACAGCAACTTAATCATAACTACACGGCCACTACTGTGGCCATGTAATATATATACAAAACATGTATATGGGCCACTGTGAATTATTTTGCAAAGTTTGGTGATGTTTGGTCCAGGGGGGGAGAAAAGTTATAGGGGGGGCCCAAACGTCTTTTTCCCATAGACTGAACACGCATACATCCCAAACCGCTGGACGGATTTTCACCAAATTTGCGGCAGGAGCTTGGTCCCAAAAGCATGCTTTCGTAAATTTGGTGCCAATCTGTTTTCTGTAAAACGACCAAAGAGTAAGTCTAAAAAAATTAGTGATCTCTATGTCCACTCCACGGACACACTTCCCTGTTTGCTCCGCGGACAAGATAACGATTGGCTAAAGGGCTTCTGTCATGACCGCGGACACGCGATGTGTCCTCCGATTGGCTAGAGTGAGGCGTGATGTGCGTCAGATTGTTTGGATGCGCCCGATATCTTGGAACCGCCGACAGCGCGGCGGTGAACAGAGGCAAAATGCTGTTTTTGGGAGGGTTTTGGTGTGTCAGAGTGGTTGGGGAGGTTTTGAGAGTAAGAGATGGGTGAAATACTGTATTTGTATAGCCGTGATGTTTGTAATTACTAAAAATGAGGGGTCTCATAAGGATAGTACTTACATCCGTGCTGTGCACAGCCAAGCTGAAACTGTTCTAAGGACATACGTGGTGTTAGCGAACATTAAAATTTAGTACATGCTGAAGTTAACATTTTTGTTTCTATGGGTGTGGTCCTGACTAGTCGCCATGGGTGTGATATGCTGCGGTGGTTGTGGCCAGGGCCTAGAGTCTTGGGTGCATGGCAGTAGGCCGTAGGCCCCTAATATCAAAACCCTGACCGCCATCGAGGCCAGAAACCCACGTAATCTCACGGCAGAAAACTTCACTCCCATTCTTAGCAAAACTCTTGAAAACAATCTAGTTACTAGTGACAACCCCAATATCATTGCAGAGTACTACCAGACATGTCTTGCCACCACCATTGATAAAGTAGCTCCTATTCAATCCAAAACACACTGAATTGACAAAAAGAATCCCTTCTGATTTGATGATGAACTGGTCTTGTTGAGAAGGACCAAATGCTCCTGCGAACATCCCTTCATCAAACACCCCACCCCAGAGTCAACCAAAGCCTTCAAGGATGCCAACATTACAAGACAGCCATTATCTCCCACAAAGCCACTACATTTAACACACGTATCAGTAATGCCTCCTCAGACTCCAAAGAACACTTTGCTATCCTCAGAGAATTAGAAAATCCCATTCAGAGTGCCTCCCCCTCTAACTCCAGCAAAGAGTGGTGCACCACTATTGAAAATACCCTTGCCGCCAAAATAGACTTATTACAAAATAAGATATCTACTAAACTATTGGCCCTAGCTGAAAAAATCCTCCCATCACCAACTACGCTCCTACCCTCACTGACACACCCATCTACTTATTCCACTTTGCCCCGGTCAACCAAGAACAGGTGCTCAATACCATTTCCAAACTCAAAGCGTTCAACTGCAAAGGAGACAGCGTACCATCCAAATTGGTTAAAGCCTGTGCTACCACCCTCACCCCCACCATTACTAACTTCATCAATTCCTCCTTCGCCGCCAACATAGTCTCAGTTAGCATCAAAGAAACTTGGGTCACTCTGTTACTAAAAATACCTACATTAGACCCACCACTACCCACCAACTATCGGCGAATAACAACAGTCCCCTTCCTCCTCAAAATCATAGATAGAATAGCTTACACTCAGATCCAAGCTCACCTCGAGCAAAACCAGCTTCTAGGCACCAGACAATCGGGCTTCAGACCTAACCATAGCACCGAAACGGCACTCCTGGACCTAAAAATACAGATGGATACCATCAGAGACTCAGGGAAGCTCTGCATTCTACTGCTGCTTGACCTTTCCGCAGCATTCGACCTCGTGGATCACAATAAATTGTGTACATCACTAGCCAATGACTTTAACTTTTTCAATGACGCAACTCTATGGGTTAAATCCTTCCTTGCTGAACGGACCTCGAGAGTGTCCATAGGTAAGGAAGCCGCTCACCCCCTTCCAGTCCCTCTAGGAGTACCCCAGGGCTCTTGCCTCTCCCCTACTCTATACAATGCATATACCAAACTCCTTGTTTCTGCTCTTGACGATATGGGTGTCATCTACACCAACTTTGCAGATGACACTCAGATCCTCATTCCTATCTCAGGGAATTATGACCAGGACTCAGCAGCCATCAATAAAATATATTCCATTATTCAAAACTGGATGGCTCTCAATAGCCTCTGTCTTAACGATGAGAAGACCGAAATCCTCATCGTAGGATCACCCTCCAAAATAGCAACCCTCCATGTAGACTACAAGACTATCAATATAGATGGTACCCTGATACCAGTACTAAAAAAGGTTAAAACATTAGGCTTCTATCTGGACGCTAACCTCACCATAACTAAACACATCAACACACTGTCCTCGACCACAGCATACACCGCCAAGTTGATCGCACTCAGTGGACAATTTTTGACACCGACTAATTGCCTCACTCTAGCCAGAGCCCTGATAATATCAAAGCTTGACTACTGCAACATATTGCTTCTAGGCACCTCCAATACTAATCTCTGCAAACTACAACTCCTGCAAAATAAAGCATTAAGAGCGGTATTAGGGATTTCAAAAAGGGAACACATCTCCAAGATTAGAAAAGAAGCCCATTGGCTCCCCATCAAAGCCAGAATCATCTTTAAAACTCTGTGCATTGCGCATAAATGCCTCTCCAATAAAGCCCCGCTGTATCTGAACAACACCAGTAAAAAAAAAGAAAATACCAGAACATTGAGATCCAATGATAACCAGCTTCTAGTGTTACCCCGCCACAACAACACTATAGCAGGAGGCAGCTGCTTCCTTGTCCTAGCTCCTAAATATTGGAATTCCTTACCCATCAGCATCAAAAAGACACATCCTTTCCCAGTTTCAAAAAACAGCTAAAGACTTGGCTGTTCAGCCAATACTAGTTCTACATTATCGAATACTAGTACACCCCCATCCCTATAAAAAGCTGCATAAAAATATGTATATAACTGTTAATTTTAAAAACAGATGTTATTATCTTTCTTTATGATGTTATAGATGTATTATATGTTTATGTTTAACTGTAACCACACCATGATACCCCAGGGTCTGGGCGTGTAACAAATGGAAAAAATAAATAAAAAAACCACTGCGACATATCACAGCAATACATACAGCCGTAGTATCGAATATCTATTAGGTGGTTGTGGGGAGGGCCTAGAGTCTTGGGTGCATGGCCAAAGGACATGCACCCAAGAACAAAGTTATAAGCACTGAAGTTATAAGCCACCATGGGTTTTATATAGTGTGGTGGTTGTGGGCAGGACGTAGAGTTTTGGGCGCATGGCCGCAGTCCGTACACCGTAGGCCATACACCCAAGATTCTAGGCCATGGCCACAACCACCACAGCATATCATACCCATACATGACACCCATAAATTTGAATATCTATGAGGTGGTTGTGGGCAGGGCCTAGAGTCTTGGGTGCAAATTGAGTATATGCTGCAGTTAAAATGTTTAATTGCATGGGTGTGACAATGAGTTATAAGCCACCATGGTTCTGATATGCTGCAGTGCTTTCGGCCAGGGCCTAGAGTCTTGGGTGCATGGCCGTAGGCCATATACACAAGACTCTAGGCCTTGGCCACAACCACCGCAGCATTTCACACCCATAGATAGAGCCATACAATTGAATACCTTGGGTTTCATATACTGCAGTGGTTGTGTCCAGGACCTAGAGTCTTCGGTGCATGGCCGAAGGCCATGTACCCAAGATCAAAGTACTAAGTACTGAAGTTATAAGGCACAATGGGTGTGATATGCTGTAGTGGTTGTGGCCAGGACCTACAGTCTTGGGTGCATGGCCGAAGGCCATGCTCCCAAAAACGACGTTATAAGCTGTGAAGTTATAAGCCAGCATGAGTTTTATATAATGTGGTGGTTGTGGCCAGAATGTAGTCTTGGGTGCATGGCCAAAGGCCATGCACCCGAGACTGAAGTTATAAGCACTGAAGTTATAAATCAGCATGGGTGTGATGTGGTGCGGTGGTTGTGTGCACGACCAAAGTTATAAGCAGTGAAGTTATAAGCCACCATGGGTTTGATATGCTGTGGTGGTTGTGGGTAGAGCCTACAGTCTTGGTTGCATGGCCACAGGCTGTAGGCCGTAGGTTATACATACAAGACTCTAGGCCCTGGCCACAGCCACTGAACTGTATTACAGCCACAGATCACACGTATAGATTTGAATATGTATGAAATGTGTGAAATTATACTTACTGTTTCATTTGTTGAAATTCGATATATTTTTTACATTACTTTAGTACTTGGAGGAAATATTATTTTTTCAATTTCCCTGATAAAAGAAAAGAGCATGTTAGTGTTTGTATTTTATAAAGACTTATTACATTATATAATAGACATTTTATCTTTTTTTTACCCTCATATTTAGTTTACAAACCAGTGTACTGTGCATTCTGCTCAGTTTCTGTGTTTGTTTTTCAAATCATTGGGTCTGGGGGAAAAATTCCTTGTCGGAAAAAAAAAAACTTTCCTTGCTATGCTACAAACCATTTCTTTGTTTCCTTTTAGTGTTCACTTGTTTCTGGTTAATGTTCTATATGTTGACTTGTTGCAGATTTATAAAACAGTTAGATACCTGTGGGCGTAGTCCAACTGTGTATTTTTTGTTACAATTCAGTGGTATTCATTTACCTGTGTGGTTGTTATACAATCTTGGCCAGTTAGATACCTGTTGGCGTATTCTGTTTATAGTCTTTTAATTGAATTTTGTTAATATTGCAGTACACAATAGTTATTAAATTTTGGCTTTAAGAATATTAAATAAGCGTTTGTAAGATTTTCTGGTAATCTCTGCTTTAGAGTAATGCTACTATCATTACATTCGAACCAGCCACATTTCTTTTTAATATATGCAGTGTAGTGACCTGCATTGGTTGTGGCTCCTGCATGGTAGATTATACGTATTGTTGTGAAGGTTTTCTTACCAAGTGACACTTGACCGTGTGTGACTCCAGTCAGCTTGCACTTGTTTTTGGTACCATCTTCATTGTAACGTAGAAGCATTAGTATTATATAGTGACTATGTGGTTGTATCAGTAAGGTGGAACGATTATCTGAATTGCAGGTAGTACATAATCTGCCATGCTTTGCATTTTGTACAAGTTGCTGAAATGGAATGGATTCACAATTAGGTATGGATACATACACAAATCGCTCATTAGGGATTTGTTCCTGTGTCACATTGCTGCAGAGAGTGCATGTATGTTTCCACATGTATGAAATCTGGAAGATTTCATTTATAGGTATGTTTTTGTTTTCCAGTACTTGTAGTAAGTACATTACAAATTCGTGTGGATCTTCTTGTGAGTTTATAGTGAACCTCACCATTCCAGCACAGTCGTTAAATTCTTGTTTTATCCCGTAAACACTATCAGGGTAATTCATAGAATTTCGCAGAAAAGTGTCGCAAGCGGCTGGCGCAGAGTGTCCGCGTGCGATTGACTGCGCCAGGCACGTGTGCTAAAACCGATTTCCGCGCAAAGCGTATTCATGGATTTTAGGCTTCCAAACCAGCCGTGGCGCAGAGAATCGCAGCGACCCTGCAGCAGCGCCAGTAACGCCCCCAAGAACGCCCTTGCGCAAGGAAAAGCCATCAAAATCGCTAAATCATCGCAAAGGGTTGCGCTAACCCTGGACCAGTTCACCGGGCTGGCAAACAGCAAACGCCAAGCGGGGAACGTGTATTGCAGGGGTGCGCGGGAAGTTCCACACGCGACTGGCCCCGTGCAAGCAGGGTACGTGTATTTCAGGGGTGCGCGGGAAGTTCAAAATGCGATTTCAGCAGGGTACGTGTATTTCAGGGGTGCGCGGGAAGTTCCACACGCGATTTCTGCAGGGTACGTGCATTTCAGGGGTGCGCGGGAAGTTCCACACGCGAATGAGCCAGTGCGAGCAGGGTACGTGTATTCCATGGGTGCGCGGGAAGTTCCACACACGATTCCATCAGGGTACGTGTATTTCAGGGGTGCGCGGGAAGTTACACACACGAATGGGCCAGTGCGAGCAGGGTACGTGTATTCCATGGGTGCGCGGGAAGTTCCACACGCGATTTCATCAGGGTACGTGTATTTCAGGGGTGCGCGGGAAGTTCCACACGCGATTGTCCCAGTGCGAGCAGGGTACGTGTATTTCAGGGGTGCGCGGGAAGTTCCACACGCGATAGTCCGAGTGCGAGCAGGGTACGTGTATTTCAGGGGTGCGCGGGAAGTTCCACACGCGATTGTCCCAGTGCGAGCAGGGTACGTGTATTTCAGGGGTGCGTGGGAAGTTGCACACGCGATTTCAGCAGGGAATGTGTATTTCAGGGGTTCTGGGGAGTACTACACGTGAATTGGCCGTGTGGGTCCTCCCGAGTGTACACCCCACAACCTCCACGGCCCCTGCAGGCAGCCCACACCAATGGGGACTACCCTGCACCCCTGCTCATGTCCCGCAGGCAGCCCATCAACCATGGGCATGCCCCCCAGCCAACCCACATGTCACCTTGCACTACTGATCAACAATGCATGTCTCCCACCACCCCCACCCCCCAGTATTGTGGGGCACCTGCCAGCAGGCCCCCACTCATGTCCAACTCATGTTTCCCACCACCCCCACCCCCCAGCAGTGCAGGGGCATCCTCCACTAGGCCCCCACTCATGTCTCAAACCACCCCCACCCCCCAGCCACCATGGCCACCCTCCACCAGGCCCCCACTCATGTCTCCCACCACCCCCACCCCCCAGCAGTGCAGGGGCAGCCTCCACCAGGCCCCCACTCATGTCTACCCCACCCCCACCACCCTGCCACCATGGTCAGCTCCCACCAGGCCCCCACTCATGTCTCCCACCACCCCCACCCCCCAGCCACCAGGGGCACCCTCCACCAGGCCCCCACTCATGTCTCCCACCACCCCCACCCCCCAGCCACCAGGGGCAGCCTCCACCAGGCCCCCACTCATGTCTCCCACCACCCCCACCCCCCAGCAGTGCAGGGGCAGCCTCCACCAGGCCCCCACTCATGTCTCCCACCACCCCCACCCCCCAGCAGTGCAGGGGCAGCCTCCACCAGGCCCCCACCCATGTCTCCCAACACCCCCACCCCCCGGCAGTGCAGGGGCAGCCTCCACCAGGCCCCCACTCATGTCTCCCACCACCCCACCCCCCAGCAGTGCAGGGGCACCCTCCACCAGGCCCCCACTCATGTCTCCCACCACCCCCACCCCCCAGCAGTGCAGGGGCAGCCTCCACCAGGCCCCCACTCATGTCTCCCACCACCCCCACCCCCCAGCAGTGCAGGGGCACCCTCCACCAGGCCCCCACACATGTCTCCCACCACCCTCACCCCCCAGCCACCAGGGGCAGCCTCCACCAGACCCCCACTCATGTCTCCCACCACCCCACCCCCCTGCCACCATGGGCAGCCTCCACCAGGCCCCCACCCATGTCTCCCACGACCCCCACCCCCCTGCCACCATGGGCAGCCTCCACCAGGCCCCCACTCATGTCTCCCACCACCCCCACCCCCCAGCAGTGCAGGGGCAGCCTCCACCAGGCCCCCACTCATGTCTCCCACCACCCCACCCCCCAGCAGTGCAGGGGCACCCTCCACCAGGCCCCCACTCATGTCTCCCACCACCCCCACCCCCCAGCAGTGCAGGGGCAGCCTCCACCAGGCCCCCACCCATGTCTCCCACCACCCCCACCCCCCAGCAGTGCAGGGGCAGCCTCCACCAGGCCCCCACTCATGTCTCCCACCACCCCACCCCCCAGCAGTGCAGGGGCACCCTCCACCAGGCCCCCACTCATGTCTCCCACCACCCCCACCCCCCAGCAGTGCAGGGGCAGCCTCCACCAGGCCCCCACTCATGTCTCCCACCCCCCCCACCCCCCAGCAGTGCAGGGGCACCCTCCACCAGGCCCCCACTCATGTCTCCCACAACCCTCACCCCCCAGCCACCAGGGGCAGCCTCCACCAGACCCCCACTCATGTCTCCCACCACCCCACCCCCCTGCCACCATGGGCAGCCTCCACCAGGCCCCCACTCATGTCTCCCACCACCCCCACCCCCCAGCAGTGCAGGGGCAGCCTCCACCAGGCCCCCACTCATGTCTCCCACCACCCCACCCCCCAGCAGTGCAGGGGCACCCTCCACCAGGCCCCCACTCATGTCTCCCACCACCCCCACCCCCCAGCAGTGCAGGGGCACCCTCCACCAGGCCCCCACTCCTGTCTCCCACCACCCCCACCCCCCAGCAGTGCAGGGGCACCCTCCACCAGGCCCCCACTCATGTCTCCCACCACACCCACCCCCCAGCAGTGCAGGGGCAGCCTCCACCAGGCCCCCATTCATGTCTCCCACCACCCCCACCCCCCAGCAGTGCAGGGGCAGCCTCCACCAGGCCCCCACTCATGTCTCCCACAACCCCCACCCCCCTGCCACCATGGGCAGCCTCCACCAGGCCCCCACTCATGTCTCCCACCACCCCCACCCCCCTGCCACCATGGGCAGCCCCACCAGGCCCCCACCCATGTCTCCCACCACCCCCACCCCCCAGCAGTGCAGGGGCAGCCTCCACCAGGCCCCCACTCATGTCTCCCACCACCCCCACCCCCCTGCCACCTTGGCCACTCTCCACCAAGCCCCCACTCATGTCTCCCACCACCCCCACCCCCCTGCCACCATGGGCAGCCCCCACCAGGCCCCCACCCATGTCTCCCACCACCCCCACCCCCCTGCCACCATGGGCAGCCTCCACCAGGCCCCCACTCATGTCTCCCACCACCACCACCCCCCTGCCACCATGGGCAGCCTCCACCAGGCCCCCACCCATTTCTCCCACCACCCCCAACCCCCTGCCACCATGGGCAGCCTCCACCAGGCTCCCACTCATGTCTCCCACCACCCCCACCCCCAGCAGTGCAGGGGCAGCCTCCACCAGGCCCCCACTCATGTCTCCCACCACCCCACCCCCCAGCAGTGCAGGGGCACCCTCCACCAGGCCCCACTCATGTCTCCCACCACCCCCACCCCCCAGCAGTGCAGGGGCACCCTCCACCAGGCCCCCACTCATGTCTCCCACCACCCCCACCCCCCAGCAGTGCAGGGGCACCCTCCACCAGGCCCCCACTCATGTCTCCCACCACCCCCACCCCCCAGCAGTGCAGGGGCAGCCTCCACCAAGCCCCCACTCATGTTTCCCACCACCCCCACCCCCCTGCCATCATGGGCAGCCTCCACCAGGCCCCCACTCATGTCTCCCACCACCCCCACACCCCAGCAGTGCAGGGGCAGCCTCCACCAGGCCCCCACTCATGTCTCCCACCACCCCCACCCCCAGCAGTGCAGGGTCAGCCTCCACCAGGCCCCCACTCATGTCTCCAACCACCCCCACCCCCCAGCCACCATGGCCACCCTCCACCAGGCCCCCACTCATGTCTCCCACCACCCCCACCCCCCTGCCACCATGGGCAGCCTCCACCAGGCCCCCACCCATGTCTCCCACCACCCCCACCCCCTGCCACCATGGGCAGCCTCCACCAGGCCCCCACTCATGTCTCCCACCACCCCCACCCCCCAGCAGTGCAGGGGCAGCCTCCACCAGGCCCCCACTCATGTCTCCCACCACCCCAGCCCCCAGCAGTGCAGGGGCACCCTCCACCAGGCCCCCACTCATGTCTCCCACCACCCCCACCCCCAGCAGTGCAGGGGCACCCTCCACCAGGCCCCCACTCACGTCTCCCACCACCCCCACCCCCCAGCAGTGCAGGGGCACCCTCCGCCAGGCCCCCACTCATGTCTCCCACCACCCCCACCCCCCAGCAATACAGGGGCAGCCTCCACCAGGCCCCCACTCATGTTTCCCGCCACCCCCACCCCCTGCCACCATGGGCAGCCTCCACCAGGCCCCCACTCATGTCTCCCACCACCCCCACCCCCCAGCAGTGCAGGGGCACCCTCCACCAGGCCCCCACTCATGTCGCCCACCACCCCCACCCCCCAGCAGTGCAGGGGCACCCTCCACCAGGCCCCCACTCATGTCTCCCACCACCCTCACCCTCAGCAGTGCAGGGGCAGCCTCCACCAGGCCCCCACTCATGTCTCCAACCACCCCCACCCCCCAGCCACCATGGCCACCCTCCACCAGGCCCCCACTCATGTCTCCCACCACCCCCACCCCCCTGCCACCATGGGCAGCCTCCACCAGGCCCCCACCCATGTCTCCCACCACCCCCACCCCCCTGCCACCATGGGCAGCCTCCACCAGGACCCCACTCATGTCTCCCACCACCCCCACCCCCCAGCAGTGCAGGGGCAGCCTCCACCAGGCCCCCACTCATGTCTCCCACCACCCCACCCCCTAGCAGTGCAGGGGCATCCTCCACCAGGCCCCCACTCATGTCTCCCACCACCCCCACCCCCCTGCAGTGCAGGGGCACCCTCCACCAGGCCCCCACTCATGTCTCCCACCACCCCTACCCCCCAGCAGTGCAGGGGCAGCCTCCACCAGGCCCCCACTCATGTTTCCCACCACCCCCACCCCCTGCCACCATGGGCAGTCTCCACCAGGCCCCCACTCATGTCTCCCACCACCCCCACCCCCCAGCAGTGCAGGGGCACCCTCCACCAGGCCCCCACTCATGTCTCCCACCACCCCCACCCCCAGCAGTGCAGGGGCAGCCTCCACCAGGCCCCCACTCATGTCTCCCACCACCCCCAACCCCCAGCAGTGCAGGGGCAGCCTCCACCAGGCCCCCACCCATGTCGCCCACCACCCCCACCCCCCAGCAGTGCAGGGGCAGCCCCCACTCATGTCTCCCACCACCCCACCCCCCAGCAGTGCAGGGGCACCCTCCACCAGGCCCCCACTCATGTCTCCCACCACCCCCACCCCCCAGCAGTGCAGGGGCAGCCTCCACCAGGCCCCCACTCATGTCTCCCACCACCCCCACCCCCCAGCAGTGCAGGGGCATCCTCCACCAGGCCCCCACTCATGTCTCCCACCACCATCACCCCCCAGCCACCAGGGGCAGCCTCCACCAGACCCCCACTCATGTCTCCCACCACCCCCACCCCCCAGCAGTGCAGGGGCACCCTCCACCAGGCCCCCACTCATGTCTCCCACCACCCCCACCCCCCAGCAGTGCAGGGGCACCCTCCACCAGGCCCCCACTCATGTCTCCCACCACCCCCACCCCCCAGCAGTGCAGGGGCACCCTCCACCAGGCCCCCACTCATGTCTCCCACCAAACCCACCCCCCAGCAGTGCAGGGGCAGCCTCCACCAGGCCCCCACTCATGTCTCCCACCACCCCCACCCCCCAGCAGTGCAGGGGCAGCCTCCACCAGGCCCCCACTCATGTCTCCCACAACCCCCACCCCCCTGCCACCATGGGCAGCCTCCACCAGGCCCCCACTCATGTCTCCCACCACCCCCACCCCCCTGCCACCATGGGCAGCCCCACCAGGCCCCCACCCATGTCTCCCACCACCCCCACCCCCCAGAAGTGCAGGGGCAGCCTCCACCAGGCCCCCACTCATGTCTCCCACCACCCCCAACCCCCTGCCACCTTGGCCACCCTCCACCAGGCCCCCACTCATGTCTCCCACCACCCCCACCCCCCTGCCACCATGGGCAGCCCCCACCAGGCCCCCACCCATGTCTCCCACCACCCCCACCCCCCTGCCACCATGGGCAGCCTCCACCAGGCCCCCACTCATGTCTCCCACCACCACCACTTCCCTGCCACCATGGGCACCCTCCACCAGGCCCACACTCATGTCGCCCACCACCCCCACCACCCAGCAATGCAGGGGCACCCTCCACCAGGCCCCCACTCATGTCTCCCACCACCCTCACCCTCAGCAGTGCAGGGGCAGCCTCCACCAGGCCCCCACTCATGTCTCCAACCACCCCCACCCCCCAGCCACCATGGCCACCCTCCACCAGGCCCCCACTCATGTCTCCCACCACCCCCACCCCCCTGCCACCATGGGCAGCCTCCACCAGGCCCCCACCCATGTCTCCCACCACCCCCACCCCCCTGCCACCATGGGCAGCCTCCACCAGGCCCCCACTCATGTCTCCCACCACCCCCACCCCCCAGCAGTGCAGGGGCAGCCTCCACCAGGCCCCCACTCATGTCTCCCACCACCCCACCCCCTAGCAGTGCAGGGGCATCCTCCACTAGGCCCCCACTCATGTCTCCCACCACCCCCACCCCCCTGCAGTGCAGGGGCACCCTCAACCAGGCCCCCACTCATGTCTCCCACCACCCCCACCCCCCAGCAGTGCAGGGGCACCCTCCACCAGGCCCCCACTCATGTCTCCCACCACCCCTACCCCCCAGCAGTGCAGGGGCAGCCTCCACCAGGCCCCCACTCATGTTTCCCACCACCCCCACCCCCCTGCCACCATGGGCAGCCTCCACCAGGCCCCCACTCATGTCTCCCACCACCCCCACCCCCCAGCAGTGCAGGGGCACCCTCCACCAGGCCCCCACTCATGTCTCCCACCACCCCCACCCCCAGCAGTGCAGGGGCAGCCTCCACCAGGCCCCCACTCATGTCTCCCACCACCCCCAACCCCCAGCAGTGCAGGGGCAGCCTCCACCAGGCCCCCACCCATGTCGCCCACCACCCCCACCCCCCAGCAGTGCAGGGGCAGCCTCCACCAGGCCCCCACTCATGTCTCCCACCACCCCACCCCCCAGCAGTGCAGGGGCACCCTCCACCAGGCCCCCACTCATGTCTCCCACAACCCCCACCCCCCAGCAGTGCAGGGGCACCCTCCACCAGGCCCCCACTCCTGTCTCCCACCACCCCCCCCCAGCAGTGCAGGGGCACCCTCCACCAGGCCCCCACTCATGTCTCCCACCACCCTCACCCCCCAGCCACCAGGGGCAGCCTCCACCAGACCCCCACTCATGTCTCCCACCACCCCCACCCCCCAGCAGTGCAGGGGCACCCTCCACCAGGCCCCCACTCATGTCTCCCACCACCCCCACCCCCCAGCAGTGCAGGGGCACCCTCCACCAGGCCCCCACTCATGTCTCCCACCACCCCCACCCCCCAGCAGTGCAGGGGCACCCTCCACCAGGCCCCCACTCATGTCTCCCACCACACCCACCCCCCAGCAGTGCAGGGGCAGCCTCCACCAGGCCCCCACTCATGTCTCCCACCACCCCCACCCCCCAGCAGTGCAGGGGCAGCCTCCACCAGGCCCCCACTCATGTCTCCCACAACCCCCACCCCCCTGCCACCATGGGCAGCCTCCACCAGGCCCCCACTCATGTCTCCCACCACCCCCACCCCCCTGCCACCATGGGCAGCCCCACCAGGCCCCCACCCATGTCTCCCACCACCCCCACCCCCCAGAAGTGCAGGGGCAGCCTCCACCAGGCCCCCACTCATGTCTCCCACCACCCCCACCCCCCTGCCACCTTGGCCACCCTCCACCAGGCCCCCACTCATGTCTCCCTCCACCCCCACCCCCCTGCCACCATGGGCAGCCCCCACCAGGCCCCCACCCATGTCTCCCACCACCCCCACCCCCCTGCCACCATGGGCAGCCTCCACCAGGCCCCCACTCATGTCTCCCACCACCACCACCCCCCTGCCACCATGGGCAGCCTCCACCAGGCCCCCACCCATGTCTCCCACCACCCCCACCCCCCTGCCACCATGGGCATCCTCCACCAGGCTCCCACTCATGTCTCCCACCACCCCCACCCCCAGCAGTGCAGGGGCAGCCTCCACCAGGCCCCCACTCATGTCTCCCACCACCCCACCCCCCAGCAGTGCAGGGGCACCCTCCACCAGGCCCCCACTCATGTCTCCCACCACCCCCACCCCCCAGCAGTGCAGGGGCACCCTCCACCAGGCCCCCACTCATGTCTCACACCACCCCCACCCCCCGCAGTGCAGGGGCACCCTCCACCAGGCCCCCACTCATGTCTCCCACCACCCCCACCCCCCAGCAGTGCAGGGGCAGCCTCCACCAGGCCCCCACTCATGTTTCCCACCACCCCCACCCCCCTGCCATCATGGGCAGCCTCCACCAGGCCCCCACTCATGTCTCCCACCACCCCCACCCCCCAGCAGTGCAGGGGCAGCCTCCACCAGGCCCCCACCCATGTCTCCCACGACCCCCACCCCCCTGCCACCATGGGCAGCCTCCACCAGGCCCCCACTCATGTCTCCCACCACCCCCACTCCCCAGCAGTGCAGGGGCAGCCTCCACCAGGCCCCCACTCATGTCTCCCACCACCCCCACCCCCCATCAGTGCAGGGGCACCCTCCACCAGGCCCCCACTCATATCTCCCACCACCCTCACCCCCCAGCCACCAGGGGCAGCCTCCACCAGACCCCCACTCATGTCTCCCACCACCCCACCCCCCTGCCACCATGGGCAGCCTCCACCAGGCCCCCACCCATGTCTCCCACGACCCCCACCCCCCTGCCACCATGGGCAGCCTCCACCAGGCCCCCACTCATGTCTCCCACCACCCCCACCCCCCAGCAGTGCAGGGGCAGCCTCCACCAGGCCCCCACTCATGTCTCCCACCACCCCACCCCCCAGCAGTGCAGGGGCACCCTCCACCAGGCCCCCACTCATGTCTCCCACCACCCCCACCCCCCAGCAGTGCAGGGGCACCCTCCACCAGGCCCCCACTCCTGTCTCCCACCACCCCCACCCCCCAGCAGTGCAGGGGCACCCTCCACCAGGCCCCCACTCATGTCTCCCACCACACCCACCCCCCAGCAGTGCAGGGGCAGCCTCCACCAGGCCCCCATTCATGTCTCCCACCACCCCCACCCCCCAGCAGTGCAGGGGCAGCCTCCACCAGGCCCCCACTCATGTCTCCCACAACCCCCACCCCCCTGCCACCATGGGCAGCCTCCACCAGGCCCCCACTCATGTCTCCCACCACCCCCACCCCCCTGCCACCATGGGCAGCCCCACCAGGCCCCCACCCATGTCTCCCACCACCCCCACCCCCCAGCAGTGCAGGGGCAGCCTCCACCAGGCCCCCACTCATGTCTCCCACCACCCCCACCCCCCTGCCACCTTGGCCACTCTCCACCAAGCCCCCACTCATGTCTCCCACCACCCCCACCCCCCTGCCACCATGGGCAGCCCCCACCAGGCCCCCACCCATGTCTCCCACCACCCCCACCCCCCTGCCACCATGGGCAGCCTCCACCAGGCCCCCACTCATGTCTCCCACCACCACCACCCCCCTGCCACCATGGGCAGCCTCCACCAGGCCCCCACCCATTTCTCCCACCACCCCCAACCCCCTGCCACCATGGGCAGCCTCCACCAGGCTCCCACTCATGTATCCCACCACCCCCACCCCCAGCAGTGCAGGGGCAGCCTCCACCAGGCCCCCACTCATGTCTCCCACCACCCCACCCTCCAGCAGTGCAGGGGCACCCTCCACCAGGCCCCACTCATGTCTCCCACCACCCCCACCCCCCAGCAGTGCAGGGGCACCCTCCACCAGGCCCCCACTTGTGTCTCCCACCACCCCCACCCCCCAGCAGTGCAGGGGCACCCTCCACCAGGCCCCCACTCATGTCTCCCACCACCCCCACCCCCCAGCAGTGCAGGGGCAGCCTCCACCAGGCCCCCACTCATGTTTCCCACCACCCCCACCCCCCTGCCATCATGGGCAGCCTCCACCAGGCCCCCACTCATGTATCCCACCACCCCCACCCCCCAGCAGTGCAGGGGCAGCCTCCACCAGGCCCCCACTCATGTCTCCCACCACCCCCACCCCCCAGCAGTGCAGGGTCAGCCTCCACCAGGCCCCCACTCATGTCTCCAACCACCCCCACCCCCCAGCCACCATGGCCACCCTCCACCAGGCCCCCACTCATGTCTCCCACCACCCCCACCCCCCTGCCACCATGGGCAGCCTCCACCAGGCCCCCACCCATGTCTCCCACCACCCCCACCCCCTGCCACCATGGGCAGCCTCCACCAGGCCCCCACTCATGTCTCCCACCACCCCCACCCCCCAGCAGTGCAGGGGCAGCCTCCACCAGGCCCCCACTCATGTCTCCCACCACCCCAGCCCCCAGCAGTGCAGGGGCACCCTCCACCAGGCCCCCACTCATGTCTCCCACCACCCCCACCCCCCAGCAGTGCAGGGGCACCCTCCACCAGGCCCCCACTCACGTCTCCCACCACCCCCACCCCCCAGCAGTGCAGGGGCACCCTCCGCCAGGCCCCCACTCATGTCTCCCACCACCCCCACCCCCCAGCAATGCAGGGGCAGCCTCCACCAGGCCCCCACTCATGTTTCCCGCCACCCCCACCCCCTGCCACCATGGGCAGCCTCCACCAGGCCCCCACTCATGTCTCCCACCACCCCCACCCCCCAGCAGTGCAGGGGCACCCTCCACCAGGCCCCCACTCATGTCGCCCACCACCCCCACCCCCCAGCAGTGCAGGGGCACCCTCCACCAGGCCCCCACTCATGTCTCCCACCACCCTCACCCTCAGCAGTGCAGGGGCAGCCTCCACCAGGCCCCCACTCATGTCTCCAACCACCCCCACCCCCCAGCCACCATGGCCACCCTCCACCAGGCCCCCACTCATGTCTCCCACCACCACCACCCCCCTGCCACCATGGGCAGCCTCCACCAGGCCCCCACCCATGTCTCCCACCACCCCCACCCCCTGCCACCATGGGCAGCCTCCACCAGGCCCCCACTCATGTCTCCCACCACCCCCACCCCCCAGCAGTGCAGGGGCAGCCTCCACCAGGCCCCCACTCATGTCTCCCACCACCCCACCCCCTAGCAGTGCAGGGGCATCCTCCACCAGGCCCCCACTCATGTCTCCCACCACCCCCACCCCCCTGCAGTGCAGGGGCACCCTCAACCAGGCCCCCACTCATGTCTCCCACCACCCCCACCCCCCAGCAGTGCAGGGGCACCCTCCACCAGGCCCCCACTCATGTCTCCCACCACCCCTACCCCCCAGCAGTGCAGGGGCAGCCTCCACCAGGCCCCCACTCATGTTTCCCACCACCCCCACCCCCCTGCCACCATGGGCAGTCTCCACCAGGCCCCCACTCATGTCTCCCACCACCCCCACCCCCCAGCAGTGCAGGGGCACCCTCCACCAGGCCCCCACTCATGTCTCCCACCACCCCCACCCCCAGCAGTGCAGGGGCAGCCTCCACCAGGCCCCCACTCATGTCTCCCACCACCCCCAACCCCCAGCAGTGCAGGGGCAGCCTCCACCAGGCCCCCACCCATGTCGCCCACCACCCCCACCCCCAGCAGTGCAGGGGCAGCCCCCACTCATGTCTCCCACCACCCCACCCCCCAGCAGTGCAGGGGCACCCTCCACCAGGCCCCCACTCATGTCTCCCACCACCCCCACCCCCCAGCAGTGCAGGGGCAGCCTCCACCAGGCCCCCACTCATGTCTCCCACCACCCCCACCCCCCAGCAGTGCAGGGGCATCCTCCACCAGGCCCCCACTCATGTCTCCCACCACCCTCACCCCCCAGCCACCAGGGGCAGCCTCCACCAGACCCCCATTCATGTCTCCCACCACCCCACCCCCCAGCAGTGCAGGGGCACCCTCCACCAGGCCCCCACTCATGTCTCCCACCACCCCCACCCCCCAGCAGTGCAGGGGCACCCTCCACCAGGCCCCCACTCATGTCTCCCACCACCCCCACCCCCCAGCAGTGCAGGGGCACCCTCCACCAGGCCCCCACTCATGTCCCCCACCAAACCCACCCCCCAGCAGTGCAGGGGCAGCCTCCACCAGGCCCCCACTCATGTCTCCCACCACCCCCACCCCCCAGCAGTGCAGGGGCAGCCTCCACCAGGCCCCCACTCATGTCTCCCACAACCCCCACCCCCCTGCCACCATGGGCAGCCTCCACCAGGCCCCCACTCATGTCTCCCACCACCCCCACCCCCCTGCCACCATGGGCAGCCCCACCAGGCCCCCACCCATGTCTCCCACCACCCCCACCCCCCAGAAGTGCAGGGGCAGCCTCCACCAGGCCCCCACTCATGTCTCCCACCACCCCCAACCCCCTGCCACCTTGGCCACCCTCCACCAGGCCCCCACTCATGTCTCCCACCACCCCCACCCCCCTGCCACCATGGGCAGCCCCCACCAGGCCCCCACCCATGTCTCCCACCACCCCCACCCCCCTGCCACCATGGGCAGCCTCCACCAGGCCCCCACTCATGTCTCCCACCACCACCACCCCCCTGCCACCATGGGCACCCTCCACCAGGCCCCCACTCATGTCGCCCACCACCCCCACCCCCCAGCAGTGCAGGGGCACCCTCCACCAGGCCCCCACTCATGTCTCCCACCACCCTCACCCTCAGCAGTGCAGGGGCAGCCTCCACCAGGCCCCCACTCATGTCTCCAACCACCCCCACCCCCAGCCACCATGGCCACCCTCCACCAGGCCCCCACTCATGTCTCCCACCACCCCCACCCCCCTGCCACCATGGGCAGCCTCCACCAGGCCCCCACTCATGTCTCCCACCACCCCCACCCCCCAGCAGTGCAGGGGCAGCCTCCACCAGGCCCCCACTCATGTCTCCCACCACCCCACCCCCTAGCAGTGCAGGGGCATCCTCCACTAGGCCCCCACTCATGTCTCCCACCACCCCCACCCCCCTGCAGTGCAGGGGCACCCTCAACCAGGCCCCCACTCATGTCTCCCACCACCCCCACCCCCCAGCAGTGCAGGGGCACCCTCCACCAGGCCCCCACTCATGTCTCCCACCACCCCTACCCCCCAGCAGTGCAGGGGCAGCCTCCACCAGGCCCCCACTCATGTTTCCCACCACCCCCACCCCCCTGCCACCATGGGCAGCCTCCACCAGGCCCCCACTCATGTCTCCCACCACCCCCACCCCCCAGCAGTGCAGGGGCACCCTCCACCAGGCCCCCACTCATGTCTCCCACCACCCCCACCCCCAGCAGTGCAGGGGCAGCCTCCACCAGGCCCCCACTCATGTCTCCCACCACCCCCAACCCCCAGCAGTGCAGGGGCAGCCTCCACCAGGCCCCCACCCATGTCGCCCACCACCCCCATCCCCCAGCAGTGCAGGGGCAGCCTCCACCAGGCCCCCACTCATGTCTCCCACCACCCCACCCCCCAGCAGTGCATGGGCACCCTCCACTAGGCCTCCACTCATGTCTCCCACCACCCCCACCCCCCAGCAGTGCAGGGGCATCCTCCACCAGGCCCCCACTCATGTCTCCCACCACTCTCACCCCCCAGCCACCAGGGGCAGCCTCCACCAGACCCCCACTCATGTCTCCCACCACCCCCACCCCCCAGCAGTGCAGGGGCACCCTCCACCAGGCCCCCACTCATGTCTCCCACCACCCCCACCCCCCAGCAGTGCAGGGGCACCCTCCACCAGGCCCCCACTCATGTCTCCCACCACCCCCACCCCCCAGCAGTGCAGGGGCACCCTCCACCAGGCCCCCACTCATGTCTCCCACCACACCCACCCCCCAGCAGTGCAGGGGCAGCCTCCACCAGGCCCCCACTCATGTCTCCCACCACCCCCACCCCCCAGCAGTGCAGGGGCAGCCTCCACCAGGCCCCCACTCATGTCTCCCACAACCCCCACCCCCCTGACACCATGGGCAGCCTCCACCAGGCCCCCACTCATGTCTCCCACCACCCCCACCCCCCTGCCACCATGGGCAGCCCCACCAGGCCCCCACCCATGTCTCCCACCACCCCCACCCCCCAGAAGTGCAGGGGCAGCCTCCACCAGGCCCCAACTCATGTCTCCCACCACCCCCACCCCCCTGCCACCTTGGCCACCCTCCACCAGGCCCCCACTCATGTCTCCCACCACCCCCACCCCCCTGCCACCATGGGCAGCCCCCACCAGGCCCCCACCCATATCTCCCACCACCCCACCCCCCTGCCACCATGGGCAGCCTCCACCAGGCCCCCACTCATGTCTCCCACCACCACCACCCCCCTGCCACCATGGGCAGCCTCCACCAGGCCCCCACCCATGTCTCCCACCACCCCCACCCCCCTGCCACCATGGGCAGCCTCCACCAGGCTCCCACTCATGTCTCCCACCACCCCCACCCCCAGCAGTGCAGGGGCAGCCTCCACCAGGCCCCCACTCATGTCTCCCACCACCCCACCCCCCAGCAGTGCAGGGGCACCCTCCACCAGGCCCCCACTCATGTCTCCCACCACCCCCACCCCCCAGCAGTGCAGGGGCACCCTCCACCAGGCCCCCACTCATGTCTCCCACCACCCCCACCCCCCGCAGTGCAGGGGCACCCTCCACCAGGCCCCCACTCATGTCTCCCACCACCCCCACCCCCCAGCAGTGCAGGGGCAGCCTCCACCAGGCCCCCACTCATGTTTCCCACCACCCCCACCCCCCTGCCATCATGGGCAGCCTCCACCAGGCCCCCACTCATGTCTCCCACCACCCCCACCCCCCAGCAGTGCAGGGGCAGCCTCCACCAGGCCCCCACTCATGTCTCCCACCACCCCCACCCCCCAGCAGTGCAGGGTCAGCCTCCACCAGGCCCCCACTCATGTCTCCAACCACCCCCACCCCCCAGCCACCATGGCCACCCTCCACCAGGCACCCACTCATGTCTCCCACCACCCCCACCCCCCTGCCACCATGGGCAGCCTCCACCAGGCCCCCACCCATGTCTCCCACCACCCCCACCCCCTGCCACCAATGGCAGCCTCCACCAGGCCCCCACTCATGTCTCCCACCACCCCCACCCCCCAGCAGTGCAGGGGCAGCCTTCACCAGGCCCCCACTCATGTCTCCCACCACCCCAGCCAGCAGTGCAGGGGCACCCTCCACCAGGCCCCCACTCATGTCTCCCACCACCCCCACCCCCCAGCAGTGCAGGGGCACCCTCCACCAGGCCCCCACTCACGTCTCCCACCACCCCCACCCCCCAGCAGTGCAGGGGCACCCTCCACCAGGCCCCCACTCATGTCTCCCACCACCCCCACCCCCCAGCAGTGCAGGGGCAGCCTCCACCAGGCCCCCACTCATGTTTCCCACCACCCCCACCCCCCTGCCACCATGGGCAGCCTCCACCAGGCCCCCACTCATGTCTCCCACCACCCCCACCCCCCAGCAGTGCAGGGGCACCCTCCACCAGGCCCCCACTCATGTCGCCCACCACCCCCACCCCCCAGCAGTGCAGGGGCACCCTCCACCAGGCCCCCACTCATGTCTCCCACCACCCTCACCCCCAGCAGTGCAGGGGCAGCCTCCACCAGGCCCCCACTCATGTCTCCAACCACCCCCACCCCCCAGCCACCATGGCTACCCTCCACCAGGCCCCCACTCATGTCTCCCACCACCCCCACCCCCCTGCCACCATGGGCAGCCTCCACCAGGCCCCCACCCATGTCTCCCACCACCCCCACCCCCCTGCCACCATGGGCAGCCTCCACCAGGCCCCCACTCATGTCTCCCACCACCCCCACCCCCCAGCAGTGCAGGGGCAGCCTCCACCAGGCCCCCACTCATGTCTCCCAACACCCCACCCCCTAGCAGTGCAGGGGCATCCTCCACCAGGCCCCCACTCATGTCTCCCACCACCCCCACCCCCCAGCAGTGCAGGGGCACCCTCCACCAGGCCCCCACTCATGTCTCCCACCACCCCCACCCCCCAGCAGTGCAGGGGCAGCCTCCACCAGGCCCCCACTCATGTTTCCCACCACCCCCACCCCCCTGCCACCATGGGCAGCCTCCACCAGGCCCCCACTCATGTCTCCCACCACCCCCACCCCCCAGCAGTGCAGGGGCACCCTCCACCAGGCCCCCACTCATGTCTCCCACAACCCCCACCCCCAGCAGTGCAGGGGCAGCCTCCACCAGGCCCCCACTCATGTTTCCCACCACCCCCACCCCCCTGCCACCATGGCCACCCTCCACCAGGCCCCCACTCATGTCTCCCACCACCCCCACCCCCCAGCAGTGCAGGGGCAGCCTCCACCAGGACCCCACTCATGTCTACCCCCACCCCCACCCCCCTGCCACCATGGGCAGCCTCCACCAGGCCCCCACTCATGTCTCCCACCACCCCCACCCCCCAGCAGTGCAGGGGCACCCTCCACCAGGCCCCCACTCATGTCGCCCACCACCCCCACCCCCCAGCAGTGCAGGGGCACCCTCCACCAGGCCCCCACTCATGTCTCCCACCACCCTCACCCCCAGCAGTGCAGGGGCAGCCTCCACCAGGCCCCCACTCATGTCTCCAACCACCCCCACCCCCCAGCCACCATGGCTACCCTCCACCAGGCCCCCACTCATGTCTCCCACCACCCCCACCCCCCTGCCACCATGGGCAGCCTCCACCAGGCCCCCACCCATGTCTCCCACCACCCCCACCCCCCTGCCACCATGGGCAGCCTCCACCAGGCCCCCACTCATGTCTCCCACCACCCCCACCCCCCAGCAGTGCAGGGGCAGCCTCCACCAGGCCCCCACTCATGTCTCCCAACACCCCACCCCCTAGCAGTGCAGGGGCATCCTCCACCAGGCCCCCACTCATGTCTCCCACCACCCCCACCCCCCAGCAGTGCAGGGGCACCCTCCACCAGGCCCCCACTCATGTCTCCCACCACCCCCACCCCCCAGCAGTGCAGGGGCAGCCTCCACCAGGCCCCCACTCATGTTTCCCACCACCCCCACCCCCCTGCCACCATGGGCAGCCTCCACCAGGCCCCCACTCATGTCTCCCACCACCCCCACCCCCCAGCAGTGCAGGGGCACCCTCCACCAGGCCCCCACTCATGTCTCCCACAACCCCCACCCCCAGCAGTGCAGGGGCAGCCTCCACCAGGCCCCCACTCATGTTTCCCACCACCCCCACCCCCCTGCCACCATGGCCACCCTCCACCAGGCCCCCACTCATGTCTCCCACCACCCCCACCCCCCAGCAGTGCAGGGGCAGCCTCCACCAGGACCCCACTCATGTCTACCCCCACCCCCACCCCCCTGCCACCATGGGCAGCCCCCACCAGGCCCCCACTCATGTCTCCCACCACCCCCACCCCCAGCCACCAGGGGCACCCTCCACCAGGCCCCCACTCATGTCTCCCACCACCCCCACCCCCCAGCCACCAGGGGCAGCCTCCACCAGGCCCCCACTCATGTCTCCCACCACCCCCACCTCCCAGGCAGTGCAGGGGCAGCCTCCACCAGGCCCCCACTCATGTCTCCCACCACCCCCACCCCCCAGCAGTGCAGGGGCAGCCTTCACCATGCCCCCACACATGTCTCCCACCACCCCCACCCCCCAGCAGTGCAGGGGCAGCCTCCACCAGGCCCCCACTCATGTCTCCCACCACCCCACCCCCCAGCAGTGCATGGGCACCCTCCACCAGGCCCCCATTCATGTCTCCCACCACCCCCACCCCCCAGCAGTGCAGGGGCAGCCTCCACCATGCCCCCACTCATGTCTCCCACCACCCCCACCCCCCCGCCACCATGGGCAGCCTCCACCAGGCCCCCACTCATGTCTCCCACCACCCCCACCCCCCAGCCACCAGGGGCAGCCTCCACCAGGCCCCCACTCATGTCGAGCACCACCCCCACCCCCCGGCAGTGCAGGGGCAGCCTCCACCAGGCCCCCACCCATGTCTCCCACCACCCCCACCCCCGAGCAGTGCAGGGGCAGCCTCCACCAGGCCCCCACTCATGTCTCCCACCACCCCACCCCCCAGCAGTGCAGGGGCACCCTCCACCAGGCCCCCACTCATGTCTCCCACCACCTCCACCCCCCAGCAGTGCAGGGGCAGCCTCCACCAGGCCCCCACTCATGTCTCCCACCACCCCCACCCCCCTGCCACCATGGGCAGCCTCCACCAGGCCCCCACTCATGTCTCCCACCACCCCCACCCCCCTGCCACCATGGGCAGCCTCCACCAGGCCCCCACCCATGTCTCCCACCACCCCCACCCCCCAGCCACCAGGGGCACCCTCCACCAAGTCCTCACAATCCCCAATCATGTGCGTAATGGTCAGCCTCCACAGCCAAAAAGCCCTACCAAGTAACCCATTCACCCACACGGAAATGGAAATTACATGTTACACCCCCAATGTTCATGAAGCTAATGAACCCATGCATCCGGAAGTGCCTGCGAAGTGCGGCTGTTGGGCTGGACTCGCTGCTTCGTCCTTGGATTCTCTGCCCACAGTGCCGTCGGCAAGAGGAAGGACCCGAAGCGAATCTCGCGCGCAACGCGCATTTGATTGGATCAAGAGGACTTTTACTTTGGGTACTTGCTAAGGACTCTGCACCCGCTACTTTAGTGTCCGCGGGTTTCCCGCGGGTTTTCGGAATTTGGGCTGCCCGTTAATGCTTCTCTTTTCTTTTTCCCCCTTTAGCCACGCCCCCCTGATCCCGCCCGCTTGCCCGCCCACTAACCCGCCGTCCACTTCCTTATCAGCACACGGACCCGCGCATCCGGCGCGCGCATCCGGAAGTGCCTGCGAAGTGCGGCTGTTGGGCTGTTAGGCGGTAAGGTGGCTTGGTGGTAGGGTTACTCCCTTTGAGGCCCCCACATAGTTCATCAAACAATCGCTGGGAGGGGGTTACTGTGAGCAAAGCGGGTGCTATATACTGTCCTTTATCTCTTAGCCTATAATCGTGATCAGAATCGTTCTGGTCATGGCAGAGGGGCTACGCAGTATAAAAAAAAAAGAGTCCCAAACTAACCCTAAACAAACTGAGGCGAACCTTAATGTAGTAAAATTGTCCGCTGCAATGCCCTTAAATCAGCGCGACAAAGAGATAAATGAAGAATATAAACCCCTTCTTAACTCCAATTATTGCACCTCTTTGCCATTTGAAAAGCCTATAATGGCTTTGAAATCAGAAAGCAATGTTGACAACAAAGCTATTCTCACTCCTGCCTCGTTTGAATTTAATACAGAACAGGAATGGAAAAACAGATTGGATATTAAGAAATCCGTTTCTGGGCCTATGCAATACAAGATAGAGAATTTTCAATGTGACGACTTACAGAAAGCTAATAAGGATGCCTCTGTCGTTGTATCTCCTGAAGACCTTGAGGAACAAATTCCCTTGGAAAAACGGTCGGTGTACATCGACAGCGCGACTACTAAAACTACTTTGCCCGGAAGCAGCATGGATTCCAAAACTAAACCAGTATACATGTCTGTTAAAGAAGCGAATGAAACCTCCCCAAAGGATTGGGAAATTGATGACTGTAATTCTAATCCAAGTCTTGATAGTGACGAAATAAAAAAAATAATGGGAACCGAGCAATTTGATACGGGTACCGCAGACGTTTCTATTTTAGCCCCGGCAATTGAAATAGAATTAGGCAAACGGATTCGTCTATCCTACGAACCCTCAACTCCTGTCAATAGAAGTAAGTACGGGATTGAGAATGTATTCCTTTTTAACAATCCCCCTGCATACACCTATTCGGTGCCCGCACACTCCAGTGCACTGAAGGAAGCACTTATCCTTGGGGGAACTAATACTCCAAGTAACAACAATATAGGAGGGCCCCCCTTGATGGTAAATAGTTCCCCGATCATGGAACAACCGACGATCCCTACTTGCCAATACCCTTCTAGACACGAAGGAAACCGAGCACCTAGCTCTGACTCCAACGAGTCAACCCATTGCAAAACCCATCCACAGCATAAACGTCCTACCGCTGAACAAGAAAATTGGAATGCCGATTTGCAACACTCCATCGAATCCTTTCCGGTCATGACCAGAATTCTCAATTTACTTGATAAAGGCCACGAGCAAACTCATGAGGCAATAAAATTCCTACAGCTTCAAATGTCCGACCTCACGAGTTCTCTTGCAAAAATGGAGGGCATGTTATTCGCCTCTCATATGTTTTCTTCCATCATAAACAAAAAAGATTCGATGGTCCATGTTCAAACTACAGGCACTCAAACAAAATTGTTCTCTGAAGTAGTGACAGAAGAACCATCTTTTATATTAGAAAATCGGAAGGTTGTGAATCCAAAACTAGTGTACGCGGAAAATCCCAGTGAATCTAACCTTGCTGTCTTGACTAACCTTGTAAAGGAAATGGCAACTAATCTTGCCACACTTTCCAAGTCAATCAACAAGGATTCGCTGATGACTACATGCGAAGATAAAGGAGTCTCTCCTGATAGCCCTTCGGCTCTAACAGATCTCATTGATCTTTCTGGAACAGATCATATCCCTCAAGAAGCAACAGAAACACACGACATTGAGGTGGTGCACGATCAAACTCCTCCCATTGCCCTCACTAGAAAACAAAGAAGAGCTCTGGCACGTGCTCAAAAGAGAAATCTTCTCGCCAAATTACAAAAGGGAAAACAAGAAAAAAAAACAAAGAATCAGTCTTGTGATAAAAACGACACTCACAACACACATATTAAAGATATCTGTAATCTTTCAGAGGGAGATAACATTATCGACTTAAATCAGTTGAGCGAGGAATCTAAGGCCCTGTTGAATCTTCCAGAGCCAGACTCGAACTCTGTACTTACCAAAGTCCCCTGCAAATCTCCACTAAAAAACAAAAAAACTAAAGGAAATGAGGACTCGCCTAATGAACCAGCTTGGCAAGAACCCAACAAATCAAGATTGAATGTAAACAAGGGAAAGGACAATGAGGAGAAAGGTCACATTGACCTCGGGGTGGTGGCTAACCCAATAGTTGGGCCCCCACACTGCGTTCAAACTGACCTCTCCAAGTATTATCCATTGTTGAAAATTAAAAAAACTGCGAAAGTGATCTTGGGTAATGCCAATGGACAAAGAGAAAATAAAATTCTTACTTGTCCTAATCATCCAACTGAATCCCAAAAAAAAAATTTGGAGGGTGTAAGTTCAAGCGAGCCGGAAGATATATCCTCAGTCAACAAAGTTGACCCCCGAAAACAACTAATCTCTCACGAAACTGCGAGCTTAGTTCATCAACATACTAGCCCAAAGTTACCAATTCTGAGTTTGCAGAGTCCACTAGCCAACGAGCGCTCCAAATTGACCAATCTGAAATCCACTACGGATAAACGGGAATCCCCGACTGACCATAATTATGGCGACTTAAAATCTGCTATTATTATGGGATGGGAAAGCGATGAAGCCCGCTATGGAAAGGCTCGCTTGAACCGCACCTTTATGATGACTGTTTTTCAGGATATCCCTGCCCTACGAAATATTAGATCTGACGACATTGATTGGGTGAAATTGGCTGACATTAATAATAACCGAATGATTTGCAAATTTATGTCTCCTTTTATTATGAAGATGTTATGGGATCATTCTGATGACTTGGCATTTATTGGATTAACCTCATCATTTTTTTCATCTTTTGACGATGCACAAAGTTATCTAGAACCTACTCCCTTGAGCGTTGAAAGCGTTTCTGATAATTTAACCCAGGATACTCCTGTAAATATTGATGTTGATACTATGAAACAATTCATGTCATTCATGTCTGCACTAAAGGAGATGTCTTGGAGGGACCCCATTAACACCACGCAAGCAATACAACAAAAGGCAATGAAACATTCGTAGCCCTCTGCGTCTCCACATTATTTCATGGAATTCTTGTGGCATAAATAACTTCAAAAAATGGTATCACTTAAATCAGCTTAATCGACCTGATCTTATTTTTATTCAAGAGACCATGAATCAATCTTCCTTCTTTATAGATGGTTTTTCAGCATATATTCAGACTGCAAAGCGAGGCAGTGAAGGTCGTCCTTCTGGCGGCCTGGCCATACTGGTGAATACTGCCCTTCAATGCTCCTTGGAAATGATTAGCAGTTCGGATTCCATTTTAGCAATCATTATGAAAGATGTCTTGGATCCCTCTATTATTCTTTTATTGGTATGTATTTATTGGAATAAATTGTCCACACCAATTGAGACCATCATTGAGGAAATGCATGAGGTACTTGAAAAGGGATTGATTTTATATCCCTCGGCGAAAGTTATTGTAGGTGGTGACTTCAACTGCTACTGCTATGATATAGGTGTTCATAAAAAAGCAATTAGGGATAAGCACTTATTTATGTCTCTTAAGTCTGGCACTGTATGGAATTCCTTTTTCCTTGAATGGGATATTCAAACCCCTTACTTTGCTCTCGACGATTTTTCCTATACATGGACTAGAGCAAATCTCAATTCCCTCATTGATTATTTTTTTATTTCTTCGAGTCTATATTCGAATATAGATGCTCTTAAAATCATCGATCCATTCTTAGGAGACCATATGATTATTTCCATGCAGTTGAATATTCCGTTGGCTCGCTTCAAAGATAATTCTATTCTTTCCTTAGTAGAAATTGATAGGCCCCACCACACAGTGAGATGGAATCCTAAAGTGTGTGCAATATTTATTCG
The DNA here is from genome assembly GCF_040938575.1 of Ambystoma mexicanum. Lineage (NCBI taxonomy): Eukaryota > Metazoa > Chordata > Amphibia > Caudata > Ambystomatidae > Ambystoma > Ambystoma mexicanum. The sequence continues at coordinate 974,357,089 of NC_090926.1, forward strand.
GAACCTAGAATGCGATCCCAGTATTTTTCTACATCAATCACCACTGAGCCCTTCACTTATTCATTTAGATCATCTAAATTCTATCAGAATTCAAATTCACCTAGAAGCTATGCTTCACTCAAGGGATAATCACGAAAAAACTATTCAAGTTCATGCGCACAAATTTAATAGTCAAGTTGCTCATTTAAAATCGCAAAAAAATCACGTAATTCGTCAGATTAATAGAACTTCTCATTCTGACCTTGCTCGTGACAAATTGATTAAAGCAGTTAGACAAAGATTTCGTAATAAATTAAAATGGCTAAAAAGACACCTTCTCTATGCGGACAACCAGAAATTATTTTATCACTTATTAAAGCATGACTCTAGGAAAATCTGGAATACTCTTCGTTCTATTACCTCGGAAAACACAACTAACTTTGATTCTGTTATTCCCGCCGAAAACTGGGTATCGTATATAAAACGCAAATATACCATGCCTGAGCGATTTCAATTTCTCAAGGGTAGCGAACCACGCTTGGATCTTGACCTTTCTTCCTTATGGTCCATAGAGGACATTATAGATGCCATTGGTCGATTGAAGCCTTCTAAAGCACCTGGTCCCGATGGTATTCCATCCTGTGTGTATAAATCGAACCCAGCATTCTGGGCCCACATTCTTAAAATCAAATTCGACCTGATCTTACAAACAGGACATATCCCCATTACATGGTCCTCTGCGTATGTTATTCCAATTTACAAAAAGGGCTCTCCGGAATGTCCCTCCAATTATCGCCCGATTGCCTTAACTGACGCTTCTTCCAAAATATTTTCTATTTTACTCATCCAACAATTACAAGCCTACATGGATGGAAAGAATATGCTGTCTATTTATCAGGGAGGATTTAGAAAATTCATCGGCTGTCAGCTAAATGCCACAATTCTAGCCCATCTTCAGGCTCATTCCTTGGCTAATCACTCAGGTCCAATTTATATGGCTAGTTTGGATTTGACCGCAGCTTTTGATTGTGTTATTCGAGAAGTCTTGTGGGAAAAAATGATCCAACTTGGTATTCCGACTAAATTAGTTGCTTTGATTGCAATACTTCACAAAAATACAAATTATTGCATGCGTCTCACTAAGGAAGGAGCCCTGACAGACCCCATTCCTACTGAGATCGGGGTGAAACAAGGCTGCAATATGGCAGCCATATTGTTCAATTTGTACTTGTTAGGATTTGATGAGAAATGGACCGCGGGGGAATGCTATTCTGTAAAGCTGGGTTCCCTGAACTTAGATTGGTTAGGCTTTGCTGATGATTTATTATTCTTCGATCGAACGCCCTTTGGTCTCCAACGAAAGTTGGACCTATTCTTGGATTTTGCATATAATCATAATCTTACGCCTAATCCAACGAAAACCTTTATAATGATTTTTTCTCAAAAAAAATCAAGATGCCATCGCTATTCTTGGCATATTAACAACACCAAAATTGAATGTTCTTCGATGCTTCACTATCTGGGATATCCGTTAGCTGATCAATATTCAATTACAATGTGGAAAAACTATCTCAACCGAAAAGTCAGGGGATTGACATCTCAGATGAAAATTATTCACCAGAAATATTGTATGTTTTCCCTAATACCTCTAATTCAATTTTATCTGCAGAAGGTCGAACCTATTATTCTATACTCCCTGGACATCTGCACATATGATTTAGATGCCTATCTAAATATCTTACAGGGGAAATTATGGAAAACAGTTCTGGGACTATCAATGTCGATTCCTAATGTGATGATTTGCCATGAACTAAACTTACTACAATTGTCGGTAAAACATACATGGCGTAAAATTATCAACCTAACTAAGATCTATAATCCACCGAAAAACACTCTTTATGTTAATCTGAATCAATTATTGTCTGAATCTCACATCAAATCACTCAATACTTACTCGCTTAAGCTTATTAAAATATTACATCTTATTAATGAATCGCCGTTATCTATGAGTATGCGGTTACCAAGCCAAAAACTGAAATTTCAAAGATTTTTTTGGTGTATAATGCTAGATGAAATGGGTAAATACCCCTTCTTCAAAGAATACAATGAAGTTCGCGGTAGATGGGGAACTCGTTTAAAATATCTCTTACAGTTCCCTTCTGCTCGCTTAAGAAACAACTATATGCGATTTCGTTTCAACCAAATTCATACCCGCGAACGACTTAAACACTGGACTGGTTACCTAAATAGGAATTCTGATACTAGTTGCCGCTTCTGTAGAAACTGCATAGCACATGAAACTCTTAAACATTTAGTGATTAGCTGTCCATTCTTTGAAGACCTTCGAATTCAATCTTTTGAGTACTTTTACTCTAATCATGCAATCTCAAAGGAACTTTTATGGAAACGCTGCATGGAAGGTCTCAGCCAGAATCTTATTCTCCGCCTAACTAACTTGTTGGCAATAATAGAATCGAAGTTGGCAGAAGACTTGTATGCCAAATAAAAAACAAGCAAATTTCATTAGTAGATCGGGTAGATGGGTGAGAATGAACATTTAATATAATTATATCAAATGACCTTCTTATTACCTCTTGATAATTATACAAAGTCCTGAACTGTAATTTCATTCCTTGAATGCTAATTGGATATTTATTGGATGTTGTCTCAGAATTTTTCTGATAGGGCCTATGTCCCTATTCCCTTTCAATTTGTATTTCTAAATTCTCTAGTTTTATTAATCAAATGGAAATTCGGCATTATTCTTGTCCTGCTTATTCAAAATGTTGCCAAAGTTTGTCTGAGTGGATTGTCTTCGTATCTTTTAATTGTTAAGGTGCTTCATTATGTCTTAAATTATTGTTGTTTAGAATTTTTATTGGTATGTTAAATTGAATTGTAAAGGTTTTTATTTCAATAAACCAAATACAAAAAAAAAAAAAAAAAAAAAAAAATGAACCCATGTCCGTCACACACACTGGTTGCAATTGAATGGGAAAACACCCAACATGACATGCATGAAACCAATGAGATGATACCACACAGTGAAGTATGAAAACAAAATTGTATTGAAAAAATAAAGAATGCAAAAGAAAGGAAACAAACTACAATGGGAATGAGAAAAAATAAGCTGCATGTCCGTATTTAAAAAAAATAACTACAAATCAGAATCCAAAAAAATGTCGTCCAAAGTCAAATGTAAAAAAATCTCTATGCAATAAAGAACTATGTAAAAAAATACCAAGGGTCCATGAGCCCAACTGAACAAAGGAAACCTACTCAAAAACCTAACTAAAAATCAACTGTATACAAAAAGTGGAGCATAATAAGAAACAAAGGAAACCTAAAACTAAAGAACTATATACAAAGGCGGCGGGCAAGTCCAGCGGCTCACTCCGTGGTGTCCCGGGCCAGGGCATCATCGAACTCCTGTTCGATGTCCCGGAGGCGGTCCAGTTCCATGGCCCCGAGGGTCCGCAGGGACGACGCCGTGTCCTCCTCCAACTCCCTGCGGATTGCCTCGAGGCACTCGGCCCGCCTCAGGGCCCTCCGCATGGAGTTCTCCGCCCTGACCATTGTGAGCCGCGCCTCTTCCGCCCGCCGCCGCTCCGCATCTACGGCGTGGCCCAACCGCTGCCACACGGAAGACACTCTCTGTCCTGGGTCCCCCTGCCCTCCGGCCGATGCCTGCCCCTCCGATGTGGAAGGCCCCGAGCCTTCATGTCTCCCACCATGTTGCTGCTGCTGCTCTGCCTCTGCCCGTGCACTGCCTCCTGCTGCCTGCACATCCTCCGCCATCTGGGGTGCAGTTGTTGATGTGGCCACCCATGCTGGACCTCCGACTCCTGACTGTGGCAGGGATGCCTCCTCCACTAGCCTGGCCGCATCGTCAGAGGCAGCTCCACAGGGCACCCAGGTGACTGATGGGTGGGAAGATGGCACAGAGGACGACTGGCGCGTAGGGGGTCCAGTTGAGGAGGGGGTCGGAGCAAGCCCCATCAGACGGAGGAATCCGGCCTGGCTGACGTGGTCAACGAGCCATTCGAGATTACGTGCAGTCTCTCCATGAAAAGACTGCAGGTCACCTCGCATGGCCCGTTGACGCAACGCCACACCAGCCAGGACAGGCTCAACACGGACCTGGATGGCCACGTCCGCAGGCAGAGGAAGGCCAGTTGACGTCAGCTCATCCCCTGCCTGAAAACGGGTCTGGACGTAGGCATCCCTGCTGGTGCAAGATGATGCAGGGACAGGATCGGGGACAGGATTGCACACAGGCACCTCCGCGGCGGCCTGTGCTGCCTCCTGTCCCTGGTCCTGCACTGCACCACTAGCACCAGTGGGATCCCCACCTCCAGACCCCGTCTCTGGTGCTTGCACGGCCTCCTCCTCCACCAAACCCCCCACCAACCTGGATGACTCCGTGCCATCTTCCCCTGTTGGGCCCTGTGGGGTCCCAGCTGCCCCTGCTGATGCCGAGGAGTCCAACTGCAACCTCCGCCTCTTGGACCTCCCCCCGGCAGCTGCGGCCTGGGATGCGGCACCGGACTCCTCACTCCCCGACGAGATGACAACACGGGAGGGGAGCCGGGCCTTGCGTCTCCGGCTGGCGGTCGGATCCCCGCCGCTGTGCTCCACAGCACCTTCTCCGCCCTCTTCATCAGTTGACGCTGCAGACAGGGAGAAACAAAACACAGGCATCAGGGCACTGTACAATGGACACATACACACATGACAGTTGCACATGAGTGGCATTGGCAAACCTCAGACATGTCATCACAATCCCCAACACACATGTCATTGCAACTCGCACACATGAGCCATACCACAGTCATATCGCAACTGCCAGCACCATCCCTACACATACAACAGCATCAGCAGCCAAAGGGGAGCCAGACATCACATGCAACACAGGAAGTGCACCACACATGTACACACACCACCACACTTGCATGCATGTGTACACCCCTGCCAAGTGTCGCACTGTTCAGACGGCCATCCATGTCACATCTGCCAATCAGGCTTCCACATACCGCTGTCACATGCATCCATGTTGCATCACTGTTGCACCCTTGTCAAATACACACACATGCACATGTACACAGTGCTCGTACATGCAGCTGAAAACAACATACATGCCTGACATGACGGACATGTCTACTTACATACACATTCATCCAAACATGTGTGCACGCACAACTGCATTTGCCATGCAAGCCTACACACACAAGCACCATCCATGTCTCACACATTACAGCCCTCGCATGTGTCAGCCCCACGGCCCTGTACACCCCCACCCATACTCGACCCCATACAAACAGATGTGCAACCTGCACAATACCGAATAATCACCACATGCACTGCTCACAATCAGGATGCATGTACACTCACCGCTCGACTCCAGACGGGTCTGCTTCTCTAGGACCTGGAAGTGGAGCGCTGGGGATATGCGTTCCAGGACCCCCATCTGTTCTTCCGACAAGTGGCCCCGGCGCCCCTTGGCATCCGCTGCCTTCAAGAGGGGCCGGGCCTTGTTCAGGGTCCTGGACCTGATGTCCTCCCAGCGCTTCCTGACATGTTGTAAGTCCCGGACTGCCACCCCCTCCGCGTTGATGGCAGTCACGATGTCAGTCCAGATCCGAGTCCGTCCTTCCTTGTCGACGCGGGAACTTCCGAAGAGGGCATCATACTGCCCCAGGACTTGCTCCACCAGGACACCAACTTCGGTGGCACTGAAGCTGGTGCCCCTCTGCCTCTCTGGCCGGGGGTTGTCAGTGGTCACAGATGGTGTTTGCCCCGACATGACAACCCCAGAGGCAGGGGTGGGTGGGCAACTGGGTCCTGGGGCTGGGCTGTGGAGCGATGGAATTCCAGTCGGGAGTCTTCGGTTCCAGCAGGGGTGGTCACAGCAACAGCACCCCTGGCTGATGTGCAGGCAGCAAATGGCAGTGCACGTGGGCAGCAGGCAGTCAGGCAGCAGCAGATGGCAGGTGGGAGCGTGCTCGGGGCTCTGGGGGGCAGTAGTTCGGCCTTCTGGGCAGGAGCGTGGTCTTCCGTGTGCTTACGCGTGGCCAGCTTGGTACGGAGTGATTTGGCACGTGAAAATCCTGCACGTCAGCGTGAAAATCGAGGAAAGGCCCTTAGCGCGTAAGCGCGTCAGCACGCATACGCGATTCTATTAGACCAAAGGCCCTCAGCGCGTAAACGCGTCAGCACGCATACGCGATTCTATTGGACCAAAGGCCCTCAGCGCGTAAGCGTGTCTGTGACGTGACCCGCACGGGTGTTTCCCACACAGCACGTGATGACAGAGCACACATGGAAAGACTGCACGTCAGAGTGTCATCGCATGTAATTGGACAAAAGAGCGCGTAAACGCAATTGGCCTATGTACGTGTATATCAGGGGTGCGCGGCCACTTACACACCTAAGTACTGTATCCCGGGGTGCGCGGGAATTTCCACACGCTATTGGACTGGGTACTGGATTTCAGGGGTGCGCGGGTCACACGCTCGCCTACAACACGCGCAACGCATAAATTTGCGCGCTAACAAAATAACAAGCTCAGACCCAGGATGAACATACCGTTCCTAGCAGCAGTGGGCGTGGGCTACCAAGGGAGGAGGAGGAGCAGGATAGTCAGGGCCAGAATATTCACACCCAGAACCAGCCTTTTCGGGATGCCTGATGACCAGGTGCATGGGAGGTACAGGTTTACACCACACATTATACTGGACCTGGTGAGTGAGTGGGAGGATGACCTCACATCACCCACCCTGTGCTCCCAAGCACTCAGCCCCCTGGAGAAGGTCCTCAATGTACTGCACTTCTTAGCCACTGGATCATTTCAGCGGACAAGTGCCATTGTGGGTGGTGTATCACAGGCCACCCAGTCACGCTGCCTACACCAGGTCTTGAACATCATCACTGCACGCCCATCAGTCCGCAGGCACATATACCTGCCCAGAACACCTGCAGAAAGGCATGCTGCCGCCCTGGATTTTTACAGTGTGGCACAATTCCCCAAAGTGCTAGGTGCCATCGACTGCACCCATGTGGCTCTACGTCCCCCCAGGGCATCAGAGCACATCTATAGGAACCGCAAGCACTGGCATTCCATCAACGTGCAGGTAGTATGTAATGCCAAGGGAATCATCACCTCAGTATATGCCAACTATCCCGGGTCAACCCACGACAGCTTCATTTACCGAATGTCCACCCTAAGCCGGGACCTAGAAGCTGGGCGGCATGGCGATACATGGCTGCTTGGTGAGTATGAATGCCACTGCAGATACTGAGCAAGGTCACAACCCCACCAATGATACCAATCACCACCTCCACAGGGGACAGTGCCTACCCTCTCAGCCCCCACATGATGACGCCAATTCAGAACCCCACCACGCCACCCGAGGTAAGATATAACACAGCCCACATTACAACCCAGGGCATAGTGGAGCGCACATTCGGAGTGCTAAAGTCACGCTTTCGCTCCCTTGACCGTTCTGGCGGCCAGCTGTTGTATGCTCCCCCAGTAGTGTGCAGGATCATAGTGGCAGCATGTGTCCTGCACAACGTTGCAACACGCCGGGGCCTGGCCGTGGACATGGTGGTGGCACCACATCCCAAACCACATGCATAGCCGCTGCGCATGGGAGGGGAAAGGGCACAGGGGGAGGCAGCCCGTACACAGCTAGTGGCTAATTACTTCACATAGAAATCACACCCCTGTGGAGTGCACACTGCCCTGGCACATTCCATCTGACAATCAATGATGACTCAACCTGACACTGATCCTGAATGTCTGGAGAATGAACCGTGAAAACCATATCAACCTGAGATTGTTCACCTGGAAGTGTCACAATGTGTGCATCCCTACCCACACAGACACCACCAATGCAGTTTTGTGAAGTAACACATTCAAGCAGCTAAAATGAATACCCACTTGCAAAATGCAACAAGAGGACAGTGCCATGTCAGCCAACCCAACCCCAGCACCGCCACACGACACACCGTGCCATGTCATGCTATTTGCAGGTAAACAAAGTAATCCCCACAACATGACACTAGTGTCACAATGTACAGTGTATCTATTAGAAACTTGCAACACCTGAAATGCTCACAGTAATGCCGGACCAACAACAAACTTGAGCAGGTACTACCATTAACATGAAATCACAAATGTTAAATATTAGTAGTCTCACCACCTGGAAATGCCTGCACTCCCACCACTACCAACTGTGCAGTGTTGGCGCCATGTAGAGTTGTAGGTGCACTGCTGCCAACATGGACCCCATCTCCAGACTAGAGGGCCTTGTGTAGACATGAGGAAGGGACCTGCAAATTGGGAGGTAGACACAGAAGATGAGTTACACATCAATGCAACATGCAGTGTACAACACAACAGCAATATGCACTAGGAATGTATACACAGTATTGACTAGACTACCCACACATGTAGTGGGAGTCCAATGTCACCATGTACGTCAATGTCACTTGGGCACACCCTTTGCAAGCCCATGGAAACGGGAAGCAGGAGGGGTGTGTGTGACTCAAACCCAAGCATCTGAACCTAATACATTACAAGCCTGCATGTGCCCAGCCACAATGCAGCGTATGCCCACAGGAACCACGGAAGCCAACAAATCGTCCCAAAAAAATTGGGAATAAAATAAATAAAAATAAAAATAAAAATAAAAAAATAAATAAAAATTAAAAAAAATCAATAATGGCCATTGATGGGCCTGGGGGGGTTGGGGAGGCCACCCAGGAGGTCCGAGGACAGGATGCACACCAGAACTCACCTGCGTGGATCCTGGGAAAAAAAAATCACCTCCATGGGCTCATGGCCCACACGGCTACCCTATTGTGGGAGTATCACTGCTGTCGCTATTATCACCCTGTGCAGCTGCATCCGGAGGTGGTTGCACTATGGGAGGCAGCCCACGCAAGGCCCTAGTCTGCTCCTCCATGGCTGCAAACATGCGGGTGTGGTAGGTCTGGTTCTGGAGGATGAGTGTGCGGAGGTCCCCATGCAACAACTCACGGGATGCCCGGACCTCCGCCCTCGTTGCCTGCATCTCAGCTGAGAGTGTACGGGTGAGATGCTCCAGCTGCTGTTCTGTCCTTTGGTGTGTTGAAGCCTCAAGCTCAACAAGAGTCGTCCTGAGGTGAAGGAGCTCCTGCCTCAGGGCTTCCCTGTGGCCCTGGGACTCAATGGAGATGGCCTCCTGCAGAGTCGCCAGTGCCGCCCGCCTGTCCCTGTTGGACCCCAACATGTCCTCCCTGTGTGACTGGCAGATGGAGTCGGTTGCCTGCTCTAGTCGCTCCATCAGCCTTTCAGGGGGGACAATGGAAGTGGCCACCCTATCCATGGCCTGAGCCATCATCTCTGATGATGCTGCCTGTTGGGTTGCCATACCGTAAATGGATTGCTCCCATGCGGTATTGCCAGGTGGCGTACGGCCACCACGTCGGCGGGCACCACACCTGTCTGGGGCAAGGCGAACTGCGCCTTGCTGTGCCGGCACTGCCTGAGGCTGCAGGACTGCATTCCCCCTCTGATCTGCTGGCCCAGGAACAGGATCAGATGTCACAGAGTGTGACCCCGCATCCGTAACCACCAAAGGCGTAGCTGCCAAAACTGACATCCCCATTGAGGGTTCTGACCCTGGTGCAGGTGGGTGGGACAGAACAGAATCCCTCCCTGGAACACTCACCTGCGACGGCACGTAGGTCTCATCCGAATCAACACCTGAGTACAGCTCGGGGGAGGTGCAGCCAGAGACACCCCTTGAGAGCACAACCTGCAGCACTTGTGGGTTCTCACCCACCACCACACCACGTCCCTCACTGGTGGTTGGTCGGCCCTCGGACCCCTCCTGGGTCTGCACCATCTCCACAACCCCAGCAGTATCAGGTGCGTCTTCCCCTGCAAAGACATAAAAACAAAGACATGGAAACAGGCATTAGCACCATGGCACACAATGAGGGCTGAGAAGCAAGAGAACCAGTACTTGATTGACACATGTCCCACATGACTAAAACCCTCCCATGCATGCACCCTCACTGCGTATGAAGGTCAGGCAAATGGCACACACTGATGACACCAAGATGGAAGATGAACACATTTTCTGCATGCTGCCTGGCAGTGGCATCACACATTGGCCTGTGATTGCCAGGTGAAACACACATGCCATCACACAGATGGCATGTACCATTGCTATTGAGTGAAGATGGAGAGGAGGGCAGCACCTATTCATTCAGTCCAGTTCCCGCATTTAATAGCTTTTCTAATTCAAACAGGTCAGATTCTTCACCTGGAGCTGCCAGTCCGAAATGGTCCAATTGCACAGGGACATGTTTGAACAAATGATATCCAGGTAACAAAGTCACTCCACTTTACCATAGCCATGTCAGACATGTGACTAGAGGACTGGGACATTCCTAGTAAAAGTGGTGGAATGCAAACAATCTGACTAAATGAACAGTGAAAAATTAAGCAACAATGTTGTGGCAAGGTGACACTTCAAGGGCAACTGGCGTGCAGTTGGGCTAGATGTCTACTGTTGGCAGAAGGGATACTGCTATGGCCAAATGCAGCTGCGCAGGATGTATTGCATGATGCACATGGCTGACCCATACGATTCAGGCGCACACACTCTCCCCTGGCACACAAACAGAAGCCCTCACACACACCATGCACATGGATGACACACACATGCATGTGCACTCACCGGACAATGCCTCGTAATCAGCCAAATCTCCCACGCCTTGGATCTGTTCCTCCGTGACGTAGGTCCCAGCGACTGACTCATGTGGAGTGAGTTCCATGTCTACTACTGGAGACCCACCTCCAGTCACTAGAGTTGCGGCATGACTTGAGGCCAGCTTACTCTTTGCCCTGCGCTTTAGGTCATTCCAGCGCTTATAGCAATCATTGGCTGTGCGCCTCACGATTCCAAGGGCACTTACGATGTCCGCAACGGTCTGCCAGTGTGCCTGGCGTTGTGCAGGTGTGGTCTTGGATCCTGCAACAATGACCATCTCGTTGTCATGTGCGGACACATACTCGACAAGTGCATTCAGTTCGTCATCCGTGAAGCTGGGCTTCCTGGACGGGCCGGACTGTGTAGCCGTGTCTGGGGCATCAGCCTGTGCCGGACGAGCACTCTTCCTCTTCCGCTTGGAAGGTGGTGGTGATCCTGAGTGTCCTGCGCCTCTCTGGACACTAGGGGCAGGAGCCCTGGTGGACTCTGTATCAGGAGTGTGGGATTGCACACTCAGCATGGGAGTTGGTGCAGGCATTGGCTCTAGTGTGATGGTGTCAGGGGGAATGTCAGCAGCATGGACTAGGACCGACACTGTCCGGGCTGGGTGTGTGAGGGCTGGGGTGGATGGAGCCGCAGCTGCCCCTGCAGCCTCTCCGCCCTGCCTACTTGGTGCAGCAGATGACCTTGCTGCCCCAGATGCACGTGGCATGGTGACATCAACGTGCACCAGCGCACGTGACCTGGAAGTCAGCCATGGAGTCAGCCAGGTCTGGTGCCACAATGGGCTGGTCCAACAAGGGCTGAGCATGGATGGTGTCAGCCACATCAGCCTCAACGGGAGGAGGGGGGGATTATGGGTGCCCTTGACTGGTCCTCCACACATGGGGGGACAGGCTCACCCTGCAAGTAACGACCACGTCCCCTACCGGATCCACCACGGCCACCACTTGTGGCTCTTCCACCTTTGCCACCCTTACGGAATCCTCGCCTCCCAGCCATGGCACTGATGTTAATGTTCGTATGGGAGTGGCTGTAAACTATTGTCCTGGGCAATTGGGGGTCAAAGGGGTTGAGTACCAGATGGTAATGGTACCCTAGTGCTCTTGCAAGGCTGATTGTAACCCCTGGGGAAGTATGACGGGTCACGCTACGCACAGGAGCCCCAAAAAAGGGAGATGACGTGCACGCAACCCCTCCTAGACCACGTGTGCAGAAAGCAAAACCTGCACTACGCTGTGGTACCCAGTAACACAAGAATAAACGTATGCGTGTCACACGCAGCCTAGAATGACCTCTGAAGGGGTAGGCTACACACGGGGCAAGCACAGATGTTCGATACGTGCGTGACTCACCGTCTGCCAGGTAAAAGAGCGTGAAAAAGGAGCGCGTTTGGTTGGCAACACCCCCGCCAAAAGAAGATTTGTACGCTGTCTGAGGAGACAGGACAACAGTAGAAGGGAACACTGTTTGAGGGAACAGGCCCAGGTAAAGCAGTAAAAGAGAAAAAAGAGAAAAAGCTGTCAGAGGTAACAGGGAATACGAACTTGAAACGCTGTGAAGTAAATCGCGTGTGAAACGACAAGAAGTACAGAATTCACCCACTCGCTCTCCACGAAAAGCACGTACAAGGAAATGGTGTTCTACACGTACCTTTTATACAGGCCCACACGTCCAGCGTCACTTACGCGGCGTGTACGGGCTAGGGCCATTTCCACCAATTAAACGCTTTGTCACTTATGCGTGTAGGGCCATTTCCACCAATTACACGCTTTGTCACTTCTGCGTGTAGGGCCATTTCCACCAATCACACGCGATGACACTCTGACGTGCAGTCTTTCCACGTGTGCTCTGTCATCACGTGCTGTGTGGGAAACACCCGTGCGGGTCACGTCACAGACGCGCTTACGCGCTGAGGGCCTTTGGTCCAATAGAATCGCGTATGCGTGCTGACGCGTTTACGCGCTGAGGGCCTTTGGTCCAATAGATTCGCGTATGTGTGCTGACGCGCTTACGCGCTAAGGGCCTTCCCTCGATTTTCACGCTGACGTGGAGGATTTTCACGTGCCAAATCACTCCGTACCAAGCTGGCCACGCGTAAGCACATGGAAGACCATGCTCCTGCCCAGAAGGCCAAACTACTGCCCCCCAGAGCCCCGAGCACGCTCCCACCTGCCATCTGCTGCTGCCTGACTGCCTGCTGCCCACGTGCACTGCCATTTGCTGCCTGCACATCAGCCAGGGGTGCTGATGCTGTGACCACCCCTGCTGGAACCGAAGACTCCCGACTGGAATTCCATCGCTCCACAGCCCAGCCCCAGGACCCAGTTGCCCACCCACTCCTGCCTCTGGGGTTGTCATGTCGGGGCAAACACCATCTGTGACCACTGACAACCCCCGGCCAGAGAGGCAGAGGGGCACCGGCTTCAGTGCCACCGAAGTTGGTGTCCTGGTGGAGCAAGTCCTGGGGCAGTATGATGCCCTCTTCGGAAGTTCCCGCGCCGACAAGGAAGGACGGACTCGGATCTGGACTGACATCGTGACTGCCATCAACGCGGAGGGGGTGGCAGTCCGGGACTTACAACATGTCAGGAAGCGCTGGGAGGATTTCAGGTCCAGGACCCTGAACAAGGCCCGCCGCCTCTTGAAGGCAGCGGATGCCAAGGGGCGCCGGGGCCACTTGTCGAAAGAACAGATGGGGGTCCTGGAACGCATATCCCCAGCACTCCACGTCCAGGTCCTAGAGAAGCAGACCCGTCTGGAGTCGAGCGGTGAGTGTACATGCATCCTGATTGTGAGCAGTGCGTGTGGTGATTATTCGGTATTGTGCAGGTTGCATATCTGTTTGTATGGGGTCGAGTATGGGTGGGGGTGTACAGGGCCGTGGGGCTGACACATGCGAGGGCTGTAATGTGTGAGACATGGATGGTGCTTGTGTGTGTAGGCTTGCATGGCAAATGCAGTTGTGAGTGCACACATGTTTGGATGAATGTGTATGTAAGTAGACATGTCCGTCATGTCAGGCATGTATGTTCTTTTCGGCTGCATGTACGAGCACTGTGTACATGTGCATGTGTGTGTATTTGACAAGGTTGCAACAGTGATGCAACATGGATGCATGTGACAGCGGTATGTGGAAGCCTTATTGGCAGATGTGACATGGAAGCCCGTCTGAACAGTGCGACACTTGGCAGAGGTGTAGACATGCATGCAAGTGTGGTGGTGTGTGTACATGTGTGGTGCACTTCCTGTGTTGCATGTGATGTCTGGCTCCCCTTTGGCTGCTGATGCTGTTGTATGTGTAGGGATGGTGCTGGCAGTTGCGATATGGCTGTGGTATGGCTCATGTGTGCGAGTTGCAATGACATGTGTGTTGGGGATTGTGATGACATGTCTGAGGTTTGCCAATGCCACTCATGTGCAACTGTCATGTGTGTATGTGTCCATTGTACAGTGCCCTGATGCCTGTGTTTTGTTTCTCCCTGTCTGCAGCGTCAACTGATGAAGAGGGCGGAGAAGGTGCTGTGGAGCACAGCGGCGGGGATCCGACCGCCAGCCGGAGACGCAAGGCCCGGCTCCCCTCCCGTGTTTTCATCTCGTCGGGGAGTGAGGAGTCCGGTGCCGCGTCCCAGGCCGCAGCTGCTGGGGGGAGGTCCAAGAGGCGGAGGTTGCAGTTGGACTCCTCGGCAGCAGAAGGGGCAGCTGGGACCCCACAGGGCCCAACAGGGGAAGATGGCACGGAGTCATCCAGGTTGGTGGGGGGTTTGGTGGAGGAGGAGGCCGTGCAAGCACCAGAGACGGGGTCTGGAGGTGGGGATCCCACTGGTGCTAGTGGTGCAGTGCAGGACCAGGGACAGGAGGCAGCACAGGCCGCCGCGGAGGTGCCTGTGTGCAATCCTGTCCCCGATCCTGTCCCTGCATCATCTTGCACCAGCAGGGATGCCTACGTCCAGACCCGTTTTCAGGCAGGGGATGAGCTGACGTCAACTGGCCTTCCTCTGCCTGCGGACATGGCCATCCAGGTCCGGGTTGAGCCTGTCCTGGCTGGTGTGGCGCTGCATCAACAGGCCATGCGAGGTGACCTGCAGTCTTTTCATGGAGAGACTGCACGTCATCTCGAATGGCTCGTTGACCACATCAGCCTGCTGGGACAGGTCACCCAGGCCGGATTCCGCCGTCTGATGGGGCTTGCTCCGACCCCCTTCTCAACTGGACCCCCTACGCGCCAGTCGTCCTCTGTGCCATCTTCCCACCCATCAGTCACCTGGGGGCCCTGTGGAGCTGCCTCTGACGGCGCGGCCAGGCTGGTGGAGGAGGCATCCCTGCCACAGTCGGGAGTCGGAGGTCCAGCAGGGGTGGCCACATCAACAACTGCACCCCAGCCGGCGGTTGATGTGCAGGCAGCAGGAGGCAGTGCACGGGCAGAGGCAGAGCAGCAGCAGCAGCAACATGGTGGGAGACATGAAGGCTCGGGGCTTTTGACATCGGAGGGGCAGGCATCGGCCGGAGGCCAGGGGACCCAGGACAGAGAGTGTCTTCCGTGTGGCAGCAGTTGGGCCACGCCATAGGTGCGGAGCGGCGGCGGGCGGAAGAGGCGCGGCTCACAATGGTCAGGGCGGAGAACTCCCTGCGGAGGGCCCTGAGGTGGGCCGAGTGCCTCGAGGCAGTCCGCTGGGGGTTGGAGGAGGACACGGCGTCGTCCCTGCGGACCCTCGGGGCCATGGAACTGGACCACCTCCGGGACATCGAACAGGAGTTCGATGATGCCCTGGCCCGGGACACCACGGAGTGAGCCGCTGGACTTGCCCGCCGCCTTTGTATATAGTTCTTTAGTTTTAGGTTTCCTTTGTTTCTTATTATGATTTGGAGTCGACGGACACTGCTCCACTTTTTGTATATAGTTGATTTTTAGGTAGGTTTTTTAGTAGGTTTCCTTTGTTCAGTTGGGCTCATGGACCCTTGGTAGTTTTTTACATAGTTCTTTATTGCATGGAGATTTTTTTACATTTGACTTTGGACAAAATTTATTTGGATTCTGATTTGCAGTTTTTTGTTTTTATACGGACAGCAAGCTTATTTTTTCTCATTCACATTGTAGTTTGTTTCCTTTCTTTAGCATTCTTTATTTTTTTCAATACAATTTTGTTTCCATACTTCACTGTGTGGTATCATCTCATTGGTTTCATGCATGTCATGTTGTGTGTTTTCCCATTCAATTGCAACCATTGTGTGTGACGGACATGGGTTCATTAGCTTCATGAACATTGGGGGTGTAACATGTGATTTCCATTTCCATGTGGGTGAATGGGTTACTTGGTAGGGCTTTTTGGCTGTGGAGGCTGACCATTACGCACATGATTGGGGATTGTGACGACCTGGTGGGGGCTGCCCATGGTGGCAGGGGGTGGGGGTGGTGGGAAACATGAGTGGGGGCCTGGTGGAGGCTGCCCCTGCACTGCTGGGAGGTGGGGGTGGTGGGAGACATGGGTGGGGGCCTGGTGGAGGGTGCCCCTGCACTGCTGGGGGGTGGGGGTGGTGGGAGACATGAGTGGGGGCCTGGTGGAGGCTGCCCATGGTGGCAGAGGGGTGGGGGTGGTGGGAGACATGGGTGGGGGCCTGGTGGAGGCTGCCCATGGTGGCAGGGGGGTGGGGGTGGTGGTAGACATGAGTGGGGGCCTGGTGGAGGGTGCCCCTGCACTGCTGGGGGGTGGGGTGGTGGGAGACATGAGTGGGGCCTGGTGGAGGGTGCCCCTGCACTGCTGGGGGGTGGGGGTGGTGGGAGACATGAGTGGGGGCCTTGTGGAGGCTGCCCCTGTACTGCTGGGGGGTGGGGGTGGTGGGAGACATGAGTGGGGGCCTGGTGGAGGGTGCCCCTGCATTGCTGGGGGGTGGGGGTGGTGGGAGACATGAGTGGGGGCCTGGTGGAGGGCGCCCCTGCACTGCTGGGGGGTGGGGTGGTGGGAGACATGATTGGTGGCCTGGTGTAGGCTGCCCATGGTGGCAGGGGGGAGGGGTGGTGGGAGACATGAGTGGGGGCCTGGTGGAGGCTGCCCCTGCACTGCTGGGGGGTGGGGGTGGTGGGAGACATGAGTGGGGGCCTGGTGGAGGATGCCCATGGTGGCAGGGGGGTGGGGGTGGTGGGAGACATGGGTGGGGGCCTGGTGGAGTCTGCCCATGGTGGCAGAGAGGTGGGGGTGGTGGGAGACATGAGTGGGGGCCTGGTGGAGGCTGCCCATGGTGGCAGGGGGGTGGGGTGGTGGGAGACATGAGTGGGGGACTGGTGGAGGCTGCCCCTGGTGGCTGGGGGGTGGGGGTGGTGGTAGACATGAGTGGGGGCCTGGTGGAGGGTGCCCCTGCACTGCTGGGGGGTGGGGTGGTGGGAGACATGAGTGGGGGCCTGGTGGAGCCTGCCCCTGCACTGCTGGGGGGTAGGGGTGGTGGGAGACATGGGTGGGGGCCTGGTGGGGGCTGCCCCTGCACTGCTGAGGGGTGGGGGTGGTGGGAGACATGAGTGGGGGCCTGGTGGAGGCTGCCCCTGCACTGCTGGGGGGTGGGGGTGGTGGGAGACATGAGTGGGGGCCTGGTGGAGGCTGCCCCTGCACTGCTGGGGGGTGGGGGTGGTGGGAGACATGAGTGGGGGCCTGGTGGAGGCTGCCCATGGTGGCAGGGGGGTGGGGGTGGTGGGAGACATGGGTGGGGGCCTGGTGGAGTCTGCCCATGGTGGCAGAGAGGTGGGGGTGGTGGGAGACATGAGTGGGGGCCTGGTGGAGGCTGCCCATGGTGGCAGGGGGGTGGGGTGGTGGGAGACATGAGTGGGGGCCTGGTGGAGGCTGCCCCTGGTGGCTGGGGGGTGGGGGTGGTGGTAGACATGAGTGGGGGCCTGGTGGAGGGTGCCCCTGCACTGCTGGGGGGTGGGGTGGTGGGAGACATGAGTGGGGGCCTGGTGGAGCCTGCCCTTGCACTGCTGGGGGGTAGGGGTGGTGGGAGACATGGGTGGGGGCCTGGTGGGGGCTGCCCCTGCACTGCTGAGGGGTGGGGGTGGTGGGAGACATGAGTGGGGGCCTGGTGGAGGCTGCCCCTGCACTGCTGGGGGGTGGGGGTGGTGGGAGACATGAGTGGGGGCCTGGTGGAGGCTGCCCCTGGTTGCTGGGGGGTGGGGGTGGTGGGAGACATGAGTGGGGGCCTGGTGGAGGCTGCCCATGGTGGCAGGGGGGTGGGGGTGGTGGGAGACATGGGTGGGGGCCTGGTGGAGGCTGCCCATGGTGGCAGGGAGGTGGGGGTGGTGGGAGACATGAGTGGGGGCCTGGTGGAGGCTGCCCATGGTGGCAGAGGGGTGGGGTGGTGGGAGACATGAGTGGGGGCCTGGCGGAGGCTGCCCCTGGTGGCTGGGGGGTGGGGGTGGTGGTAGACATGAGTGGGGGCCTGGTGGATGGTGCCCCTGCACTGCTGGGGGGGTGGGGTTGTGGGAGACATGAGTAGGGGCCTGGTGGAGCCTGCCCCTGCACTGCTGGGGGGTGGGGGTGGTGGGAGACATGGGTGGGGGCTTGGTGGAGGCTGCCCCTGCACTGCTGGGGGGTGGGGGTGGTGGGAGACATGAGTGGGGGCCTGGTGGAGGCTGCCCCTGCACTGCTGAGGGGTGGGGGTGGTGGGAGACATGAGTGGGGGCCTGGTGGAGGCTGCCCCTGGTGGCTGGGGGGTGGGGGTGGTGGGAGACATGAGTGGGGGCCTGGTGGAGGCTGCCCCTGCACTGCTGGGGGGTGGGGTGGTGGGAGACATGAGTGGGGGCCTGGTGGAGGCTGCCCAGGGTGGCAGGGGGGTGGGGGTGGTGGGAGACATGGGTGGGGGCCTGGTGGAGGCTGCCCATGGTGGCAGGGGGGTGGGGGTGGTGGGAGACATGAGTGGGGCCTGGTGGAGGCTGCCCATGGTGGCAGGGGGGTGGGGTGGTGGGAGACATGAGTGGGGGCCTGGTGGAGGCTGCCCCTGCACTGCTGGGGGGTGGGGGTGGTGGGAGACATGAGTGGGGGCCTGTTGGAGGCTGCCCATGGTGGCAGGGGGGTGGGGTGGTGGGAGACATGAGTGGGGGCCTGGTGGAGGCTGCCCCTGCACTGCTGGGGGGTGGGGGTGGTGGGAGACATGAGTGGGGGCCTGGTGGAGTGTGCCCCTGGTGGCTGGGGGGTGGGGGTGGTGGGAGACATGAGTGGGGGCCTGGTGGAGGCTGCCACTGCACTGCTGGGGGGTGGGGGTGGTGGGAGACATGAGTGGGGGCCTGGTGGAGGCTGCCCATGGTGGCAGGGGGGTGGGGGTGGTGGGAGACATGGGTGGGGGCCTGGTGGAGGCTGCCCATGGTGGCAGGGGGGTGGGGGTGGTGGGAGACATGAGTGGGGGCCTGGTGGAGGCTGCCCATGGTGGCAGGGGGGTGGGGTGGTGGGAGACATGAGTGGGGGCCTGGTGGAGGCTGCCCCTGCACTGCTGGGGGGTGGGGGTTGTGGGAGACATGAGTGGGGGCCTGGTGGATGCTGCCCATGGTGGCAGGGGGGTGGGGTGGTGGGAGACATGAGTGGGGGCTGGTGGAGGGTGCCCCTGCACTGCTGGGGTGTGGGGGTGGTGGGAGACATGAGTGGGGGCCTGGTGGAGGGTGCCCCTGCACTGCTGGGAGGTGGGGTGGTGGGAGACATGATTGGGGGCCTGGTGTAGGCTGCCCATGGTGGCAGGGGGGTGGGGTGGTGGGAGACATGAGTGGGGGCCTGGTGGAGGTTGCCCCTGCACTGCTGGGGGGTGGGGGTGGTGGGAGACATGAGTGGGGGCCTGGTGGAGGCTGCCCATGGTGGCAGGGGGGTGGGGGTGGTGGGAGACATGGGTGGGGGCCTGGTGGAGGCTGCCCATGGTGGCAGAGGGGTGGGGGTGGTGGGAGACATGAGTGGGTGCCTGGTGGAGGCTGCCCATGGTGGCAGGGGGGTGGGGTGGTGGGAGACATGAGTGGGGGCCTGGTGGAGGCTGCCCCTGGTGGCTGGGGGGTGGGGGTGGTGGTAGACATGAGTGGGGGCCTGGTGGAGGGTGCCCCTGCACTGCTGGGGGGTGGGGTGGTGGGAGACATGAGTGGGGGCCTGGTGGAGCCTGCCCCTGCACTGCTGGGGGGTGGGGGTGGTGGGGGACATGGGTGGGGGCCTGGTGGGGGCTGCCCCTGCACTGCTGGGGGGTGGGGGTGGTGGGAGACATGAGTGGGGGCCTGGTGGAGGCTGCCCCTGCACTGCTGGGGGGTGGGGGTGGTGGGAGACATGAGTTGGGGCCTGGTGGAGGCTGCCCCTGGTTGCTGGGGGGTGGGGGTGGTGGGAGACATGAGTGGGGGCCTGGTGGAGGCTGCCCATGGTGGCAGGGGGGTGGGGGTGGTGGGAGACATGGGTGGGGGCCTGGTGGAGGCTGCCCATGGTGGCAGGGGAGTGGGGGTGGTGGGAGTCATGAGTGGGGGCCTGGTGGAGGCTGCCCATGGTGGCAGGGGGGTGGGGTGGTGGGAGACATGAGTGGGGGCCTGGTGGAGGCTGCCCCTGGTGGCTGGGGGTGGGGGTGGTGGTAGACATGAGTGGGGGCCTGGTGGAGGGTGCCCCTGCACTGCTGGGGGGTGGGGTGGTGGGAGACATGAGTGGGGGCCTGGTGGAGCCTGCCCCTGCACTGCTGGGGGGTGGGGGTGGTGGGAGACATGGGTGGGGGCCTGGTGGAGGCTGCCCCTGCACTGCTGGGGGGTGGGGGTGGTGGGAGACATGAGTGGAGGCCTGGTGGAGGCTGCCCCTGCACTTCTGAGGGGTGGGGTGGTGGGAGACATGAGTGGGGGCCTGGTGGAGGCTGCCCCTGGTGGCTGGGGGGTGGGGGTGGTGGGAGACATGAGTGGGGGCCTGGTGGAGGCTGCCCCTGCACTGCTGAGGGGTGGGGTGGTGGGAGACATGAGTGGGGGCCTGGTGGAGCCTGCCCCTGCACTGCTGGGGGGTGGGGGTGGTGGGAGACATGGGTGGGGGCCTGGTGGGGGCTGCCCCTGCACTGCTGGGGGGTGGGGGTGGTGGGAGACATGAGTGGGGGCCTGGTGGAGGCTGCCCCTGCACTGCTGGGGGGTGGGGGTGGTGGGAGACATGAGTTGGGGCCTGGTGGAGGCTGCCCCTGGTTGCTGGGGGGTGGGGGTGGTGGGAGACATGAGTGGGGGCCTGGTGGAGGCTGCCCATGGTGGCAGGGGGGTGGGGGTGGTGGGAGACATGGGTGGGGGCCTGGTGGAGGCTGCCCATGGTGGCAGGGGAGTGGGGGTGGTGGGAGTCATGAGTGGGGGCCTGGTGGAGGCTGCCCATGGTGGCAGGGGGGTGGGGTGGTGGGAGACATGAGTGGGGGCCTGGTGGAGGCTGCCCCTGGTGGCTGGGGGTGGGGGTGGTGGTAGACATGAGTGGGGGCCTGGTGGAGGGTGCCCCTGCACTGCTGGGGGGTGGGGTGGTGGGAGACATGAGTGGGGGCCTGGTGGAGCCTGCCCCTGCACTGCTGGGGGGTGGGGGTGGTGGGAGACATGGGTGGGGGCCTGGTGGAGGCTGCCCCTGCACTGCTGGGGGGTGGGGGTGGTGGGAGACATGAGTGGAGGCCTGGTGGAGGCTGCCCCTGCACTGCTGAGGGGTGGGGTGGTGGGAGACATGAGTGGGGGCCTGGTGGAGGCTGCCCCTGGTGGCTGGGGGGTGGGGGTGGTGGGAGACATGAGTGGGGGCCTGGTGGAGGCTGCCCCTGCACTGCTGAGGGGTGGGGTGGTGGGAGACATGAGTGGGGGCCTGGTGGAGGCTGCCCATGGTGGTAGGGGGGTGGGGGTGGTGGGAGACATGGGTGGGGGCCTGGTGGAGGCTGCCCATGGTGGCAGGGGGGTGGGGGTGGTGGGAGACATGAGTGGGGGCCTGGTGGAGGCTGCACATGGTGGCAGGGGGGTGGGGTGGTGGGAGACATGAGTGGGGGCCTGGTGGAGGCTGCCCCTGCACTGCTGGGGGGTGGGGGTGGTGGGAGACATGAGTGGGGGCCTGTTGGAGGCTGCCCATGGTGGCAGGGGGGTGGGGTGGTGGGAGACATGAGTGGGGGCCTGGTGGAGGCTGCCCCTGCACTGCTGGGGGGTGGGGGTGGTGGGAGACATGAGTGGGGGCCTGGTGGAGGGTGCCCCTGGTGGCTGGGGGGTGGGGGTGGTGGGAGACATGAGTGGGGGCCTGGTGGAGGCTGCCCCTGCACTGCTGGGGGGTGGGGGTGGTGGGACGACATGAGTGGGGGCCTGGTGGAGGCTGCCCATGGTGGTAGGGTGGTGGGGGTGGTGGGAGACATGGGTGGGGGCCTTCTGGAGGCTGCCCATGGTGGCAGGGGGGTTGGGGTGGTGGGAGACATGAGTGGGGGCCTGGTGGAGGCTGCCCATGGTGGCAGGGTGGTGGGGTGGTGGGAGACATGAGTGGGGGCCTGGTGGAGGCTGCCCCTGCACTGCTGGGGGGTGGGGGTGGTGGGAGACATGAGTGGGGGCCTGGTGGATGCTGCCCATGGTGGCAGGGGGGTGGGGTGGTGGGAGAGATGAGTGGGGGCCTGGTGGAGGGTGCCCCTGCACTGCTGGGGGGTGGGGTGGTGGGAGACATGAGTGGGGGCCTGGTGGAGGGTGCCCCTGCACTGCTGGGGGGTGGGGTGGTGGGAGACATGAGTGGGGGCCTGGTGGAGGCTGCCCCTGCACTGCTGGGGGGTGGGGGTGGTGGGGGACATGGGTGGGGGCCTGGTGGAGGCTGCCCCTGCACTGCTGGGGGGTGGGGGTGGTGGGAGACATGAGTGGGGGCCTGGTGGAGGCTTCCCCTGCACTGCTGGGGGGTGGGGTGGTGGGAGACATGAGTGGGGGCCTGGTGGAGGCTGCCCCTGGTGGCTGGGGGGTGGGGGTGGTGGGAGACATGAGTGGGGGCCTGGTGGAGGCTGCCCATGGTGGCAGGGGGGTGGGGTGGTGGGAGACATGAGTGTGGCCTGGTGGAGGCTGCCCCTGCACTGCTGGTGGGTGGGGGTGGTGGGAGACATGAGTGGGGGCCTGGTGGAGGGTGCCCCTGGTGGATGGGGGGGTGGGGGGTGGTGGGAGACATGAGTGGGGGCCTGGTGGAGGCTGCCCCTGCACTGCTCGGGGGTGGGGGTGGTGGGAGACATGAGTGGGGTCCTGGTGGAGGCTGCCCATGGTGGCAGGGGGGTGGGGTGGTGGGAGACATGAGTGGGGGCCTGGTGGAGGCTGCCCCTGCACTGCTGGTGGGTGGGGGTGGTGGGAGACATGAGTGGGGGCCTGGTGGAGGGTGCCCCTGGTGGCTGGGGGGTGGGGGTGGTGGGAGACATGAGTGGGGGCCTGGTGGAGGCTGCCCCTGCACTGCTGGGGGGTGGGGGTGGTGTGAGACATGAGTGGGGTCCTGGTGGAGGCTGCCCATGGTGGCAGGGGGGTGGGGGTGGTGGGAGACATGGGTGGGGGCCTGGTGGAGGCTGCCCATGGTGGCAGGGGGGTGGGGGTGGTGGGAGACATGAGTGGGGGCCTGGTGGAGGCTGCCCATGGTGGCAAGGGGGTGGGGTGGTGGGAGACATGAGTGGGGGCCTGGTGGAGGCTGTCCCTGCACTGCTGGGGGGTGGGGGTGGTGGGAGACATGAGTGGGGGCCTGGTGGAGGCTGCCCATGGTGGCAGGGGGGTGGGGTGGTGGGAGACATGAGTGGGGGCCTGGTGGAGGCTGCCCCTGCACTGCTGGGGGGTGGGGGTGGTGGGAGACATGAGTGGGGGCCTGGTGGAGGGTGCCCCTGCACTGCTGGGGGTGGGGTGGTGGGAGACATGAGTGGGGGCCTGGTGGAGGGTGCCCCTGGTGGCTGGGGGGGTGGGGGTGGTGGTAGACATGAGTGGGGGCCTGGTGGAGGGTGCCCATGGTGGCAGGGGGGTGGGGGTGGTGGGAGACATGAGTGGGGGCCTGGTGGAGGGTGCCCCTGGTGGCTGGGGGGTGGGAGACATGGGTGGGGGCCTGGTGGAGGCTGCCCATGGTGGCAGGGGGGTGGGGGTGGTGGGAGACATGAGTGGGGGCCTGGTGGAGGCTGCCCCTGGTGGCTGGGGGTGGGGGTGGTGGGAGACGTGAGTGGGGGCCTGGTGGAGGGTGCCCCTGCACTGCTGGGGGGTGGGGTGGAGGGAGACATGAGTGGGGGCCTGGTGGAGGCTTCCCCTGCACTGCTGGGGGGTGGTGGTGGTGGGAGACATGGGTGGGGGCCTGGTGGAGGCTGCCCCTGCGCTGCTGGGGGGTGGGGGTGGTGGGAGACATGAGTGGGGGCCTGGTGGAGGGTGCCCCTGGTGGCTGGGGGTGGGGGTGGTGGTAGACATGAGTGGGGGCCTGGTGGAGGGTGCCCATGGTGGCAGGGGGTGGGGGTGGTTGGAGACATGAGTGGGGGCCTGGTGGAGGGTGCCCCTGGTGTCTGGGGGGTGGGGGTGGTGGCAGACATGGGTGGGGGCCTGGTGGAGGCTGCCCATGGTGGCAGGGGGGTGGGGGTGGTGGGAGACATGAGTGGGGGCCTGGTGGAGGCTGCCCCTGGTGGCTGGGGGGTGGGGGTGGTGGGAGACGTGAGTGGGGGCCTGGTGGAGGGTGCCCCTGCACTGCTGGGGGGTGGGGGTGGTGGGAGACATGAGTGAGGGCCTGTTGGAGGCTGCCCCTGCACTGCTGGGGGGTGGGGGTGGTGGGAGACATGAGTGGGGGCCTGATGGAGGCTGCCCATGGTGGCAGGGGGGTGGGGGTGGTGGGAGACATGAGTGGGGGCCTGGTGAAGGCTGCCCATGGTGGCAGGGGGGTGGGTTGGTGGGAGACATGAGTGGGGGCCTGGTGGAGGCTGCCCCTGCACTGCTGGGGGGTGGGGGTGGTGGGAGACATGAGTGGGGGCCTGGTGGAGGCTGCCCATGGTGGCAGGGGGGTGGGGGTGGTGGGAGACATGGGTGGGGGCCTGGTGGAGGCTGCCCATGGTGGCAGGGGAGTGGGGGTGGTGGGAGTCATGAGTGGGGGCCTGGTGGAGGCTGCCCATGGTGGCAGGGGGGTGGGGTGGTGGGAGACATGAGTGGGGGCCTGGTGGAGGCTGCCCCTGGTGGCTGGGGGTGGGGGTGGTGGTAGACATGAGTGGGGGCCTGGTGGAGGGTGCCCCTGCACTGCTGGGGGGTGGGGTGGTGGGAGACATGAGTGGGGGCCTGGTGGAGCCTGCCCCTGCACTGCTGGGGGGTGGGGGTGGTGGGAGACATGGGTGGGGGCCTGGTGGAGGCTGCCCCTGCACTGCTGGGGGGTGGGGGTGGTGGGAGACATGAGTGGAGGCCTGGTGGAGGCTGCCCCTGCACTGCTGAGGGGTGGGGGTGGTGGGAGACATGAGTGGGGGCCTGGTGGAGGCTGCCCCTGGTGGCTGGGGGGTGGGGGTGGTGGGAGACATGAGTGGGGGCCTGGTGGAGGCTGCCCCTGCACTGCTGAGGGGTGGGGTGGTGGGAGACATGAGTGGGGGCCTGGTGGAGGCTGCCCATGGTGGTAGGGGGGTGGGGGTGGTGGGAGACATGGGTGGGGGCCTGGTGGAGGCTGCCCATGGTGGCAGGGGGGTGGGGGTGGTGGGAGACATGAGTGGGGGCCTGGTGGAGGCTGCGCATGGTGGCAGGGGGGTGGGGTGGTGGGAGACATGAGTGGGGGCCTGGTGGAGGCTGCCCCTGCACTGCTGGGGGGTGGGGGTGGTGGGAGACATGAGTGGGGGCCTGTTGGAGGCTGCCCATGGTGGCAGGGGGGTGGGGTGGTGGGAGACATGAGTGGGGGCCTGGTGGAGGCTGCCCCTGCACTGCTGGGGGGTGGGGGTGGTGGGAGACATGAGTGGGGGCCTGGTGGAGGGTGCCCCTGGTGGCTGGGGGGTGGGGGTGGTGGGAGACATGAGTGGGGGCCTGGTGGAGGCTGCCCCTGCACTGCTGGGGGGTGGGGGTGGTGGGACGACATGAGTGGGGGCCTGGTGGAGGCTGCCCATGGTGGCAGGGGGGTGGGGGTGGTGGGAGACATGGGTGGGGGCCTTCTGGAGGCTGCCCATGGTGGCGGGGGGTGGGGGTGGTGGGAGACATGAGTGGGGGCCTGGTGGAGGCTGCCCATGGTGGCAGGGTGGTGGGAGACATGAGTGGGGGCCTGGTGGAGGCTGCCCCTGCACTGCTGGGGGGTGGGGGTGGTGGGAGACATGAGTGGGGGCCTGGTGGATGCTGCCCATGGTGGCAGGGGGGTGGGGTGGTGGGAGAGATGAGTGGGGGCCTGGTGGAGGGTGCCCCTGCACTGCTGGGGGGTGGGGGTGGTGGGAGACATGAGTGGGGGCCTGGTGGAGGGTGCCCCTGCACTGCTGGGGGGTGGGGTGGTGGGAGACATGAGTGGGGGCATGGTGGAGGCTGCCCCTGCACTGCTGGGGGGTGGGGGTGGTGGGGGACATGGGTGGGGGCCTGGTGGAGGCTGCCCCTGCACTGCTGGGGGGTGGGGGTGGTGGGAGACATGAGTGGGGGCCTGGTGGAGGCTTCCCCTGCACTGCTGGGGGGTGGGGTGGTGGGAGACATGAGTGGGGGCCTGGTGGAGGCTGCCCCTGGTGGCTGGGGGGTGGGGGTGGT
Organism: Ambystoma mexicanum; assembly: GCF_040938575.1. Lineage (NCBI taxonomy): Eukaryota > Metazoa > Chordata > Amphibia > Caudata > Ambystomatidae > Ambystoma > Ambystoma mexicanum. The sequence continues at coordinate 974,383,459 of NC_090926.1, forward strand.
GGGAGACATGAGTGGGGGCCTGGTGGAGGCTGCCCATGGTGGCAGGGGGGTGGGGTGGTGGGAGACATGAGTGGGGGCCTGGTGGAGGCTGCCCCTGCACTGCTGGTGGGTGGGGGTGGTGGGAGACATGAGTGGGGGCCTGGTGGAGGGTGCCCCTGGTGGATGGGGGGGTGGGGGTGGTGGGAGACATGAGTGGGGGCCTGGTGGAGGCTGCCCCTGCACTGCTCGGGGGTGGGGGTGGTGGGAGACATGAGTGGGGTCCTGGTGGAGGCTGCCCATGGTGGCAGGGGGGTGGGGGTGGTGGGAGACATGAGTGGGGGCCTGGTGGAGGCTGCCCCTGCACTGCTGGTGGGTGGGGGTGGTGGGAGACATGAGTGGGGGCCTGGTGGAGGGTGCCCCTGGTGGCTGGGGGGTGGGGGTGGTGGGAGACATGAGTGGGGGCCTGTTGGAGGCTGCCCCTGCACTGCTGGGGGGTGGGGGTGGTGTGAGACATGAGTGGGGTCCTGGTGGAGGCTGCCCATGGTGGCAGGGGGGTGGGGGTGGTGGGAGACATGGGTGGGGGCCTGGTGGAGGCTGCCCATGGTGGCAGGGGGGTGGGGGTGGTGGGAGACATGAGTGGGGGCCTGGTGGAGGCTGCCCATGGTGGCAAGGGGGTGGGGTGGTGGGAGACATGAGTGGGGGCCTGGTGGAGGCTGTCCCTGCACTGCTGGGGGGTGGGGGTGGTGGGAGACATGAGTGGGGGCCTGGTGGAGGCTGCCCATGGTGGCAGGGGGGTGGGGTGGTGGGAGACATGAGTGGGGGCCTGGTGGAGGCTGCCCCTGCACTGCTGGGGGGTGGGGGTGGTGGGAGACATGAGTGGGGGCCTGGTGGAGGGTGCCCCTGCACTGCTGGGGGTGGGGTGGTGGGAGACATGAGTGGGGGCCTGGTGGAGGGTGCCCCTGGTGGCTGGGGGGGTGGGGGTGGTGGTAGACATGAGTGGGGGCCTGGTGGAGGGTGCCCATGGTGGCAGGGGGGTGGGGGTGGTGGGAGACATGAGTGGGGGCCTGGTGGAGGGTGCCCCTGGTGGCTGGGGGGTGGGAGACATGGGTGGGGGCCTGGTGGAGGCTGCCCATGGTGGCAGGGGGGTGGGGGTGGTGGGAGACATGAGTGGGGGCCTGGTGGAGGCTGCCCCTGGTGGCTGGGGGTGGGGGTGGTGGGAGACGTGAGTGGGGGCCTGGTGGAGGGTGCCCCTGCACTGCTGGGGGGTGGGGTGGAGGGAGACATGAGTGGGGGCCTGGTGGAGGCTTCCCTGCACTGCTGGGGGGTGGGGGTGGTGGGAGACATGGGTGGGGGCCTGGTGGAGGCTGCCCCTGCGCTGCTGGGGGTGGGGGTGGTGGGAGACATGAGTGGGGGCCTGGTGGAGGGTGCCCCTGGTGGCTGGGGGGTGGGGTGGTGGTAGACATGAGTGGGGGCCTGGTGGAGGGTGCCCATGGTGGCAGGGGGTGGGGGTGGTTGGAGACATGAGTGGGGCCTGGTGGAGGGTGCCCCTGGTGTCTGGGGGGTGGGGGTGGTGGCAGACATGGGTGGGGGCCTGGTGGTGGCTGCCCATGGTGGCAGGGGGGTGGGGGTGGTGGGAGACATGAGTGGGGGCCTGGTGGAGGCTGCCCCTGGTGGCTGGGGGGTGGGGGTGGTGGGAGACGTGAGTGGGGCCTGGTGGAGGGTGCCCCTGCACTGCTGGGGGGTGGGGGTGGTGGGAGACATGAGTGAGGGCCTGTTGGAGGCTGCCCCTGCACTGCTGGGGGGTGGGGGTGGTGGGAGACATGAGTGGGGGCCTGATGGAGGCTGCCCATGGTGGCAGGGCGGTGGGGGTGGTGGGAGACATGAGTGGGGGCCTGGTGAAGGCTGCCCATGGTGGCAGGGGGGTGGGGTGGTGGGAGACATGAGTGGGGGCCTGGTGGAGGCTGCCCCTGCACTGCTGGGGGGTGGGGGTGGGTGGAGACATGAGTGGGGGCCTGGTGGAGGCTGCCCATGGTGGCAGGGGGGTGGGTTGGTGGGAGACATGAGTGGGGGCCTGGTGGAGGCTGCCCCTGCACTGCTGGGGGGTGGGGGTGGGGGAGACATGAGTGGGGGCCTGGTGGAGGGTGCCCCTGGTGGCTGGGGGGTGGGGGTGGTGGGAGACATGAGTGGGGGCCTGGTGGAGGCTGCCCCTGCACTGCTCGGGGGTGGGGGTGGTGGGAGACATGCGTGGGGTCCTGGTGGAGGCTGCCCATGGTGGCAGGGGGGTGGGGGTGGTGGGAGACATGGGTGGGGTCTGGTGGAGGCTGCCCATGGTGGCAGGGGGGTGGGGGTGGTGGGAGACATGAGTGGGGGCCTGGTGGAGGCTGCCCATGGTGGCAGGGGGTGGGGTGGTGGGAGACATGAGTGGGGGCCTGGTGGAGGCTGCCCCTGCACTGCTGGGGGGTGGGGGTGGTGGGAGACTTGGGTGGGGGCCT